>NC_069659.1:225641287-225944318 GCF_027244095.1 Hemicordylus capensis | reverse complement strand
TGCTCGCTGGTGCACCTCCTATTGTCCTCACTCAACAGCAGCTTTGCAGTGTAGGAAAGGTTAATTATTAACTTCAGCACCCGCGGGTATGGTGGGATGGGGGGTTAGTACATGAGAGGAATCTTGTCCTGGTTCAATGATAGGGCACATATGTTGACCAGGGGGCTTCCAAGGCTACTTGTTGGCATGCTGACCCCTACCCCCAACACACACACACAAACCACCTTGTTCCTCCCTAGCAGCATTCTATGAATCTGTCATCAATGCCCACTCAGGTTGTCCTGGGAGGTATTTATTCCCCTGCAGCTGCCCATTGGGTTGAAGCTCTCTATGGCACTATCACAACCTGCCCACAATAGATATTTTGCTGAGGCCTTGGAAGCATGTTCCTGCACCTGGTCCGCTGTGCATGGGCTAGTTCCCTGAACACACCTATATTATTGTTGTTGTTGTTGTTTACACAGCCAGACAGGTGTTATTGACTGGTTTGTTTTCTCCGGACATCGAGTCCTTCCCAAGGAGCTGGGATGGCTGAATTTTATTATCAGAGTTGTTCCTGTTATTATTATAGATATTGTCGCAGAATATAGGCTGTTCCCAGTAAAGTTGTTTTTTGTAAGTGGTTGATGGTTATTTCTTTGGCCCTATGGTGTTGAGGCGCTCTTCAAGTTGTTTTGGAATTGCACCTAGGATACCAATTACCACTGGGATTATTTTGGTCTTCTTCTGCCACAGCCTTTCAATTTCAATTTGTAGATCTTTGTATTTTGTTATTTTTTCTATTTCTTTTTCTTCTATTCTGTTATCCCCTGGTATTGCTATGTCGATTATTTTAACTTGTTTTTCTTTCTTCTCGACTACAGTGATATCTGGTGTATTGTGTGGCAGATGTTTGTCTGTTTGTAGTTGGAAGTCCCATAATATTTTTGCATCTTCATTTTCGACAACTTTTTCAATGTTATAGTCCCACCAATTTTTGGCTATAGGTAGCATATATTTTTTGCAGATGTTCCAGTGTATTATCCCTGCTACCTTGTCATGCCTTTCTTTATAGTCAGTCTGTGCGATCTTTTTACAACAGCTGATTAGGTTGTTCTAAACATCTCCTTCTTTACAAAGGCGGCACTTGCTGTTTGTTGTGGATTTTTTGACTTTTGCTCTTATTGCATTTGTTCTTAGTGCTTGTTCTTGTGCAGCCAGTATTAAACTCTCTGTTTCTTTCTTCAAGTTGCCATTCTTAAGCCATTGCCAGGTCTTGGTGATGTTTGATTTTCCAGTTATATTATGCAAATATTGACCATGCAGTGGCTTATTTTTCCATTTTTCTGCTCGGTTTTTGACTTGTTCTTTCTTGTAGGCCTGCTTTGTTTCATTGGTGTTGAATAGTTTCTCATTATTGACCATTTTAAGTGCATCTTCTTCACTGTCCTTGATATATTCTTCAAGGCCTCTTTTCTCCTCCTCCTACTGTTTGATGGATTTGCAGCATTCCTCTTCCACCTGAGCTGCGAGGGAGGTATAGCCTATCTATATCACTGCGGGGGTGCAGAGCATGATTGATGGTCATGATTTTCCTGGTCTTAGGATCTAGCGTCTCTAGCTCTGCCTGGGTCCAGTCTATTATTCCTGCAGTGTATCTGATAACAGATATAGCCCAGGTGTTTATGGCGTGTATGGTATTCCCGCCATTGAGTTTAGACTTGAGGATTTTTCTAACTCTCCTGATGTATTCACTTCTCATTTTTCTTTTAACTTCAGTGTATGCAATGTTATCAGCCTGGAGAATCCCCAAGTACAGTGGTCCCTCGACTTACGAAGTTAATCCGTTCCGAACGCACGTTCGTAGGTCGAAATTTTCGTAAGTCGAAAAGCGCACCACGGAGGTCTGGAAACATTTGTAAGTCGAGGAAACCGCATCTAAAAATTCGTAAGTCGAGGAAGCCGCATCTAAACCGGCAATGACTTCCGGTCATTTTTGTCGTTCGTAAGTCGAAAACTTCGGATGTCGAGTAGTTCGTAAGTCGAGGGACCACTGTATTTGTAATGTTCTTTCTCTTCCAGGTTCTTGACGTTGCTTCCATTGGGCAGTTCTATTCCTTCTGTTTTTCTTATTTTCCCTCTGTTCATTATTAATGCAGCACACTTGTCTAGTCCAAACTCCATTGCTATATCGCTACTGAATATACAGACAGTGTTTAGCAGTGATTCAATTTCTGACTGGGACTTTCCATACAACTTCAGATCGTCCATGTACAGCAGATGGTTGATTTTACTGGATGTTTTAGATGTTTGGATCCGAGGCCTGTTTTGTTGAGTATTTGTGAAAGTGGAGTCATGGTGATTACAAACAACAGAGGGGATAGTGAGTCCCCTTGGAAAATGCCTCTTCTAATGCTAACCTGTCCAAGTGCCTCACCATTTATTGTTTACTGTGTACTCCACATGCTCATTGCTTTTTAAATAAATATCTGAATGTTTTTGCTGACACCAGTTATTTCTAAACATTTTAGTATCCATGTGTGAGGCAATGAGTTGAAGGCTTTCTTGTAGTCAATCCATGCAACACTTAGATTTGTTTTTCTTCTCTTGCAATTTTCTAAAATCATGTTGTCAATCAGCAGCTGGTCTTTTGTGCCTCTGGTGTTCGGGCAATTTCCTTTCTGTTCAACTGGAAGCTGTTTGTTAGTTAATAAGTGTTGCATCACTTCATCTGCTATTATTCCAGTTAATAATTTGAACATTGTTGGCAGGCAGGTTATTGGTCTAGAATTACTTGGAACTGCACCTTTTGCTGGGTCTTTCATTATGAGATGAGTTTTCCCAGTTGTTAGCCATTGTTCAATATCAACTCCTTACAAAATGTGATTGTACTGTTTTGATAGTTGTTTATGAAGGCTTGTTAGATGTTTAAGCCAAAAGCCATGCATTTCGTCATTGCCTGGTGCAGTCCAATTTTTCATTTTCTTTGCTCTTTCAACTTATTAATTCTGGTGTTGTTATTAGATCTTGCATTGTTGGTTACATTTTTCAACCTCTTTCATCCAGCCTGCTTTTTTATTATAATCTATTGGATTGTCCCATAATTTCCCACAGAATTGCACTGTTTCTTCTTTATTTGGTGTTTCTATGTTTCTTGCAGTTTCTCCTTCTATGCTTTGGTAGAAACGTCTCTGATTCGACTAGAATTTGAGATTCTGCCTGTGTTGTGTAATTCTGGCTTCGTATCTGCTAATCTTCTTTGACACTGCTGTTATTTGCTGCTTTATTATTTCCAGGACTTCTCTAATTTTCCTTAAATCTAGGTGGTATTTTTGGATCAGATACTGTTTGGTGTTTTCATTCTTCAGCTTCTTGTCTTTCCAGAGGCGTAACTAGGGAAAACGGCACCCGGGGCAAGCACTGAAATTGCGCCCCCCCGCCGCCGCCGGCGGCTGGGGAAAGCAACGGTGGAGGGGAAAACACACACACACACACACGACTAGAAAGGCGCTGGGGAAAGCAACTGTGGAGGGGAAAACACACACACACAGGAGGAGGAGATGGGATTCCTCTGCCTGCCGAAGGCTGGTGGGGGGAGGGCTTGCCTTGGGCTTGAGAAGAGCCGAAGGGGACAAAGCATGCCTCTGAGGGAGACCTGGCATACTTTTGCTTGCTTGCTTCTAGGGACACCTCCCGCAAGGAGGGGGGCAGCCCGGCCAGAGGTGCCAAGAGTGAGACACCCACCCCACCATACAGTTTTCTACATGTTTTTACACTGACTGAATCAATCGAGCTCTCTTTAAGAGTAAGAGAGAGAGAGAAAAACTGACAGAAGCTGCTTTACCTTGATAGCCAGCCTGTTAGTAGACCTCTAACTATCAAGATATCTCAAAAGAAGGAAAAGGTGGGGGGAAAGAAAGGCAGAGCTTAGTGCTGTTAAGTCTAATCACTGTAAGGCATGCCAAAGCAAACACCTCTCTTAATAGGAACAGGAGATAAAACAAACAGAACAAATGAAGCACTGATGAGGTGTATTTGGAATGCAGGAACCTCCTGCCTGTCTCTCCCCTCCGCCCTGGCAGGATGCTGAAAGTCCAAGGAGGGACTAGAGAGAATGGCAAAGGGGTGAGAAGTGTTAAAAGTAAACAAAAGAAAAAAGAAGGGGACCCAAATAAACAGGAGGCTGGCACCTTCACTGAACCTTATCTCCTCTCCCAGCTGGATCTCATTAAAGGCACTTTAAATCCCATCAAGGGGGGGCTCAAGGAAGGATCCGCGGGGGTGGGAGGGAGGGGGCTTGGCTGGATCGTGGGGAGCTGTTTGGGAGATGAGTATTTCCAAAGGGACTGGCTTCCCGTTTCCCAGCTCTTAGATTCTAATTGCGCTTACCGAAGGTAAGTGTTTGCTTCAGTGCTTCCGAGGCTCGCAGATGGGAAATGGGCGCAGGAAGCTGAACAGGAGGAAGGGAGCCAAGTGTGAGCTGAGAGCGGCTTAGGAGGTTGACCTTATCCCGCTTGCCTTAACCCGGAGGTAGCGCAGCAGGCTGACCTGGGTGGTGTTGGGGGAGACGCAGTTTATGGCAAAAGGAGATCAAGATCAACCCGGGACAAGCAATCTCTCTCTCATTCACTCACACATACACCACCAGTTCTATAGTTCTATATCCAGGGCACGATCCAGCCAAGCTGAGCACGGCTCAGTTCCATAGATGTCGATGGCGAAGTGAAGCACATCCTTACATTACTCAGCTTGAAACCAATGGTGCTTCAAAGTGCTTAAATTGGCTGGTTTACGCACGGGTGATGTTTTGCTATTTCCCTTTTTAACATCCCAAGGTTTTGGAGTGCTGCTGTTGTCTCGTGTACAGAATTACCCCATGGGAATCCCGCAGGGAAAGGACAGGTCGCCACTCCTGCCTAGTCGCTGCGCGGTTTGGAGGTCCCCACTGAACCTCCAGCCGGGGACGATGGAGCCTACGCGGGGAGCCCATGGCAAGAATAGCCCTGTGTCACCCCTGCCCCCATAACTAGTCAGAATCCCGGCTGCCAGCAAGAGGAGGCGTGATTTCCACCCGCCTCCTTGATTAAAGCCCGAGAGGGTCGAAAATACGGCCAGCTCCCCACCGAAAATCAAATCAAAAGGCCGCGGAATAAAGCTCCAAACCCCTCTTTCCCGCCAAGATCCAAACCTCATCCCTCCACATACACATGGGAACAAGTTGTATGATGGAGAAAGAATGTCGCACGCATCTATTCCCTCAAACAATGGGGCGGGGGGGACCCATCAGAACCAAAAATGTCAATCTCACCATCCCTCCAGGTAGTTTTTTTTCCTAGCAGGGAACACGGTGGGCTGCGCGGGCGCAAAATGCAAAGGTTGGTCACGTTAAGTGTTTGGACAGAACAAACTGTAGTTGGCTCCAAACACGTGGCCAGTGCTTGGCGGGAATTTGCAAGCACCACTGCAGAGGGGCAGACACCGAGAAGAGCGGCGGGTGTGAAGGGCTAGGACTTAGGAGCCCTTGCAAGCGGAAGGTGGTGCGCTCTTACTGCAGTCCAAGGGGGTGCTGGAAAGCTGAGCCCCCCACCCAGAGGCGTAACAAGGGAAAACGGTGGGGGCCGCCTGCTTTGACGGGAACCTCCTGCTCCCGCCCCTCTGCCGCCCTCCACAGCCTACAGGGCAAACTCCTCGGGGGGCTCTTTTCCCTCCCAGCCCCAGCCCATGCTCCCTGCCCTTCCCTTCCCTCGCTCGCCTCTCCGGGGAAGTGCACTTACTTTCCTTTGGAGCTCGCAGCTAGTTGCAGCGGGATCCCAGCTCTGCTTCGCTCCAGCCAGCAGGAGGAGGAGGCAGTTCAGCAGCAAGCCAGCCCTGGTGTTGTTGTGCCGCGCACCCCTAGTTAACCATCAGCGGAGCATCAAGCAAAGCGGGAGGGGGCCCCGCAGCCAAAAGCGGAAGGGGAGAGGAGGACTGCTAGGAACTTAGAAGCCGAGAAGGAGCGAGGGGAGGGGTCTGAGAGGCACTTGCACCCAGCCCTCTGCTTGTTACTCATGTGGAATGATTAAGACATGGCTCCACTCTTCCGCTGCCAGGAGCCAATGGTGGGAGAGCGCCCACCCCACCCGGAAAGATCTCATCTGGCAAGTCGCGCCTGCGCCGAGGGGGGGGAGGGCCGCCGCCCGACTCAAATTTAAAAAATAAATAATTTTTTTTTTTTGCAAAAAAAAATTTGGGGAAAGGAAGGGGATGGGCAGGGGCACTTTTTTGGCGCCCCCTACCAAGTGGTGCCTGGGGCACGTGCCCCCCATGCCCCCCCTATCGTTACGCCCCTGTGTCTTTCATATCTTTCAATTTACTAGCATCTGATCTAAGCCTGGCAATTTTATTTTCTAATCTAATCTTCCATTTAGATGATGTACTACTTTCTTTTTTTTACAGGTCCATTGATCTTATATCTGAGCTCTTGTATTGTTATTGTTGCTGCACTGTACATTATTTGGTTTATTTCTTTCAAATTATTGATTATTATTTCTGCAAGTGCAGCATTGACATCTTTTAATGCCTGAACAAGTTGTTTTTTGGCAACTGTTTTTAGAGCTGGAAGTCGAACCCTGGTGGTTGTTTGGTTCATGTGCTCAGTTATTTTTTGCCTTAGTTCTTGTTGCTTTTCTGTTAAATGGCATTCAGGTTTTTGAGGTGAAGGCAAAGGGGAGGTTGCCTGGTTTTGATTTTGAAACTGTTCAGGAACAGCGGCATCCTCTATTTACAACACCTCCTCCACCTGTGCTTGAGCAACTTCTTCAGTTGGTGGTAATTCTTCTTCCATGTCTTGAGCCTGTGTTGCTCTTTGCAGTTCTTCCGGCTCAACTTCTGTGAATACTTTATTTCTTCTTATGAATCTTCTCTGGTCTGCTAGCCTTTGTTCTGTTATTTCTGTATCTGGATGCTTCTCTTTCCAAATTTGGTACATTCTTTTTAGTTGGACTAGACTTGTAATAGCAGATCATTATTTCCTTGTTGGCATTTTTCGTATTTTCCCCCGGTTAAGCAATGTTTCTTCCTTTAACCCTGCAGTCTCCAGCCCTGGTTGCTCAACTGAAGATCCTGAGTCCTGTAGCCCACTTGCCACCAGATGTCCAGGGACTCCGGCACCTGACGATGTCCTTGTTGACCTGGGCAACGACCAATCTGATATAGATTTATTAAAGTTGTGTCTCACCATATTGTTGGTGGGAGAGGCACTCTTTTTCTGGCTCCTCTGGTGAGATCTGTCCAGTATGGTTGGACCTCTGGCATAGCTCTCACCTTCCTCAGAGCACGCAAGCCCCACAACCATGCCAACGTAGTGCCCCATTGGGAGATGATGATGATGATGATGATGATGATGATGATGATGATGATTTATTCTGTTTCTCTACCGCCCCTCCAAAAATGGCTCAGGACAGTTTACACAGAGAAATAATAAACAAATAAGATGGATCTCTGTCCCCAAAGGGCTCACAATCTAAAAAGAAGCACAAGATTGACACTAGCAACAGTCACTGGAGGTACAGTGCTGAGGGTGGATAGGGTCAGTTACTCTCCCCCTGCTCAATAAAGCGAATCACCACATTAAAAGGTGCCTCTTTGCCAAGTTAGCAGGGGTGCTATATGAGTCCAGGACTGCACGAGCATGCACACAACAGACAGCCCCATCCTTACTCCCACCCAGATCCCCAAATTTGATTTTTAACTGATTTTATAAGAGCTTTAAAAATTGCTTTGTATTGTATGTTTGTATTTTGTCACCCCACTTCCCATCCAGCAAGAGAGGAATAGTTTTGCAATGGGGAACACAGCACCCACCCTCACGGTCCATAGTGCACTGGAGAAGGTCCTGAACACTATGGAGGAGGAAGCCAGATAAGAGGCTGGCAGAAGAGGTGGTTGCTGAGGGCACTGGGACATTTAGGGCTCATGGGGATAACAGCTGCCCATGATGAGTCAGCAAGGGTCTCAAGGAGATTCAATGAACTGATTGCACACTCCAGGGCTGCTGTCCAGACTGCACAGAGAAATGCAGCAGCCCTCTCCTCAGTTCCCCACCTTCTGCAGGAAGACTGTACATCAGACAGGAGGTGGGTGCTGCCAAGTTGTGAAAGCACCTGGAGGTCTATGGAGGATGTGGATGAATGGGACAATGAACATTTCCAGGGCAGCTTCAGGATGTCTTGAGGGAACTTTGACTTTTTTGCAAGCGAGGTGGAGCTGCTCTGCTGGGAGGACACAGTGATGTGATGTGATGCCAGCACACAAGCTGCTCACCATAACAATTTACAAGCTGGCCTCCAACTACCTGGCACTGAGCGACTTGTATGAGCCAGGCACATCAACAGTCTGTGAGATGGTCAAGGAAGTGGTCAACCTGCTTGTTGAAAATGAAATGTTCCTGGAGGATGTGATCCACATGGATTACCGGCTGGAGGTGATATTGGGGTTCCTGCAGAAGAAGTTCCTGTGCATCATTGGGTGTATAGATGGCACACACATGGAGATTTTAGCACCACCTTGATGCCACGAGGAGTACTATGGGCAGAAGCACTACTACACCATGATCCTGCAAGCTGTAAGAGACTGAATGGAGCAATTTGTAGATGTCTACACTGGAGTGCCAGATAGAAACCATGACACAGACAGCAGTCTTCTGGACCTCTCTCTTCACTTCAAAGCTGCGTTCCAGGACCTTGGTGACTATTGCACCTGTGGATGGGCAACAGGTGAAACCAGAGATATTTGAGGACCAGGGATACAGCCTCCAGGAGTGGCAGGTCACTCCCTATTGTGGACACAGAGGGCCTTTCAAGAGGAACTTTAACTTCAGGCACAGCAGTGTGAGAATCGTGGTCAAGCAGGTGTTTGGGAGGCTGAAAGCCTGGTGGCATGCCCTCTACACTTTGCTGGATGTGGAAGAAGATCTTGTGCCAAAGGTTATCATGGACTGCTGCATCCTGCACAACATATGCGTGTCTAGGGGAGATGTGCTGCTAGAGGAGCACATGGATCTGCCAGTACACCCAGAGGGCAAGAGCGGTGGTGGATGGGTGCCCAGCATATACAGGGATGTTGTGCCAGTGGACCCCGCAGCCCTGCTCCAGAGGATTGTTCGTAGCAGTAGGGAGGAGCAGGCAGTAAGAGCAGCCTTTGCAAGTTGCACTTGGGAGCATCTCCCTCTGGCCCACCACCAAGGCAGGAAGGTGCGTTTTGTTGGAAGGGCATGCCACTCTTAAACACATTGATGGTAGCAGGGGGTCATCACCTGCAGCTGCAGCATCAGCAGGATCAGAGTTAGGAAACGCCCATAGCCACTGTGCCAGTTTAAAGGCTGCCAGTTTATTGTTGTTAATTTTATTTTATTTTTTGCTGTCTGCAATAAAACTGGGTGTTCCTTTCTCAGTGTAAATGCTAAGTGTCCCCTTATGACCAGGCCAGTGGTGGGGAAGGCGATGTTTGGTTTAGGTGGTTGGATGCAGCTGGGGAGGATATATTCCCCCACCCCTCCTCTCACGGCATTCAGAATGGACAGCATTGCTGGCCCATGGGGTGAGGAGAACTTGCTTGACATGAACCAGGAGGTGTGTCAGTTCATGGATCGTTGGGTCAGAAACCAAAGGGTAACGTGGGAGGCTCTGCTGCCATGGCAATGGGTCTAATGCTATTTTTCTGTTGTCCCTGATCAAGTTGCAGGATAGCAGTCATGGAAGCAGAGGGAACATTCAGGGGTGCAGAGGGGAGCACATGTTGTGAGGGATCCAGCTGCCTGCCTTCAGACAGCTGCAGTTTGTGCCCCGGGGTGCAAGCATGCCATCTCCTTGACAGCCCCATGAAAGACAAAACATACCCCCAGCACAGAAAGAGTGGAGTGTGTCACGCAGTGTGTGTGGGTGAAGACAGGTACCATTGTCTTCACTGGTAGACAGAGGCATAACGGGGGGAAACGGCGCCCAGGACAAGCTCTGCCCCTGAAGTTGCGCCCTCCCCCTGCCCCCCATACCTGCGCCCCCCTGGCCGGAGTGAGCGTGGCGGCGGCAGGTGGCGGCAGATCACACATCAGTGGCGGGCGGCGGCAGGAGTGAGCGTGGCGGCAGCGGGCGGCGGCAGATCGCCGAGTGCAGTGGTGGCGGGCGGCGGCGGATCGCCGAGTGCAACAGAGCGACGCAGAGGCCTGCCGTCTGGCCCAGCGTCGCTTCCCAACTGCGAGGCACGCCTGCGCAGTTCATTCTATGAACGAGGCGCGCCTGTGCAGTTGGGAAGCAACGCCGGGCCAGACGGCAGGCCTCTGCGTCGCTCTGCTGCACTTGGCGATCCGCCGCCACCCGCCACCGCCGCACTCGGCGATCCGCC
Organism: Hemicordylus capensis; assembly: GCF_027244095.1. Taxonomy (NCBI): domain Eukaryota; kingdom Metazoa; phylum Chordata; class Lepidosauria; order Squamata; family Cordylidae; genus Hemicordylus; species Hemicordylus capensis. The sequence goes on along the minus strand of NC_069659.1, from coordinate 225,933,962 downwards.
GCCGCCCACCACCACCACGCTCACTCCTGCCGCCGCCCACCACCGACACGCGATCCAGGGGGGTCGGGGGGCATGCCACTTTTTGGCGCCCCCCATGTGACCCACCAGAGTGGCGCCCAGGGCACGTGCCCTGCCTGCCCCCCTATCGTTACGCCCCTGCTGGTAGATGTTGATTCTTAAGCAAAGTGCATCCAGTCTCCAACTCTGACCATGAGGCGGGGAGAGAGAGAACGCCCTGCTCTTGCAGATGGGTTGGAAGAAGGGGGCCGAAAGCCCTGTCCTCGCGGATTTGTGAAGGCATTCCTCCATTCCCCAGGGCGATCAAGAGAAGACCCCCACAAAGGGGACCCTCTCCAAACAACAGCCACAATCCTTTTGCAGGATATATGGCAACCATTGCCAGGAGAATGGCAAACTGGCTTCCCCATGCCACCTGCATCCAGTTAAATGCCTAGCGGTCTCCATAAATAAGTGCCCACCATGATGAGTGCCCCCCCCCATGTGGATGTGTCCCTTGGCAGTCCTGCCTATCTAAGATTTAGCATGCTCCAATGCATTGCTGCTGATTTATAGCAAGGACATTGCTGCGAATACAGTGAGGAAGGGGTTAAATTGTCACGGCTCTGACAAAGTCAGATGGCAGCCAGAATGGCCCTAATGTGACCTACACACACCCTTGGGTATCATGGCCAATGGCAGCTGCCTTGATGATGTGCCAACGCCTTGCCCACAGTCTGGCAATGCAAGTGGCGCATGGCTGCCCAGGATGTGGCCTTGGTAGCCGAGGAGGGAGTGATGGGGCACCCTGCCCTGAAACTGGAGGCTGCCAAAACACAATTGGGTGTATGTCTGCAAGGTAATTCATGGTTAGAAAAACTAACTGCGGGTTCAGCAACCTCCAGTTTCACATGATGTGCAAATGCAGCCACGCTTTGTGGTATGTGCTTGTTTTGAAATAGACAAGTAGAGCAGATGGAAAGGAAACAGGTACCCAGCAGAGAGGCAGTGTTAGGCCTACAGCAGCATCAGACCCCTCAAAACAACAGCATACCTTGGCAGCTTCCTGAAGCTGCTTCTTGCCAACAAGAAGCTTGCATTATTTTCTTTTTCTCTGGCTAAATTGATTATGCCTATCGCCCCCTCCACCCCTGATCCAAGTTGAAAGCTGTATCACTTTCCATCTGAGAAGCTCGATGTGGCATCTCTTGCTGGCTTCAATTGTCTATTAATCAACATTCATTGGTAGTGGCCAAGTTATGCTGTGGCAAAGCTCATGGGAGATTTTGAAGGCTAGGACTGCGTAGCCTCTGTCTCTTAGCCTTAGAGCAGTAACATCATCAGGCTCTGGATGGGTAAGACACATAAAGTAGTTCATCTGCTTTTACAAATATTAATAGTCATGAATGTATTTGGCATCAGAAAAATACAAGTCATTACCAAATGGGATCAAAACTACCTGTCAAGGTTATGACTGAAAATACAGGAATGTGCTTAAAAATAATACACCTCCATCATTCCTACTAAAGAGGTGTTTGAAATGAGGAAAACGTATACAAAAGCAGATGGAAGAGAGTTTAATTATAAGTTGTTCCTACAAATGAAGCAAGATATTAAAACTATTATTTGATGACCTCTTTCCTTAAGAAACATGTTATATTTAAAATGGTACATTTGCCTTAATAAACCTAACACATTTTAATTGATTTCAATTGACTTTGTATGCCTGACTGTGCAGGACTGTGGCCATCATGATTAAAATGCAACAGCTATTAACAGAACATTGGTCATTTTGAATCATAAATGCAATTCAAAAGTCAATGAATTCTAAAAATTAAAGTGCAATATTTATGGCCATATAAAGTTCTGAAGGGGAACAATACTGTTGCTATGAGAAAAGCAAGCAAAGGCTGATGGAGGATTAATTCCCCTCCCATTACTTGCTTCCTGTAGATTTTAATGAATTCTGGATAAGACACCAGGTTCAATACAATATAATTCTCAACTGAATATGTAATATGCCCCCATTTCTATGCCAACACTCTCTCATCAAGATTAACTGCTACAAAGAATTAAAAAACTCTACCAGATCCAGGATCATCTATGGTGGCATAAATCTATTTTAAAATGTTATAAGGGATGAGAAACAAATATGTGGAATGCATTTTAAACATTATTGCCCCACTCTAGCTTTTTATTTATTTATTAAAACATCCCAGTCACCTTTCCAGCAAACTAGAATGTCACTCAAATTGACATATAGTCAACATCTAAAAATTCATACAATAAACTAAAACCAAATTTCAGCCACGTTAAAATAAAAACGCAACCAACATGCTTCTCAGACCCTAGCAAATGCCTTGACAAGGTAAAAGCTATTTCAAGGAGGGAAACAATCTGATCTCTGAGAGGAGGAAGTTCCAGAGAATGGGTGTTAACACAGGAAAGTCCCTGCTCTGTATCTTTTCGGTTCTTACCTGTGTAAAGGAAGGAACGTGGAGCAAGACCTCTCTAAATGATTAATGCGGATGAAGCTCATATTGGAGAAAATGATCTCTAGGTATGCAACTGGTTACAGTTTCCAAGCACATATTCTTGGCTGGATGAGTAACTTCACAGGCAAGTGCTGTTTGTGAAGTTACTCCCCTGCTCATGCTGCTAGGCTAGGGCTTTATGCACACTGTGCTGTTGAATATATTGGTGACCATACTGCTATGGTCAGCAGGCGGAGCCAAGGGCTGGATTTGGTTTCCTTGCTCTCTCTCTCTCTCTCTCTCTCTCTCTCTCTATATATATATATATATATATAACACATATTCCTAGTTGCTATGTACATGTACACAGTTGAACTGGGGCCTCAGATTCTGAGTGTCTAATAGTTACATTGATGCATATTAATCTTAGTCAACAGTTGCTGTTCCCTGTTTATCCAGGTCTACTGGGGGAGAGTAACTGGCCCTATTGACCCCTAGCACAGTACTTCCAGTGACTGTTGCTGGTGTCTGTCTTATGTTTCTTTTAGATTGTGAGCCCTTTGGGGACAGGGTTCCATCTTATTTTTATTTATTATTTCTCTGTGTAAACCACCCTGAGCCATTATTGGAAGGGCAGCATAGAAATCAAATAACTAACTAACTAACTACTGCACATTGACAAAAGTCTGACAAGGGGAGCCAAAACCCCAGTAATCAGCATAAAGGACACAAAGGCTGCATTGTCACATGTAACACGAAAGGATCTCCTGTTTCAAAAACTGTACATCTGAATGCAGACAACTGAAGTTTTGCCAGAAAATGAACCTGCTGTTTCCCTCCCTGGACTGTGATTTGTACCTTTGGTTTGTAGTGAAGTCCACCACCTGGACCTCTGGTTCTGTAGTGCTAGTGTTACCTTCAAACGCTGGCCCTGTAGTCTGGTTGCTTTGCAACCGAAGTTGAGGAAACTCCTCCCTCACTCTGGCTGCTATTGGCTGCTGGGGCTGTCCTTCAGTAAAGAAGGAAGCCCAAGCAGCCAGTTCCCCCACCTCTCTGCAGTCAGCAAAACTGCAGAAAGGGAACTCTCCTGAACCCCCGAATTTGGACAGGAGAGCGGGGGGAGGGGGAATGGAACTGTGGATCCATTACATGCAAATGTGGCCAGAGGCGGTTCATCCTAAACATGGATGAAGCATAAGTAGTTTGGACAGAAGAGGCAGGGCCTAAAAAAGCAGATGGGCTCAACTTTGGATGTATGACTCCACAAGACAGAGGAAGTGAAAGAAGCACTAGAAGAGTTGAGCCAATCAGAGATGTAGCAGCAGTGACTCTTTATCAACCAACTTATTTCAGCAGCAACTCAAGTACCCACTGAAGCTCTTCCAGGGAACTGTCTAATATTCTTATCCTGCTAACTCCTACCTAATGTGATGTAATTGTTCTGAGCTAGAAGACCAAATAAACACTCTCTCTTAGGGAGTGTCCTCCCTCCATGACTTGTGACATAGTTTCTTAAACAGGTCTGTCCCTTAAGGAAGTGTCTACCCATTGTGTCCTGCAGGCAGCATTCAACTCAAAGTATCAATTTCTAACTAGTTTAAGAGGCATTATTAAACTTCCAAGACATGCAACAACTCACTTGGACACAGGAAGTTGCAGAGGGTTGGTGGTGGTTCAGAATGGAGATTACAGACCCAGTAGATGCATCATTAGAGATGATGAATGTCAACTGATGCATCATTAAATAAGAAATCTGTGGCTTCACAATTAACTACAAAAGCTGATTCCAGAAAACTTCAATTTCCATCCCATAGCAGCATATCCAGGAATTAAAGTAAGAGAAAGGGCATAGCTGCCTGCTTTTGATTAGTGGAGAAAGAAAAATAGGAATGTCCATGAATTGATGTTTTTGATTCAATTTGAACCCGAATCGAATCACCTCTGATTTGTTTTGAGTCTGAATCTGTTTCCCCAAATCACCCCAGATTCAGTTTGGATCCAAATACGATTCCAAATTGATTCGGGGCAAAAAGGGGATTCTGGGGGCAAAAGAGTGGGGTGGGTAGTAGTGCCCAGTGGGTGGAAGCTACCACCCCAAAACTAGAAATGCAGTGTTATTGTGTTGGTCTTACCACAAATCTATTTTGTTGTCTACAGTATTTAGTAGGGGTGTGTAGGGATGTGCAAACAGGTTCAACGTTGAACCTGTTTCATGCATGCTAAACCCTGTGGCAGCACACATCAGGCACCAAGTCTCTTGCTGCTAGGTCCTCATGTTTTGGATACTGAAATAAAGTTCCTCCTTTTTTCTTTTCCATCATTTGGATTCAACTAAGCCTAGAAATGATGGCCTTCTACCTGTAACCTTTTCACTTGAAACTTTATGCTTGTGTTTTTCAGGATGGCTTTCTGGGTTAATTAGTGCTCTTGCTCCTCAAATGTAAGGATTAGGGAGGGGATTTAAATCTCAAATGAACGGGGTTAATCATAAATTTGAGTTAAAGTAACAATCAAAGAGGAAGAGGAAATGACAGAGAGTTTTCTGTTACGAGAGGCTTGGAATGCTGACATTTTCTTCACATTATGATTTTTATATTGTCAGTGCTAGGTTGCCTTCTGGCACCATACTCAACTCTTCTTTGTAAATCTGTAAGTACTATGCTCCTTCAACTCATGCTCTTTGAAATTATTTTTCTTGTAAAGCCCTTCGTAATCAGCTGTGTTTCGATGTCTTCTGCTTTGTCTATGTTTATGCCTATTTGTATGCTGTACTAGAAGCTATATAAATAAACTAGGACTTTGTAGAAGCTTTTTCTCTTGAGCTCTTTTCATATATTAATAATTGTCAAATACAGTACCCTAAATGAGATCTGAGCTCAAGCTTGTGGGTGTATTTCCTAAACTGGAGTTTTGCACACCATGCAGTTTCCTGAGATAGGTTACAGCTAATCTAAATACTGAGGTGTTAAAAGTCATCTAATTAGAGACAATCCATGAAATGCATCCTAAAGAGACTTGGTTCCTATGGACGAACTTCCACCAGAGACAGCAGTCTTTGTTTACACTCCTGCTAAAGGAAGTCCTTTCATCATCTGAGAATGGAGAGTAATACACTGTGGTAGTAGCGGAGTAGCTAGCTCACCTTTCTCCATGACCATGACTCCCAATTCCAGCCTTAGTCATGAGAAGAAAGGGGATTAAGTCACCCTGAACCTTCCTCCCTTTCCCCCAGGCTCCATCTCCCACTCTCTCTAGGATGCTGGAGCGTTCTGAAGCTGATTATCTCTGGCTGATGCCGACATAGGCTGGCTTATGAACAGCCAGTTAGCAACTTGTCAGCAGCCCTGCTTTCCCAACCACACCCCCTTAAGCATCAGGGCTTCCTGGCAAGAGGGAATTGCCTGTCCTTGGACATTGCCTGTTCCTCCCTGTTGTCTTGGCTGTCTCTTTCAGCTGGCTTCAGCCTCAGCTCTACTGCTGAGATATTCTGGATATTGTTAGGCCATTTGACCAGTGGCACAGCCTCCTATTATGCAGCAGCAGTCCTCCCTCAGACTGATGTGTAGGATACTCATTGTGAGGTCCCCTCCCCAACACACATTACTAGAAGTTCACTGTACCAGGCTGCCATTACTTCACCAAAGGTCCATTTTCAAATACCCTAATTAGACATTCTATTCTCGTGGTTTTGCCATGATCTAGAGACCTTGTCAGTTTACTGGCCTCGATCCAAAGAACCATGTGACTAGTTCAATATACCCAAGAAAGCTTCGAACTCATGTTCAAGTTCCTCATGCTGCATGGCAAACCTCTTCTGAACCTTTCAAAATCAACTTGTGATATGATGTGGGAGCCTACCATTCGAAGAGAAAAAGTCAAAGGTCTCAGAGTGCCTGAGTCCTTTGGTGTGCATAAAAAGCTCTTTGGATCTCAGCCATGGATTCTAAACAGTTAAAGATTCTGCAAACTTATAAAACCCTTAAACATAGAACACTCAAGATATGAAGCGGTCATGCAATTATACACTCCAGATCTTTGGAGACTTCTTCTATCATCTTTGTTTAAATCTGGGCAAGAAATATTACACCGTAATGACAGCTTAGTTTACTATAAAGAGGATGTTATGTTGTGACTCATTCACACATTATAAGCCAAAATGAATCATGGCCTACTGTGACAGGGGGATAAAAATGAATCTGCTGGGGTATGTATGTGTATATGTATATACTGTACATGCAGATTTCTGTTTCGATTTTGACTTTTTGTAAGGGAGCCATTTTCCCTTTTTCGTTTAGCTCTGGAACTTCCTGGAACAAAATGTCTTTGGGATCAAAAGAAATTGGCAGACAGAATGACAAGAGAGTTTTGTATTATACAAAGCTAGGAGACATTATTTATCTGCAATAAACTGAGGAGGAGACATAAGTTTGTTAACTAAGTTTGGACTACATTTCTTTTCTTCTATTTTGCCTATAAAAGGCAACATAGCACTGTGTCCCAGGAGAGGATTGTTAAAATTTATTATTTGTTGATCTGGTAGAAGATATCGTATCAAAACAATAGAGAAGTATGTTGCGTGTACATGTTTATGTGTGAATTACTGTACATGCATTCATTTTTAAAGTGAACCTAAGTACATGCCCCTTGAAATGAAGGTACAGACCAAAAGTGTAGACATGCTTGGTGAACTGAATGAATAACTGAATGTGAATACAGTTAACATCACATGTGAATAATGTGATGTTTTAATTGTTAATTATTGTTGTTTTACACTGTTTTATAATTTCTGTTTAAATTGTTAACTAATTTTAATTATTTTGTTTTAATGTAACCGCCCTGAGCCTTTTTGGAAGGGCGGTATAAAAACGGAATGAATGAATGAATGAATGAATGAAACAGATCTGTATGTATGTATCCTGTACACAGCTTGTATGTGCATTGAACAAAGGATATGAACTGGGCTTCTGAGTCAATGGGGATGAAGTGGCTCCAGTGTATTCAAAGAGCTTCATGCAAAAAAAGGCTGCATTATTCTATTTAACAGTGGAGAATCCAGCCGCCCGCTGCCCAAATGAGCGGCATGGCTTCCCCCCCCCATCCCCCTTCCCACAAGGAGCACGGAACACTGGGTGAGCACTTCCCATTGGCTCCCCGGGTGCTCAGGGGCGGGGCTAGGGCAACAAGCTAGGGAGCATGCAGGAGCCCGCTCAGTCCGGCTCTCGAAGGCACCCGCCTCCCACCCCTCAGATATAGGCTGTTCTTTGCTGGTCACTGTTTGTGGCCGCGCAGGAATTTTTGAGGTCCACACCTAATTGGCCGTCGGTGTGCACCTTTTTTCGCCTGCCTTCGTCTATATCTGCATGCCCGGTAGTCAGTTAGCACTGTAAATTCCCGGTCACATTTGGCAGGTACAGTGCGGAGGGAAAGAACAGCTTAAAAACGGGTGATGCACCTTAGGTAAGCATTTGGCTTCAAGAAGGAGAAGGTGATCCCTTGAGGCTTGACAGATCAGGGATGCCGCTGAGCCCTTCTACTCTGTAAAGCGACATCTTTCTGTATGGCTGTACGGCGTCGGAGGGGTGTCATTAGAACTAGAGACCTGACCTAGGTTGGTTCGATGTGCCTGCTTTTGAGTGACAGAGGTGCCTGCTTTTGAGTGACAGAGCCGCCAAGTCCAAGCCAAGGTGCTATCGCCATTCGTCTCTAGGCCAAGTTGGCCACTCCACGGCTGGCCTTCTAGGAACCGCACTGTGGTGGGTGGAGTGCCAATCCCAGCTGAGTGCCTTGTCAGGACACAAAGAATTATGTCTCAATAAATGTGGTCAATTTCACCAAAGAATCATGTGTCCATGTCTCCTTGGGTCTCGGTGCAAAACTCAATGTGCAGTGAAGATGCCTGCATGGATAATGACATTAGCCTTAAAGATTAGAATTGGGTTTCCCTTGCTTGTTCAAAGCAAGTGCACAATGGAAACCCACAGAACTCCAGATTGCATCTAGTGTAGTAACATGCGCATTGCCATCAGTGCATGCAGGAGCAGAACATCAATCTTGGTGGCAAATACCAATTGAACAGTATTGCATCAGCAAATTAACACGTTTGCACTCTGTTTCCGTATTTTTTTTTTGGTGAAATACAAATCCACTTTGCAAAGTAACTCAGCCCCACAATAAGTGGTAAAGCACCCCAGATGAGGAAGTAAGCACATGGAGGTATAGGAGTAAGACTTTTATCGTAATGGTCCTGAAATGTTCAAATGTCTGTTCTGCCACTGTTCCTCCTTTTAGAACGTTGTGCAAATCCAGTTTCTTTACGCAGACTCTTCAAACTGGTTGGTTTTCGTTATTTGGCTGTTCAGTATATTGTGTGTGTATGTGTGTTTGTGTATATGATGATATATAGGTTATTCTAAGAGTCTGGGAAGAGCACTTGCATGCAGAAGGTTCCAAGTTTCCTCCCTGGCAGCATCTCCATGATAGGGCTGAGAGAGACTCCTGCCTGCAACCTTGGAGAAGCCGCTGCCAGTCTGTGTAGACAATACTGAGCTGGAAGGACCAAGGGTCTGACTCGGTAGAAGGCAGCTTCCTATGTTTATTTATGTATGCATACATTGGGGCTGTTTGTGTTTTAGTTTAATTCGCTGTAAGTTACTTTGAACTCTGTGAAGAAAATAATGGAATATAAATCCCTTAAATTGCAGAAAATACAGTTTCATCTTATCATATTGCATTCTTCTGTTATCAGGAAAGCACAAGCGTGTGATTATTGTAATGGTGAGATAAACAACTAAAAGCTCCCAGACAGTGTGCTGGACTACATCATGCATTTACGAGTCATGAACTCTCTTGAAGAACATTCAGTTCTGAGTTTTCACTTTGGGAAACCTCTCAATAGCCATGAAGCTCACTGACCTGCATTTGGCATAGGACACCACAGTTCCAAATGAGATGCACACCTGCTGCTCAGGTCTCCCCAACAGCACAGTCATGTAGCTTGCAGGGGTGGGGCTGAGCTGTGGCTCCTAAGCACTGCACAGTCCCTGTTCTGACACAGCTCCAGTTAGGAATGCTGGGAGCGGCGTCAGAAGAGCAAATGTACAGTGCTTAGGAGCTACTGAACAGCCCCACTTCTGCAGGTTTTGAGGGCATGCTTTGCAGAAGTGTGCGTGCATTTCATCTGGATCTACAGTATCCTGTGCAGAATGTAAGCCACTAAGTCACCCTGGGCCAATCACTGGCTCTCAGCCTAACCTATCCCATAGGATTACTGTGATAACATTAGATAACACTGTATTTGCCACTTGGATCTCCTTGGATGAGAAATAAAATTCTTCCCATGAGTTCTATGGAAGACACTTATTTTCTATCTGGACAAATGACTTTTGTCCATCTGGACCTGAATTCTAGTGTTCTTGTGGCAATCACCGAAGGAAAGGCCAACTGCCAAACTGTCTAAACCAATCTCAGATTTACAGCACAATCCAATGCATGTTTTTCTCAAAGTAAGTCTCAGTGATTTTGGTGGGGCTTACTACATAGTAAGTGTGTATAGTATTGCAGCCCTAGAGATTAAGAGAATCTCTTATAAGAACAGGCACTCCCTGACTTACAAACATCTGACCTACAAACATCTAGACTTACAAACATATTACATATTCACATATTACATTAAGAAAATCCCCAACTTACAAACGCCAACCCACAAATACAAACTAGGGGCATGCACAAAACTGGAAAACCTGGTTCAGTTTGAGTGGAACTGGACTCAAACTGAACCGGGTCCAGTCCAGTTCTGCGCACACTAGAGCCAGGCCTAGTCTGGCTCTAGTCCGAACCAGTTCGAGCCCAGCTTGGATGGAGGGGGGTTGACAAAACAATTTGGTTGGGAAATGGTGGACTTACCACCATTGCCAGGCTCTGGGGGGTGGGTGCTGTCACAGCCTCAGGGAGGATCTCCTGATGTTCCCTCTCTCCCCACCAGTCTCCCCCCAGTCATTTTCAGCCCTACGGGCCATTTTTGGCTCATTACTGGCCTCTCCGTGGTGGTGGTGGTGGTGGTGGTGGTGGTGGTGGTGACCATTTTGAAGGCTGCTGTGCATGCCCAATGACCATCTGCATGGCTTGGGTCATGACCCGGCTATGCAGATGATCATTGGGCATGCACGGCAGCCTCCAAAATGGCTGCTGCCACTGCAGAGAGGCCCATAACGGGCCAAAACCAGCACAAAATCGGCCAATAATAACCTTTATTAGGCTGGAAATGACCAAGGGGGCTGGTGGGGGAAGGTGGGACATAAGGAGACTCCTCCGTGGCTGTAACAGCACTCCTTAGAGCTTGGCAATGGTGGTAAATCCACCATTTAAAAGACAAACAGAAAAACCCCAACTGGCCCTGGACTTGACCAGTGGGTTTAGCTCCACCAGGCCTGGTCCGGCTCGAGGGCAAGCCCTAGAGCCGGGATAGTTTGAATGTGAGCCAGCTCAACCTTGACCCGGCTTGCATATCCCTAATACAAACAAGTCATCGCTCTTAAGAACTATATGTGTTCCAAGTTATGAACATGCACTTACAAATGAACTTTTGGAACACAACCTATTTGTAATTTGGGGACTCCCTGTATTCAAAGAGACTTGGTAATTATTGTATCAACAGGAGGTCTGTGCATAGGCATCCCCAGAACCTTTCCTGGCCGGAGGTGGTGTTGCAGAAATCAGCAATCCTATACTCACTTTCCTGGGAGCAAGCCATTGAATTCAATGGGACTAACTCAAGGGGGTGGACTGCCCTTTCTACACCCCCCCTAATTATGGGGAATATCTACATATCAGTTAGACAGATGTCCTGATGCTCATCTCTAAGAGAGGTTCAGAGTCAATACAAATACATGTGCCGATGGCACATTACCTGGGGTGCTTTCCATATTACCCATTACAACAGTGTTGCCACGTGACCCCCAAGTATGCTTCCAGACTGCCTGTGTTTCAACATCGCAGTCCCTGCACTGTCAGCAAGGTGCCGTCCACATTTACATGCTTTCTTTCAAGTTTTATTGCTGTGTTACAGTCCTATAACGTTGCATGTGCACTGCAAAAAAAAAAAAAAACACTGTATTTTCCCATTTCAGGATAATGTTGCAGAATAATTCCCTTTATTTACATTTTCAGTGCAATCTACAAAACCAAAGCACTTTACTGCTGTTGTTAGCGGGTAATCTGGAACGCTCTCTGTATAAATTTAAATTAGGCATTTAGAAGATTTACTTTTATATGCTGGAAATGTTATACTGATCAAGCAGATTTTATCATGTATGGTGGGGTGTCCTTTTGTTCAGATTTATTGGATACACATTGAAAGGGTCTTGTTTCAATAAATGATGGAAGACCAATGCACAAATTACAGGGATGCCAGAGAACGTCCAGCCCATTTAGCTAACTACTCTTTCTAGAAGCCTAAAATTTGGAGGAGTTAGGCTTGTAGATTTCATTACATTCATACTCATTAGACTCCCCCCACCTCATAATCTGAGCACCGTTAAGGCTAAACTTTGATGCTGCGGTAGCTTTACTTTTGAATTATTGGGTTGATGCCTTTCAAAGGCCTGTTAAATTATTGTTGTGAAATCTTTTCATTACTGCCAAATTTTGGATTAGCACATCATGGGTGATGTGGTGGGGGAGGATAATGACAGTTCTGAATATCACTGAGATGGAGAAGTTGACAGATAAAATGTGTTTTAAAAATGGCATGGGTGTGTCCACGGAACTTGCTGAAAAATGGTTTCCATGTAGTCTGTGTACTGAAATACTTTGTGTAATAATAAATATAAGACTAGGGTTGCCAATGCAGCAGGATTGGACTTGAGCCTCTCGGAATTGGCATGAATCTCCAGGTGACTATGGAAAGCAATCCTGGATATTTTAATAGCTTGATATTGGGAAAACATTGAAAAAACTATCTTTGCTAATAGCTTCGGTTGGCAACCTTATATAAGACTGGGAAGGAATTTGGGGGAATACAGTAAAAGTGTTATCATAATCAAATACCTTTTCTCTTTAAAAACAAGTGGTCATCTAAGCAGAAATCACAACCACAAAATTTAGCATGCCACCACAGCCACTAAAGTGAAAAAGAGCTTTAGTGGTAATTGAAGAGGATTTAAAAGATGCCAATGCTAATAGTTACTTAATATTACATGTTTCTTTTCTGTATGATTGTACACTGAAGTGAAGAATAAAACACATACCTCAGAATCTATAATTAAGAACTACATCTGACAAGATTATTTCTCCTGCTGACAAATAAATGTCATTTTTTAAAAAGAAGTGTTAGAAAAAGAATGATAACGAACACAGGGGCAAAAATTGTTCCCTGTAGAACACAGAAGGGGTCTTTATAAGTACTTACAATAAGTGCTTACACTGTTGGGCTGGCATGAAGATCAAAAGAGTGACAGATTTAATTCATGTTTCCATGCTATACACACAATGGCATCTACAAGCTAATCTGGATTGCTTTCAGCAAATAATTGATGGTAGGGGAAATGGAGATGTTAAAAATCATTAGTACATAACTCAACTCTTAACAGAACACACAGCAAGACAAGAATTCTGCTGTCATCTCACTGGATGTCTTGTTTTCATTTCCACATCTTCTTTCTAAAAATAATATCAAGAATATTTCATTGTAGCATAAGAGCATATTTTCCCCATTTGTATGAGATGGTAGATCAAGTTTAAAGGATGGGCAAGAAGGATGTGAAGGGTGTTCCAAGACAAAGTATTTAGTCCGAGATTTACACTATTTGTTAATTCACTTTTAACAGCGCATGCTGTTCTTCAATAACTGTTAACCTGTCCCCCGCCCCATGTTAATTCCATGGTGGGTTTTTGCTCAAAAATCTGACTTTCCATGAATGAACAGAGCAACTGTGCAACTGTAACCACAGTGTGTGTGGCCCTTTTAGCTATGAAGGAACCAGTAGCAACCAGTGAGGGCAGTGGGGGGGGGATTAGTGAGAGGCGCCTTTCAAAATCATTTAACAGGTGCTTATCGATGTTGGGTAGCACCTGCAAACTGCCTCAAGCAGTGGTGCCCCGCCTATCTAGCAAGGCAGTATGGCTTTGCCTCTGCACGTGCAGAGTCTTCGCACATGTGCAGACACCAGAGCCATGCCAGCGCCCCACAGGGATGCTGGGTGGGGCCCTGTCACCCTGCATGGGATCCCAGGTGGAGTGCCACTATTTAAGGCAGCTTGCAGGTGCTGCCCTAACATTGGTAAGCACCTGTTAATTTATTTCTAAAGGCACCTCTTGCTGCCCCCACCCCACCCCCGCTGCCCTCACTGGCAGCTACTGGAAGGAGCACATGCTCCGTGAGGTGTTTTTGTGCGGTTGGGGTTTTCTGAATTACCTCAACATCCAGAGTCGCTGTTGAGGACTACAGGACTGGTTTGGAGGGATTTTTTAAAAAGCATTGTTTTGTTGTACACCTTGAACAATAACTTGAACAACTCAGTTCGGGTGAGTTATCATCATGGAGGATGATTTATTTATTTTATTTATTTAAGACATTTATAGACAGCCCAAAGCACAAGTCTCTGAGTGACTGCATATTGACTATCTCTTTGCAGGGGTGGTGGACCAATTAGAATGTTGTCCTCACAGGCTTATGGAACTGCTCAGTTTCCTTCGGAGAGTGACCTGTGTCCAGAGAGCTGGCAACTCTGTCAAGGCCCTGGTGAATCTCTGGAACGTGGAGACAGCCGGGGCTATTGACAAGGTCATTCTTCTCTGGCTTGATGGAGCCTGTTCTCCGAGCTTAGGGCAATGAAACAACTCGGTTGGCTGAAGCAATGCTGAAGGAAGAGTCAGGATGAATCTGACCAAACATGTACCCATTTTAGGTATACTCCATGGTGACAAAAATATTGTTGTTGTTGTTGTTGTTGTTATTAATTTGATTTCTATACCGCCCTTCCAAAAATGGCTCAGGGCGGTTTACAAAGAGAAATAAAACAAATAAGATGGATTCCTGTCCCCGAAGGGCTCACATTCTAAAAAGAAACATGACACACACCAGCAACAGCCACTGGAGGGATGCTGTGCTGGGGGTGGATAGGGCCAGTTACTCTCCCCCTGCTAAATAAAGAGAATCACCACGGTAAAAGGTGCCTCTTTGCCCAATTAGCAGGGATGCTTTTTCCCCCTGCCTCCATTGCAACTGCTCAGTGCAGAAAAGCAGAGCTGTTACATGCAGAAAAGGCACTGCTACACACACACACACACACCCTAGGTAATGGGGGAGGAACCATCTACAGCCTGTTGTGATCAGTTTGCATTTCACTTTGCAGATAAAGTCGCTCACATCTGTGCTGATCTGGATTCCAGGGTTTTGGCAGTTCTGGCAGACATGCCTTGGGACCAGCTGATCCTATTCTGTTGGATTCTTTTCAGTTAGTGCAGCCTGAGGATGTGATCCTGTGCAGTGTGTGGGCAATAGCGCGTGCCCTTGACCCTTGCCCTCCATGGTTAATAAAATCTGCTAGGGAGAATAAAGGCAGATGGTTGGAGGCTATAATCATTGCTTCATCAGGGGAGGGCAAGATATCACCATGCCTCAAGTTGGAGATGGTAAGAACATTATTTCAAAAGCCCTCCCTAGATCCCTCCAACCTGGACAACTATAGACCTGTTTCTAACCTTCCCTTTGGGGACAAGGTAATAGAGCGTGTGGTGGCATCCTGGCTGCAGAGGGTCTTGGATAATACAGATTATCTAGACCCTTTTCAATCTGGCTTCTGTTCTGGATATAGGACCGAAACTGCCTTGGCTGGTCTAGTGGATGACTTACACTGGGAGCCTGACAGGGGGACTGTGTCCCTCTTGGTTCTTCTGGACCTCTCAGTGGCATTTGATACCATCAACCATGGTATCCTTCTGGACCATTCGATACCATCGACCATGGTATCCTCTGAGTACCAGTTGCAGGGGAGTAAAAGCAGGAGAGAGGGCATGCCCTCAGCTCCTGCCAGTGGGTTTGCCAGTGGCATCTGGTGGGCCACTGTGTGTAACAGGATGCTGGACTAGATGGGCCTTGGGCCTGATTCAGCAGGGCTGTTCTTATGACCACCTCTCAAGTATAGGGATTGGAAGTATTGCTTTGGAGTGGCTTTGGTCTTTTCTCGGGGGGGGGGGGGAGGATCCAGAAGGTGGTGCTAGGGGACTACTGTTTGGATTCTTGGCCATTGGCCTGTGGCATCCCACAGGGTTCAGTTTTATCCCCTTTATAATATCTACATGAAGCTGTTGGGAGAGGTCATCTGGGGACTTGGACTGAGCTGTCAGCAATATGCAGATGACACTCAGTTCTATCTCTTCTTATCATCTGATCCTAGGGAGGCATTGGATGTCCTGAATTGGGGCCTGGAGGCAGAGATGGATTGGATGTGGCCTAATAAACTAACATCTGGCCCTGCTTTTGGAAGCTCAGGTGTAGCCATTCGGGGCAATCCTTGTAAAGGGGAATCCGCTGAGGATTACCTTTTACAAGCAAAGAGGGATTTCCAAAGGGCAGGGGGTGAGAGGAGAACTTACCTTCCTGCCGGTGGCGGGATGGCTTTGGCAGGGGATCCTCTAAACCCCCCACCAGTCTCCCTAATAGCAGCCCAGCTGGCAACTGCGTCCCGGTTTGGGCCTCTATGCAGTAACTGCAGCGCATACGCGGAGGCCATTAGAATAGATAACCTGGTGCTCTTGCACAAGAGCACTGGGCTATCTGTTCTACTAGCCTCCACACATTTTATTTTATTTTATTTATTTATTTATTTATTTAATACCTTGCCCAAACTTACGTCTCTGGGTGGCATGGAGGGCTGCTGCACACTCTGTGTGAAGGCTCGAAGCAAGCCTCAAACACAGGCCTGGGCTGCTATTGGGGAGGCTGCCATGGGGAGGTTTAAAGGTCCCCTGCAGTCCCACTGCTGCTGTCCCACCACTGGTGGGAAAATAAATTCCCTTCTCCCCCACCCCCACCCCCTGTCCTTAGGGAATCCCCCTTTGCTGGTAAAGGGCAATCCTCAGCTAATTCTCCTTTACAAGCATTGACCCAAACTGGTCTGCAAACCAGTTCAGCCGTCGAACTGCACCAGGCCTGATTCGTCTGGAAGCGGACCAGGGTGGGTCGAATTCAGTTTGAATTCAAACCCAACTGGCTACACTGGTTCTGTACACATCCCTACTCAGGTGGAGGCAGTAGCCAGGGGTGCCTTTGCACAACTTCAGCCTGTGTGCCAGCTGTGCCCCTTCCTTGAGAAGGTCAAACTGCACCAGGTCTGATACGGCTGGAAGGAGACCAGGGTGGGTCGAATTCGGTTTGAATTCAAACCCAACTGGCTACACTGGTTCTGTACACATCCCTGCTCAGGTGGAGGCAGTAGCCAGGGGTGCCTTTGCACCACTTCAGCCTGTGTGCCAGCTGTGCCCCTTCCTTGAGAAGGTCAAACTGCACCAGGCCTGATACGGCTGGAAGGAGACCAGGGTGGGTCGAATTTGGTTTGAATTCAAACCCAACTGGCCATACTGGTTCCGCGGTCTGGCCACAGTTGCCCATGCCTTAGTCACAACACAGCTGGATTACTGTAATATGCTCTATGTTAGGCTGCCCTTGAAGAATATTCAGAAACTGCAACTAGTGCAAAATGCAGCTAGGTAAAATTTCTACTTCTGAACTTTGTCCTTTTATTTATTTATTTATTTATTTTTACATTTATATCCCACTCCTCCTCCAAGGAGCCCAGAGCGGTGTACTACATACTCGAATTTCTCCTCACAACAACCCTGTGAAGTAGGTTAGGCTAAGAGAGAAGTGACTGCTAGGATTTTATCCAGAGCTACCCACTGGGATCATATTACACCCATTCTGAAAGAGCTACATTGGCTGCCAAATGGTTTCCGTGTCCAGTTCAAGTTTCTGTTTTTCACCTTTAAAGCCCTTAACGGTTTGGGCCCTGGATATCTGAGGGAACACCTGCTCCCATAGGTTTCTGCCCGCTTGACGAGGTCATCGGAGGGGGCTCTGCTCCACATGCCGACAATGAGGGAGGTTCAGCTGTCGTGCACGTGGGACAGGGCCTTCTCAGTTATTGCCCCCACCCTTTGGAATGCTCTCTAGGTAGGCATCCGCTCCTCAGTTTCCATCACAGTTGTTAGAAAGCAAGACTTTTTAACAAGGCTTTTTAGGAGTGTTGTTTTTGTTGCTGCTACTCTATATTTTATGGTCCTATTATGTATTTTTTTTTCCTACTTTTAATTACATTTGTATTTTTATATTCTAATTTACTATTTTTATTGTGTAGCTTTTGTGGTCTTATATTGTTTTAAATATGTTGTAAACCACCTTGAGATGTTTTTGTTTTTTTTTAATGGAAGGTGGTATACAAATTTAATGATAAATAAAACAAATAAATATTCTCCTCTGGCTGTTGCATAGACACATTTTGGCAAAGATATTTTTTCTTCAATTTGTTGCAGGGTTTTTCTTCCATTTTATGAACCATTTTATTTATTTATATCTATGTAAATCACTTTGGGAAAGTTTTTTTTTGAAAAGCAGTATATAAATATTCATCGTATTCATTTTCTTCCACCCTACCTTGTTTCTTGAGGAAGGCAAGAGACTAGCTTTGGTATCTCTGTTGTGCCAACAACGATGCTGTGGAATTAGAAAGGACTTTGATTGACACTTGTGGATATTTGTCCAAAATATATATCAGGCACTGAAAAGACTTACTGCATTCATGAGACTTTGGGAAATCATTTTAAAGGGATTGCACTTTGTGTTTTTCTTTGTATAGTCACTCATACATTCACGACTGACTGACTGACTGACTTTCTCTCTCTCTCTCTCTCTCTCTCACACACACACACACACGTTTAAATGGTTTTTTAATATACTAGTACATTTTTGTGTATGGACTCTAGGAGAAACAAGAAAATGGTACACAACCATGACTGGTGACATCTTGTCATGTTTCAAATGCCAGTACTGCATGTTTTGCACCTGAGATGAAAAAGTTCCTGAAAATGAATGTGTGTAGACCTTTTATCTAAGAAATGAATATAATCTTTTGCATTCATTGGCTGCTGCCTACAAGCCACTTGTTCCAGAAGTTATTTTAAGTTGATTACTTATTATTAATTATTATCATCATTATTAGCATTTGTGCATCACAGTTCAAAACATTAAACATATTATCTTAAGTAACCTTATCATGGCCCTTTAAGGTAGGCTTTTATCTCACTTATAAAAGTGAGATTTTGAAGTCTCCACGGCTTTTGACCCTTGAGACCTACATTGAAGGTAATGGTATCTAGTTATGATTGCTCCTCTTTCTGTCTCAGTTGGATTGTTTGTATATAGAGAGTTACCCAATTCTGTCGGTATCTTCCCACTTTTCAGAGCTGTCATCTGGTAACCAGTGAGAAATGTATAGAGTGACTTCCTTCCTTTGCTTGTATAAACAATGCTCAGAGCTCACTGTCTGCTTTGCAGGAAGTTTATGGAGGGAAGTGTAAGTGACGCATTTGAAGGGTGGCAAAAATCAAAGGGTTGACAGCACAGGAATATGCAATATTATCTTCTCTTTGGTCACTTATAGAAGAATAGTGCTGAACATATTTTAATTAAGACACGTTTCTTTCTTTAAAAAAAAACTTGATTAAAACAAATTTATAATGCTAAACAATATTGATCCAAACACAAACAGCAAAACATAATATGGCAAACCGTGATCATCAATCCACCCACACTCTACTATTGTCTGGGGTAGGAAAACAACCATAATTTTCCTGATTACTGTAAAGAATAAAATCTGACCAAATTACATAAAAGAATTATTTGTAGTCAGGTTTGAATGGGACCAAATAATATGGGTTAGTTTTTCTTTTTTTCTTTTTCTTTTCTTTTTTGCTTTAAATTTTTATTGATTTTAACAATATCTTGAAAATCTCATTACATCAAACATTAAACAAAAAATGACTTCCAGCTCACCAGTCAGCGCAAATCACTAACTATACAATTAACCCTTGCTATAATAATTCAAAACATATATCCTATACCTTACCAAACTTGATTTTAGTCTACTCAAATTTCAAACCCTGTTGAAAAATCAATATTAGGGAAATAGTTCTTTAGGTACAGTAAGAATGGTTTCCAATCTTCTTTAAAACCTTCCAAATTTTGATATCTTATCAGTACTGTAAGTTTTGCCATCTCCGCATATTCCAAAATTTTTATCAGCCAATCTTCTTTTGAGGGCAGTTCATTGTCCTTCCATTTCTGTGCATATACTATTCTGGCCGCCGTGGTTGCATATATGAAGAATGTTAAATTTCTTGTGGAAAACTCTCCTTGCGTTATTCCCAGCAGGAAGGATTCTGGGCTCTTAGGAAATGCCATTAAAAAAATTTTTTTTAACTCATTATATATCATGTCCCAAAAGGCCTTTGCCTTCCTACAAGACCACCACATATGAAAAAAAGTTCCTTCACAATGTCCACATTTCCAACATTTGTTTGAAACATTTTTATACATTATCACCAGTTTTTTAGGCGTCAAATACCACCTGTACATCATCTTATAATAATTTTCTTTTAAAGTGTAACATGCAGTGAACTTTAAATCAGTTTTCCATAATTTTTCCCAAGCTGCCATATCTATATTATGACCCACGTCTTGAGCCCATTTTATCATAGTCGTTCTAACCACTTCATCTCTTGTCTCCTCCAAAAACAACAGCCTATACATCTTGGACACTAATTTTTCATCATTTTCACATAGCTGCTTCTCAAATCTCGACATTTGATCCTCAAATACAAGTTTGAAATCCTTCTTAAAAACTTCATTTAACTGATGGTACTGAAACCAATTACTGACCAAATTTTGTACTTCAATTAGATTTTTTAACTTACAGCCTTTTTCTTGAAAACACAACAGATCCCTACAGGTACCCCATTGCGGTTGCATATTTATCTCTTTATGTACTAAAGCTTCAATCGGGGATAACCATAACGGAGTTTTAGGTTCCAGCCATTTTTTATATTTTACCCACACTCTCATTAGATCTTTATGTATTTTTCTTTTGTCATACCACAAATATGAATGCTATCCGAACCTTCTATCAAATCCTTCCAAATCAAGTATTCTAGGATTTCTTAATGTTATTCATTCTTTTAACCACATCAAACAAACAGCATCAAAATACAACCTTAAGTTTGTCAGGGTCAGACCAACTCTTTCTTTGTTTCTGAGATCATGATATCCCATAAGTTCTTGTACTAGATGTCTGACGACATGGTTTGAGTTTGTGTTTGGCTATAGTTAACCTAGCAGCAGTTTCCTTATACACATTTCCTTGCTTGAATCATGTTAATGCCATTGCCTTTCAAAGAAGTAAACAAGATGATTCACATAGGCTTTCCATATTTTCAACTTTTAAGAAGCCCTTCCATGCCTTTAAAACAAAAACAAAAAGTATGGAGATCAGGTCTACCAAGTGACTTGAATGGGGCAGCTGTAGTGGCCACAGTAGACCTGGCCACTGGTGTGATAGAGGTCAGGTCTACCAGTCAATTTGAGTAGGCTAGTGGCAGCAGTAAACCTCTGGATCTGATTTCTGTAACAGCAGCGGCCAGGTCTATCAGAGTCTCCTGTGTATAGACCTGGCCTCCCATGCTGTGGTAACCCTGGCCACTGGCACAAAGGCAGCCAGGTCTACTTGCCAGTTTCTCTCTCTCTTGGACTGGTAGCCCTGCCCTCCGTGAACTGGTAGAGTTGGCCATTGGCTTGAAGGAAGTTGGCCATTGGCTTGAAGGAATTGGTTCACATATGGGATGTGGGCTAAATACCATAAAGATTGCCTTTCCTCAAGGACATTCCTCTTTTTCATGGAAATGAGGACATTTCCAGGGAAAATGAGGATGTATGGTAGTCTTAGACTTACAGTCATATAACAAGGGAGCCTTTACTTTTGCAGCAGCACCCATTCCTTTGGGCTTTCCCAAAAGAAACTCGTCAGGGTAGCTGGATTCAAACTTTTCGAACGGCGATAAAGATCTTTTTTCCCCACAGGGTGCAAAGTGGTGAAATGGTGTTGATGTTTTTTTAATGGTACTACTGTTATTATAGTTTTGACTTTGCTGGTTTTTCTTCTTCTTCTTGCTCTTGTATTTCTTGTTGGCATTGGTTTTAATGTTGTGAATTGCCCTGGGAACCCTTATAGGGCAGAAAGGCTGTTTGTGTATATACAATACACCTGAGTTGAGAAAACAAGAGGCAGCAGATAGAGCCTACCGACCATAGATTACCATATTTCTGTTGGGATAAACTGCACCCTCTTCCTCAATGCACTCCTTCTGGTAATGCATTCAACAATTGTGTGAAGCCATGGAAAACAAAAACAAAAAAACACCCCACCATTTCTGCCTCACCACAGTTGAGGTGAGGAGAGCTAGTCTTGTGAAAGCAAGCATGACTTGTTCCCTTAGCTGACCAGGGTCCACCCTGGTTGCATATTAATGGGAGACTACATGTGAGAGCAATGTAAGATATTCCCCTTAGGGGGTGGGGCCACTCTGGGAAGAGCATCTAGATTCCAAGTTCCCTCTCTGGCATCTCCAAGATAGGGCTGAGAGAAATTCCTGCCTGCAACCTTGGAAAAGCCGCATCCAGTCTGTGTAGTAGACAATACTGAGCTAGATGGACCAATGGCAGTAAATAGCAGCTTCCTATGTTCCTATGAGGTGCTGAGTTGGGAAAAGAATGAAACAGGGACCCCATCTTGATGAGAATTTGTTTAGAACACGACCGCTGGTTTCAACCGCTACAGCATCACATGCCTTAAGGTATTTATCAATACAAACCGTACCTTTTTGGATGCCTTCTGATAAAGATTTCATTGAAGTGCAATGAAACATGAAATCTATAGCATTACATGTGTCTTTCAATTTTTGCTTTCTTGTATTGATTTTTTGCTTAGCTTGGCACATCTCATGCATTTATAGTTCATAATACATTTACATGTGTACATTATATTACATTTTGTATTAAATATTTCCCAAGGGTTTTTGTTTCTCATTGCACTTATTGAGGCTGTTCGGTCCTACTCAGGTAGGGCTGCTTGTGTGGAGCACCAGAATGGAGCCTGTTCCCAGCACTGCCCCGCCAGGTAGCATGCGTATTTTACCTAGGTTATTTCTGAAGTAGAAGGTGTGAGCTATTACCAAGGTAGAAGTAGCCACAGAGTTGGGCAGCTAGAGCACCCAGCAGTGGGAAAACCCTGAATGCACCGCACTCCATGGGCAGTGCATTGTGGGATTTCTGGAGGCTAGACTGTGTTTTCCCAGCTCCAAATGGCCACATGGCTCCTGGCAGCACTGCTCCTGTGAGTGCACGCAGCCAAAGGAACAAACAGACAGCCAAAGGAAACTTCTGGGGGAAGGTAGTTGCGATCCTGCCTCCCCCCACTTACAGGGTCATATGAACAACCTTATTGTGTTTAGGGGTTCATACTTGTTTATTCTCACAACAGCTCTGAGAGGTAGGTCAGCATAGCATAGTGGTTAGATTGTTGGACTAGGACCGGGAAGACCCAAGTTCGAATCCTCATTCAACTATGAAACTCACTGGGTGACTCTGAACCAGCCATGTATCTCTCAGCCTAATCTACCTCCCAGGGTTGTTGTGAGGATAAAAACCTCACAGGGGGTACACAGATCCTCCTCCCTCCCCAAATCACTGGCATGCCCCATCTGTGACTCCCAACTGGAAGACTCATCTCACAAGCTGACAATGACTTGTCTCCAGAAGGGGAGGAGGAGAAATGCCAGGCAGTATTCCCTCCTCCTCCTTTCCTCATGACTGGCTGTCTATATGACAAGCTCAGCGTACCCCTCGCTCAGCCTGACTGACAAGCTGAGCAGCAAGGGGTATGCATGCTGTCACTGATGGATCAATTTGCTTAGCAGCAGCCAGTATCCCAGAATACCTTGAGTTGCTACAGGCTAGGTGAATGTTTGTACAATGCAAAGGCACAAATAAGAACAGCATATGAACAGAAGAGAAAATTTGGAGATATTAGAGAGGCAGGATAATCACCAGAGATGGCATGATACTTCTGTCCAGGCCACTTACGGGAAGGTTTGCATTTCTTTAATGAGGCAGACGCTTTTGGAAGAGAAAACTAAGAGTTAGAATGTAAATAGTAACTGTCCAAAAGTGTGTGTGTGTGTGTGTGTGTGTGTGTGTGTGTGTGTGTGTGTAAGTCTTTTCTGCTTTTATTTTCACACTTGTCATGTAAGGTAGGCCAGACTGCAAAATTGAGTTTTGTGGCTGAGGGCCAAACTACATGCTACATGCAGATGCACGTAATGGTACTCCGGTGACCGCCTCTCCTTTTTTAACAGGAAAAGTTGCATCTGGAGGGGGTGATTGGGAGTGGAGAAATAACAGGAGGAGGAGCGCTTGATCTCTTTCCCAAGTGCCATTTGCCTCCTCCAAATTAATTGACTTTTCCTCCTGTGAGGCTTCAAATATGTGGATTTCCCACCAAACATACATTTTGAAACCTTATGGGAAAGAAAAGCCACTTGGGAAGTAATTCAGCATAGGGATATGGTTGGTGTGGAAAGGGTCTTGCTAGATCTTCCTGTTCCAAGTTGAGAACTCCACCCACTATGCCACATGGATCTTGTGTCAGAATACTCATGCATCCTTAATCTATTTAAATATGATGTATTGTACTATCTCACAAGTCCAGTGTGCAGAATCACCTTGGGATTTCTGTTATTATCTTCTTGTGGCTTTCCTCTGCCCCCACCCCCCAACCCACAAACAATGCTTCTTTAACAGCAAATCAAGTCAGTCCCGTCTACTACAGTACTTGCATCTGCATTGTTTAGATATTAAAATGTCGAAACATTTTCAGTTTAAGATGCGGGTTAAAGTGTTTCAGTTCTTATTCATGTTCCAAAAATAATGGTGGTTGCAAGTTAGTTACTGTAAATTCTGTGCTCTGCAAACTGTATGACTCTGTAGAGTTTCATATACTATACTTGCTTTACAAATTAGGCTCCATGTTGCTGCACTTTGCCTTGGTCTTTTAGCTCAGCACTGAGGTGCTTACTTGTGGCAGGGGGGATAGCCTCGTATGGGTTCATTAGCAATCTACTGTATCTCATTCATTTCTCAGCTGATCTGCACTACATTTGAACAAGTGGCAATTTGTGTCACCTAGTTCCTTGTGCCAGATTTTGATAGATTGGACAAATGGTTTGGATTTTATGACCAATATGCTATTCAGGACTTATAGTGGTGGAATGCAGCTTTTAGACTTCACCTTTACTATACAGGCACTACTGATCAAAATCATTAGGCATATGGAGTGGAGTGAGGGGAGGGTTTATGGGGCTTGGGAGGAGGCTGATGAAATGTATCAGTTCCAGGATCTGAACTTTTAAAAGATTGTTTGATCCTTTTCTTTCAAACATTCTGCATAGATTCAGAAATGCTTCAGTTGGGTATTTGTTTCATTCTGTTCTCTACATCTTTGGAGACATTCCTACATTCTGAAAGAACTTAGTGTTTAATTTTTTCTAGTGTGATAAAACAAAGACAATTTTGCATCTAAGGAAATCTTTCTAAAGGGGATGTGAACTGAAATTGTGCAATAATCAACAGGAAAGATTCTTGCTCAGGGACACATATTACAGTTCCATAGCTATGCTGGAAGATGAGTAATTAATCACATTCACAGACAAAAATAGGGAAAGTGAGGCCAGACCCTTTCCTGTAAAAAAACACACCAAAAACTCCCAAAACAAAACTAAGCTATTTAATTGTCAAAAGGAAACATAACAGATGTACCCACATGATGTTGTAGGTTGTATATTTTTTACTTCTTAAAAATGTGGTCCATGTATTTTTGCACCATGAAATGAGAAATGGAAGTTAGATACAGCTAGCTCTGTAATTACAAATGGCTTGCCATGTAATAACAATTGAACAATTATCTTTTTTATTCTTTCCTGCAGGAGTCTTTTGACTCATGTAATTGGCAGTTTACCACAATAAAGGGATTTCAAAGTCAGTCCTCCCGTGATGGGTGAAGTGCCCCCCCCCATGCACACATCATTGTTAAAATAATAGCTAAGAGGAGGGCTGCAAGGTGTTCAAAATGGAATCTTTTTGTGGATTAATTAAACGTTCATGGAGACATCTAGCACTACCATAGATTATATCATAAGACCGCAAACCGGAGACCTTCCACACTGCCACCTCCTTCTCTAATAATAATAATAATAATAATTCGATTTCTATACCGCCCTTCCAAAAATGGCTCAGGGTGGTTTACAAAGAGAAATAACAAACAAGATGTAAGTAGTGTAGTAAGTAAGTGCAAGACAAGGAAGGTCTCATCAGTATTGTGTCATCAATTTTTGGAGGGGTGGATGCTATTAGATCTCTCCTGATGAGATCTCTGGAGCTCAGAAACCTTTAAAACTGTCATATCCATCCTTAGCTATGAACTTGCTGGATATATCAACTTAGACAAGCATCAGCCTCAATCCCTTCACCATCTCCAAACATGGGAATAATAATAATGAACTACTTTATACAAAGGGTCAGTATTATAATTATTTTATTGTTGAAAGAAAGCCACAGCTTATGACCTTGTGCTCCTATCAGGACTTGACTTGACATATGTTCCTGCCCACGCCACAAGCAGAGGCAGGTGTGTCATGCACAAATGGCTCCAGAGTGTGGCATTCTATTGATGAAGCAGCAGTAGGATCAAAGGAAAATCAAACATGCACACACAACTTCTGAACCCGAATAATTTCATCCTGGCATCTATCAGAAGACTACTTACTGTTGTTGATGACTATGATGTCATCATCATCTGTTACTAGAATACCCCAAACCTTGGATTACAATAAACTTTGCTGAAGACCTACATTGAACAATGGATTTAAAATGCAGGGGTCAAAATGGCCTGCCGGCATCTTGTTACCAAAGACACTTGACCTTCTATAGTCTCTTTCACTTTTGGGCTGGCATGTAGGGCCTAAATCACCTCTCAGGAGATCAAATTTACCCTAGGTGCCACCAGTTGCTAACCCCTTAGCCTAAAATATATTAGGCACTATATATAGCTAAAACACTGCTTAATCCTTCAGTGGCACATTATCTTTTGGTTGATTGCCAAGCATCACCTTTAGAACTGACTTTGTATGTGTGGTTCTGAGAATTGTGCATATGAAAAGCACATCTTCAAAGGCGATAGATGTACATCCAAAGCTGCTCACACCCATCCACATATGGTTGCACTTTCACCTTATGTTCCTTAAGAGGAAATTGATTTTATGCTTATTAAACTTAGTTCTGAAAATTATTGTGTTGGGCAAATCTGGGACAAAGCTTTTCCAAATGTAAAATACTTCTGTCGTAGAATAGTGTTGAAAGCCTTCCAGGACTGGCCTGGAGTCTCCATGAATTGGCATTAATCTCCAGGTGACTACTGAAAAAAATCTGGAGACTTTAGGGGCTTGATATTGTGAAAAATGTTGAGGGAAATATTGAAAATAAATATCCAAGAATAGCTCCAGTCAGGTACTATGGAACAAGCTCTTAGAGTAGTTTATCTGGATTTGAAGATGCTTAAAATAAGATTCAGATCTGATGGGGGTGGGAAACATAGTAGAAATTGCAGTAGGAGGCATCATATATCTCATGGACAGACCCAAACTGCCCATTCAGTTAGACATAAAAAGTCAATTTATCATCATTTTTAAAAGCATCACCATGACCATCAAATTAACCCTTTCTCCCCTTAAGCCAGAAACCAACACTAAAATGCCATTCTCAGGACCAGTCTTACCTGGGTTAACCCTCTTTTACCAGGTAGCTCTGGTCATCTGCAGCAGCAGGAGCCCTCCCGAGCTAGAAGCTTCATTCCTGGGTGCCCAGATCAGCTACCTAAGTTAAAAGTAAGGTAGGAGGAGAACACATTCGAAGTGAGAATTCTAAAGCATTGCTCTTAGCACTGTAGTAACCTCTTCTGGCCACTAGAGGCATGAGGAGTTATGTTAATAGGTCTCTCTTGGTCAGTTACAAGTCACTTAGAACTGTTCAATTGTTGTTGAAGGCTAGTGCCTGTTTGGGTATATGTTGTTCTATGTCTCTCTCAGTTTGGGATGTTTTAATTTCTTAATAAGTCTTTTGTTTCCTGAACTCAACCTACTGTCTTCAGATAATCACTTGGGCTGAACTTCTTTACCACCGGATCATACTCTGAACAACTGAACAAACCCCTTCCTACCTCATTTCTGGTCGTCTGTGCCACCACCACTTCCAGCACTGCTCGCAGGCAGCTGGTGGTCATGTTCTTCAAAAAGTCAGGGGGAAGGAGGGGCCAGGCAGCGTGGAGCTGCTGCATTGTGGGATCCTGGAGGACCCAGTGCGAATTTCCCCCCTCCCTTTGGAGCTCTGGAGCTCACTGCCACACTGCTGATGTAGGCGTGTGAGTGCCAGAGTCCAGAGGAGGCTTGTGTTGGGTGCGAGCAGGAAGGCAGGAGCCAGCCTTGCCTTCTGCTCCCCACTGTTTGGTCATAAGAACAACCTTTAAATGTACCAGGCAGATAATTCTAATGTCTCTTTTTTACATAAAGGGTTCCCATAATGTCGAATTCCTTTCATTCAGTTCTCCCAGGCCTCTGTTCTTGCACAATATACTTGAGAGTAAACTGATAATTCTGCTCTAAAAGGGAAGGCCTTAGGTGCTATGATAATATGCAATGAAGACATCATGTAAACATTTTTTTTAAAGTCTTATTAATGAAGGTCTGCTTCATTTCCCATTTTAGCTTAAGGGATGTTGTCTTCAGCTGAAAATAGAATCTTAGAACAGACATTTCATTTAATGAAACACTATGGATCAGCTTCAAGAAGTTCAAGTTTTGTGAGGTTGGTTTGCATAGAGCTTGAGTTATGGGATGGGGCAGGCCCCTTGCCTTTTATACAGCCCTCTTAGCTACCATTTTAAAAGAACAATGGTGGGGGGGGGCAAGATATGGCTAAATGGGAGGGGGGAGCCAGGTGGTGGGGCATACAGATTTAAGCACCCCCTCCCCACAATCACACACACACCCCTTTTCCTACATAATTTGAAAACTGATTTTACATTAAAAACTGGAGCAACTATCCTATAGTCATTTTTGTTGGAGTACCTTTGCTTAGATATGAAATCTCTCCTGTGAGAGCAGAGAATAGTCTCAGAACATATGATGTAAGGGTTGTCAACTTGCTATGGGGAAAAAATTATCCAACTCCTTCCTTGCCTATTGGGCCACTTGCCAGAATTTTTTGTATCAAAGCCAGAAATTGGGGCTAGTTGCCAAAATTTCTTAGTATTTTTAAAAATAAAAACCCACCACAACCTTTGCTCTTAATGAGCATACTTGAGCTGCATAGCTCATGCCTGCATGTTAGAACAGCAGCTTGCTGAGCATTCCCTTAGCATACCATTTTGCATGCTGTTTTCTGTAAGATGGCAGCATGTATATATGCAGTTCCCAGGCCTGGTGTCAACACATGGAGGCTTTAATTCCCCTCCCCCCCTTACATTCGCCCCACCTGGCACTAAAGCACTGGTTGGAGTTGCCATTTAATTTGCCTATTCTATATCAGGGGCATTATGGGGGAAATAAAAGGTGGCTCCAGCTTTCCTAGCACAGAGAGATCAGCTGCTACTGGGAACTGGGTAGTCTGTGGTTTGGCAAGCATCACCTAAGGTTCGAGGGTGCAAATGTTTCAGTGTAGAACCAGGAGTAGAGCAGATGGAAACACATGACAGCTGGTCAAAAAGGTCAAATGACAGTGTGATGGAACATACACATAGGAACTGGAGACTGGGTATGTGAAAGTGTGTGTTGCCATAGTAACCAGGCACAGAATGTTCAAAGGGAGGGATTTATATAAGGACAGTTGATTAGGAGACAACAGTTGGAGTTGGAGGGAGTTGGAGTTGATAGTTAGGAGTGAGAGTTTGGACAGAGCATAGCAGAGAGATTATTCGGGGGTTTGTGTGAGACTTGATTGGTAAAAGTGTGGAGACTGTGGAACCAGCGGTATACTGAGGCAGTACTCGAAAAGTGGGAGAGTGTTAAGCCTGGGAAAGAAACCTTGAATGTAAAAGGTGCCCAGTGGTGAAACCTCCCAGTAACAGACAAGAGGCCTGGGGAAACTCACTACAAACCATGTTTTATTTACCTCTGTCCCAGTTATTGCACCTCCCCAAACATTACATTTTATTAAGGAAGAAAAATAGTTAAACAGCTGATGTACTTAGTGACTTTGTAGAGAATTTTATGATCCCTGCCTTGCAGAGATCTTTATTCCAATCAGTTGTAAACAATAAGCTTATTCTCATTTTTGTTCTATACCTCATGTTTTGTTTCATTTGTACACTGAACATATACACCTATCCTGCGCTCGCAAGGCTACATAACCAAGTTATTGAGTATTGAGAGCAGGATAATAAGTAATCATATGGTAGCAGCAAAAGAAAGTAAAAACTGAATAAATGCCTAGAACATGGAGACTAAAGTTGTTATAAAACAATGGAAAAATAAATCACCTCCCTCGACTTGAGAGGGATGTCAGGGTGCGTTCCTGACAGACAGTAAGAGAGATAGGACAAGCCAATGCCAGGTTAAAGACTTGGCATATAAACATTTATATACTAATGCCAGAAGCCTCTGAGCCAAGATGGGCAAGCTGGAGTGCTTGGTTGCTAAAGCAAACATAGATATAGTGGGCATAACGGAAACCTGGTGGAACAGTGGTGGGACACTGTTATTCCTGGATATAAATTCTACAGAAAAGACAAGGAGGGGAGGACTAGGGGTGGTGTAGCATTAT
This sequence comes from Hemicordylus capensis, assembly GCF_027244095.1. Lineage (NCBI taxonomy): Eukaryota > Metazoa > Chordata > Lepidosauria > Squamata > Cordylidae > Hemicordylus > Hemicordylus capensis. Next base: position 225,903,518 of record NC_069659.1, on the reverse strand, counting down.
ATTATAGAAGGGATGACAATCCAACAAGCTAGAAAACCTAGGGGGACCAGAGTTCTTCACAGAATCACTAGGGTTAACAATACAGGGACTGAAAGGAAATGTGTTACTAGGAACATTCTATCTCCCTCCAGATCAAAATGCTGAGAGTGACCTAGAACTGGAGAAACAAATCAGAGAGGTTTCAAAGAGAGACAGAGCTGTAATAATGGGTGACTTCAATTACATCACATAGACTGAGCAAATTCACATGCAGGTATTGACAGAGAGGCCAAGCTTCTAGACATGCTAAATTCCTGTGCCTTGGAACAGTTGGTCACAGGACTAACCAGAAAGAAGGCAAACTTGGACTTAATCTTGAGTGCTGCTCAGGACCTGGTGAAAGATGTCAGAGTTGCAGAACCACTGGTTAACAGTGACCATAGTGTGTTGGACTTCAGAAGTGTGTTGGACTTCAGAAGAAGAAACTTCTCAGAAATGAGGGGACTGGTGAAAAGGAAGCTGAAGAGAAAGCCAGGAGGGTCAAATCACACCAGAAAGCATGGAACTCATTCAAAACCACAATAGTAGAAGCTCAGTTGGAATGTATACCAAGGAGGAAAGGTACCACCAAGTTCAGGATGACGCCAGCATGGCTAACAAGTAGAGTCAGGGAAGCTATAAAAGGGAGACTTCCTTCAGAAAATGGAAGTCCTGCCCAAATGAAGAGAACAGAAAGGAACTTAAACTCTAGCAAACGTAATGCAAGGAAACAATAAGGGATGCAAAAAGACAGTTTGAGAAGCACATAGCTAGAAGTGTCTAGGGGAATAACAAAAACTTCTTTAACTATATCAGAAGCAGGGGACGTTGGACCCTTAGATGATGAGGGTATGAAAGGATTATTAAGGAGGATAAGGAGATTGCAGAGAAGCTGAATGAGTTCTTTGCATCTGTCTTCATGGCGAAGGAAACTGACCATATACCCTCTCCTGAACTGAACTTCTTAGGTTTAGAGGCTGAAGAACTGGGCCAATTTGAGATTACGAGGGAAGATGTAAACTGTTTTGAAAAAATAAAATTTAACAAATCGCCAGGACCAAATAGTACCCATCCAAGAGTTCTGAAGGAATTCAAATGTGAAATTGATGATCTTCCCCGCCAAAGGCTCTTGAGTAAACTTAGCAGTCATGGGATAATGGGACAGGTTCAGTTATGGATTGGTAACTGGGGGAAGGACAGGAAAGAGAGGGTAAGAATAAATAGACAGTTCTCACAATGGAGGGAAGTAAGAAGTGGGGTCCCCCGAGGATCTGTACCTATGCTCTTTAACTTGTACATACTGTGATCTAGAAGTTGGGGTAATCAGCAAAGCGGCTATATTTGCAGATGGCACTAAACTATTTAGGGTATTGAAATCCACAACCGATTGTGTGGAGCTCCAAAAGGATATCTTCAAACTGAGTAAGTGGGCAACAAAATGGAAAATGGTTCAGTGTAAGCAAGTGTAAAGTGATGCATACTGGGGCAAAAAGCCCCAACTTCACATATACACTGATTGGGTCTGAGCTGTCAATGTCTCACCAGGAGAGATCCTGGGGTCATGCTGCACAGTTTGTTGAAAGTACTGACTCAGTTAACTTTCACCGTTGTCCTCCTCCAACTGCCAGTGGTGGTCTTGCTGCTCCCTGGGAGCCTTTTAGATCTGACAGCCCTTTGCCCAACTGACCTCATCCTTGGCACCACCCAGAGCTGTTTAGATGGGGCGGTATATAAATGTGATAGATAGAATTTAAGGGTCAGGCAGCCAAGGATGTGGAGGTCAGTTACAATCAGGGCAGTCATGTTTACTTCCCCCCAGCTACTCCCTCTTCAGCCAGGCTGTCATCCTGCCACCTTGGCCTCTGGGAGGGCCTTCCTCTTAAACAATGGTGGGGGAGCCCGACACTCCCTCTCTCACAACACTAGAACCAAGGGTCAACCATTAAACTGAAGGCTGGGGAATTTAGGATTGACAAAAGGAAGTACTTTTTCACACAGCCCATAATTAATCTATGGAATGTTTTGCCATGGGATGTGGTGATGGCCACTAGCTTGGATGGCTTTAAAAGGGGCTTAGTTCGCCAGTTCATGATTTTTTTAAAAAATTAAAAATATATTGATTTACCTCTAGCCCCTTCAGGGGGCTTCCTAAGGCTGCGGGGGGGGTGTGTCCGCAAAGGTTCCCTCTCCCCCCGCCAGCCTTGGTAATCACTTCCACAGCCCGTTTTAGTCTCCTTAATCTGCCAAATGTAAATGATGCCTGTTTGCCAGAGTAATTAATATATTTGCTTTTATTCCCAATAACATTAGAAATGCAGCCAGAAAGTGGCTGCAGATCTGGGAAAGCTCAACATTCTGATCCTATGCAGAGTTAGGAGTGACCATGCTAATTGATTTCAATGGGCTTAGGCCTGCCTAACTCTGCAGATGATCAGGCTATTGGCTGGCAAGACTGTTACATTATTCCAACTAAGTTTGGCAGTCATTTATGCTTAATACATTGGCTTTAGTTCTACAAAAGCTAACCAAATTGGGCTAAATTGTGCTCACTGGGCACTAGCCAACAAAAGCACAGTCTGCAGAATACAGTTCCAGGCAACCTCCCCCTTAACAGTTCTCTCCAAAAAAATTCCTTGTTAGTGATCAACCATCCAAAAGTGAAACATAGCCCCAATCATCCACTTTCTTGCAAGCAGGTTTTCAGTGTGCGGGAAACAGTAACAACATAAAAGCATATGAAAATGGTACAAGTATTATCCAATGAGATGGTAAATTGTCTGTCAATGGTTTTTGTTTTTTTTAATGTTGTGGTTATACTGGCAAGTGCTGCCTGTGTTGTGTGTGCTAAAAACAAACAAATAAACCCAACCCTAAAATTCTGCACCAAGAAAAGCAAAATTCTGCAACCTGTGTTCTACAGATGAAACCATTTTGCATATATTGAGCTCATTCTCACAACACGAGCAGTCTGGGTAGGAGACAGTAAACCCAGGCAGCTTCTGTTGTCTGGGCCATCAAGAGGCCTCCCAACCCAGATGCTCCAGACCTGGGCAGCCCAGATTGGCAACTCAGGTAAAAGGTGAGGTAGGAGGAAAACGGAGCCCATCCTACCTCACTTTGTGGTCATCTAGACACCATGGTAGTAAAAATGGCTTCCAGGAGTGTGGCCATAGAGTGCTAGGGAAAGAGAGGCTAGGGAGAGGAACACTGCTGTACTGCCACAGGCTACCTCTCTGCTACTCATGTGGTGCACTGTGAGATATGGGAGGACTTCTGATCCCACTTTGGGAGTCTACCACCACATCTATCAGGCCCGTAACAATGATAGGGCAAGGGGAGACAGTTGTCTGGGGGCCCCACTACCTGGAGGGGCACCCCAGAGGCACCTCATGTGACTCCCCATTGCCCCCTGCCCAGCCCAGCCCCATAGCCTCTCAGCCACTTGCCCTCTTCGCCGTCTCTCCTGCTTGTTCTGCTGGCCGCAATCGAAGCAGCAGGCAAGCTGCCAAGAGCTCCTTTTCTCCCGCCTCTCAGCTGATCAGCGGGTGGGCGGGGCTTCCACGGAGGCCTCCGTGTAGGCAGCAGTGAAGCCTGAACTCGAGTAGGGCCCAAGCCAGCCAGGAAGGAGGAGGCAGCCAGAGTGTTCTCTGCAGCAGAAGACCCCTTGCTGCCCTGCTTCACCCAGACCAGCATTTGCCAGGTAGAGTGTGAACTCCTTTTTGTGGTTACCTTTCCCGCCCCCCCCATATATAGGGATCTGCTTGCCATAGGGCTTGGATATGGGGGGGGGAGGGACCGAGAAGTCTCTGAATATTTATTTTGAAACAGCTTGGAAAATTTGCTGACTTAAAAAAAGCTATCTAAAAAGTCCTATAAGTGGCTTGTTTCATGGCAGAAAATTGCAAAAACTTCTGGAACAGTATTTTATTAATTTTATTTATTCAGTCATTCATTTATAAATGCACTTATGTTCAAGTTGTTTTGCAACCCAGAAGGTCTGAGTGAGAACTGTGAAGCATGTGTGGTGCTTTTATTTTATTTTTCTTGTGTGTGAACTGCTCCCCAATAACTTGCAGGGACTTCAGGGTAAATCTGGCCAACATGTGAATGCAGCACCTCCATTCCAGAGGAGATGTGTCTTAAAGGGCTTTAAAAGCCTCCTGTGAAAAACCTCCTGCAATCAAACTTGACTGAATTGGTTCAGAATTCTGAGAAAACAAACATAGGTTCACCCTGCATGGTTGAAAGTCTCCTTTGCTAATCTGCAGCGAGGGGCCCATTTTAATAATTCATCTTTCTAGTGTGTTCTAGGCATTAAAAGTAATACAAATGTATAGTACTCAATGTCTATCACTATATATTGTGACGTGTGTGTGTATTCAGTGAAATGTATTTGCAGGCAGCATACTTATTTTGGAATATCAGACTTAAATCCTTGGGGGCCTGGGGTGTGCGGAGGCCCTGGACTTTGAGGTGCTGGGGGCCCATTTTAAAATCTTGTCTCTGGGCCCACTCCAACCTTGCTACGCCCCTGCCATCTATTGTGTGGACGCACAAGCAGCAGAGCCCAGAGGAGGCTCCAATGGTCTGGGGGAAGGCAGGTAGGAGCCTGCCTTCCTCCCAGCTGACCCCACTTTGGTCATGTAAACAACCTCATTGTCTTATTTTGCATAATTTATTCTGCTATTGTTACTGCATTGCATAATTTATTCTGATTTTACTGGTCAAAGGGAGGGACAAGGAACTATGCAAGGCTCTAAACTCTCATCCCCAACCTCTGAAAATCTTATTTAGCATCCCCTCTGGTTTCCAAGATTTCTGCAGACATTGCCCTCACATTTTCTAGCACTCAAGAGGGTTGCATTCTAGTATGGTTAAGATCCAACCATAATGGCTAGTAGCTTTTTTAAAAAGAAAAGCCGAGATTTTCAGTAACCTGTGCATGTGATATAAATATGCTTTCAGAGTGCAGGAAGCTTTGCCTTGGAGTTATAATACTGAATGCCCTTCCTCCAGTGACAGTACCAGAAAAAATATCAGCGGGGAGGGACACCTAGAAAGGGGAAAAGTACATTTTGAGGTGAGGAGTATGATGCTGTCCCACATATTGGATTTCTGAAATTAAAAAATAGGGTGCATTTCATAGGAATGCTCCCATCCTAAACATAAATGGAAATGAGCCTGTGGAGGTACTGCTCTTTATATAAAATGAAGATAATAAAGAAAAGTACTCTGAGAATGTCAAAAGTGCCTTTCCTTCAAGTTACCATAAGGGTCCAACTTCAGGATAGTTGCAGAGGCAAGCTACTTGCCTGGGGGAGCATTTGCCCCCCAGACCTGGTGCTGCCGATGCTGTTCTGTACCCAAGCACTCGGGTGTCTTTCCCTTCCTCTGTGACAGAGCTGCAGAGCTTCAGCCTCCAGAAGCTGTTGGACTGCAACTCCCATGATCCTCAGCCACAGTGGCCAATAGTCAGGGATAGTGGAAGTTGTAGTCCAACAACAGCTGGAGAATCAATGTTGTGCAGCCCTGCTCTACAGATATGAGTATTTATATACTGCTTTCCCAAGACTGAGGAATCCCATGCACAATTATTGTGAGCTAATTATCTCTCAAAATTCCACCCTTTCTTGAAATGTGGGGGGAGGGGGTTTAAAGCAGATGAAACAGCCTAGGTTTTTTCTCTCTGCACATGCTTTAGATCAGCAACCTCTGTTTTAGCTCATGTAGCCTATTGGTTAATCCAGGCCTATCCTCACAGTCTGATCTAAAGAGACAGCCAATCCCCAAGAGTCAGTCCCAAGTCGACCAAGGCAAGCAGTTGCCTTATTAAGATGGACCCCACACATGCCAGATTCCCAGTTCAAAATATCAATTGTGAATCACTCTTGGAGGGCTGCAGTTAATTAGGCTGGTTAGGAGGAGCCAGTCATATGCATGACTCATTCAGAAACATCTGTTTAACTTTGCAGTTGTGTCATAATCATCCTCTGCCTTTAAAACGTATTGTGAGAAGTCCTACAGGCCCAGTTCTGAGCTCCTCCAGCTTGGCAACAAGACAGAAGCAACCAAACTATGCAATGCATTAGGCTGCTCTTTAGAGCAGGCTCCTCCCAAATCTACCTGGATCTGTCTTGCTTCCATCCCTGTTATGGTGGGCTGTGCTATGGTTGGCTCCACCCGCAAAATACTAGGTTCTGTCTCCTTGGCTCCACTCCTGGCCCCACACAGGGGCCCAATTATTTTTTTTAAAGGAAAGTTGGCAATCCTGGTTAGCAACATGCCATGTAGCCCATGGCAACTATTTTCTGCTGTTAACAACTACTACTTCTTTATTTGTTGGCCATCCCAACAATTGTCTCTGGCAGATCACAAAGTAAAACAATAAAACAATTGAATAAACCATACAATTAAAACACTTTTTTAAAAAAAGGTTCATACTCACTTCCAAGGCCAGAGGAGAGGACATCAATGACTACCTGTGGCCCTTGGACCGTCCACTGCTTATTTTGGTGGTGGGTGCAGAACTATTATTATTAGCATGATTATTCATATATGAAGTTGTTCCCATATGGGCGGGTATTACTTAAAGGCAAGCCATCTGTTCATCTCTGGTTCTATGAAATACATACTAGGTTTTTGCATGTTTTGATGCTAATTGAAATGGGTCTAATTCTACAGTAGGGACTTTTTAAATATACCTCCTCAAAATATGCCTCTTGAGTGGAGGCAAAATATTCTGGCTTGGCTTGGCTCTTACTAAACTAGGCTCCAACACTGTAGTTATACTCTGTATCAGTGGCAGCTGGTGGCTCCTGAGATGAGGGGGGCACTAGGCCGGGCAGGTGATGGACAGAGCCAGGGATAGTGAGAGGTGGAGCCAATTGTGCTCCCCTCCTCCAATCCTTTCTTTTCTCTCTCTCTCTCTCTCTCTTCAACCATTGTTATTTCATTTCTCTCTCTCTCACCAAGCCTTACTGGCCAGCCGCCCTTGCTTTGTGTTTATTCCATTTAGAAAATGCTGATACCAGCAGAAAGTTGTTAGTGTCTGTGCCAGCTGCTGAAGATGTGGTAAGTCCACAGTTAAAGAAAACAGTTCAGGTGGGTTTGCAGCGAAATATTTTAATGGGCCTGTTTGTGTAGCACCCCGTACGATTTGAACAGGTGTGAAGCAGGCCTAGGATATTAATTCCTGAGCTTATTTATAAATGTAATAAATAAATAAATAAATAAATAAATAAAATATTTATAAACAGGGTGCAGACAGGTAAAGCTTGAGAAGGAACTCCACAAATTTTTTGAGGGGAGAGGAAATATGCTATTGGAAGAGAAAATGTATTTTCGGGATGAAAATATCATTATTAGGTTTGATGCTTAGCAGGGATCTCCACCCCTGTTTACAAAACAAAATATTTTCTTGAGGATTTGGATCACCTCCGCTCCCGCCCACTGGAAGCTTTACACAAAGGACTTCTACCCCAAATCGACTTCAGAAAAGAGTGTGTGCATTCACACACCAGCCAAACTTACCCCGAAGTCCCATCGGGATTCTTGGACCCATTCCACACACAAATTGGGCTTTGTGATGTGAATTTTAGCTTATCTCGATGTATTTCCGGATTTTTAAAATGCTGGTTTTAAGCTACTTTTCTGAAAACACCAGAGCAAATAGGGAGAGTCACTTACATTGAACCATTAGCATGATAAGAGGGATGTTCTCTTTAGAAATGCAGATATCGCTCATTAGGAAGCTCTGTCTCTCTCTCCTCGCCATTGGCTAGAAGAAAAATATGGAGCATGCCATGTGTACTTGTTTCAAAACAAAATCCAAGAGCAGAGGGGAGGGGCTGCTTCCCTCAATGCCGCAAGTGTAGTTCGAAGTGGCTTCGCTCAACATTTACCCCGAAGCATGAAGCCACGTGCGAATAACCCCCTGGTGTTGTCTGTTGCCTCTCCATAAGCCTAAGCCAGGGAAACCATTTTAATTTCTACTGCCCGTAGAAGCTGTACCATGAAAATAATAGGCGAAATGATGCCAGGAAGCTTGTGAAAGAAATTAAATAGGTGGAAATTAGCTATAGGCTTCCTTAGGCTGTGGGAGGAGTCAGAGACAACGAATTAGAGTAGACCTTCCAGCACTTGATTCTACCAAATCCCAGAAATCCAATGATCTACACCCAAATCTCACCCTTCCTTTCCCTTTGTCCAGTTCTCATTTAAAAAAAAAATGTTTTCCAGGCACTTTGAAATCTCACTTGTTAAGTTTAAAAGTTTTGAGTGGACAGAGCTGAAGCAAGGGCAGAATTTGCCTGTGTATGTTTCAAAAATCAACATCTCTTCCATTTATGTTGTATAATCTTTAATGTTGTTCTGCCATTTTTTTAACCTTTCTTGATCTGATTTGCAGTATTTTTGTGTTATACACACACACACACACACACACACACACTGTTTTTCTCTCTGGAAATAGGCACCTAAGACATCTGCCATAATACACAAAAACCATAATATATTTTTTAAAGAAATTGTGATTGATAAAAGGTTTCAGGGGGAGGGGAGACTGGAAATGTCCTCATGAAAGGATAGTCATAAGAGTAAGGTAAACTGAAGCCACAGACATGTACTGTATATTGTGATATTAATTTCTGTTCTAATTCTTTCAGAAAGATAGTTTCAAGAAGATGGCTGTAGTGTCAAAAATCTGAAATTGTAGATCTGAAGAGTGCAACATTCCAGCCAAAATATGTATCCAACATTCTGGAAAGACCAACAGCCTGCTGGATCATCCAAACCTTTCCTAGGCCTTTTCCAAACTTTCTGGCTGCGAGACCATAGCAGGAAAGACCTTATCTTCCAAATTTTGGGGAAAGCAGGGCCCTTTCACTAGGCTCCCCATCAGGGAAGCAGTTTCTTTCCCTCCTCTCTAGAAGACCTCTCTAAGGGTGTCTGAAGGCATGTGCCAAAGGCAAAGGATGTCTTTGTTATTGTCCTTAGAGATGGACATGGCCATGGCATCAGGGGCTTTTCTGTAACTAAATCAGGATTATAGCCTTTATTTATTTAATCCAGATGCAATTTGGAGGTTTATGGTGATGAATAGCCTCCATAAAACCTTCCTCAGCCCCTCTCTAGCAGAACGCTAAGAGAAAGCTGTCGCCATTTCAGCACCTAAACCGGAAGTGGCCCCAATGTTCCTGGGCCACGGGGAAAGGGAGCCCTCCTAGGAGGCCCTGCAGCTAACTGACAGCTTGCTCTTCACTCTCCCCCTTCCTGCCTGTCCAAAGAAGAAGGCGGGGAGGGGGGCATCTTCACTTTTTGTCCCGGGGCCCACTCCAAACTTGCTCTGCCCCTGAGTGGCATGGCCCCAGCCTATTTCAATGTAGGTTGACAGAATTTTGAATCATGCATCTTGTATGAACATTTTAATGACTTGAATGGTTTAACAAAAGAGACTTCATTATATGTCTTTGTACCCATCAGCTGGTACAGCTCAAAGATTTCACCTAGCTACCCTATATTCACCGTGTGGCCCCATACTTTAAATTGGGAATGATATAGCTGGGTGGTTAGTTATTCAGTGAGGGCTTTTGATGATCCATTTTGTAGATAGAAATTGAGAACGCTCACATGTTCTTTGACCATGTGGTCTGATTTGTTGAAGATTTTGTATCCACTACCCTTCTCCTCCTGGAAGGTACAACTGATTATTTGGCATCATTAGCCATTGCTCTTTGGTTGGACTGCCATTTTGTTTTATTGCAAAACCTTGCCCCGCTAACTTTCACTCCTTGTTGAGATTTATACTTTAATAAAGAATTAAGAAATCCATATATCCTCTCTCTTCCACCATAAGGATTATGTGTGTCTTCAGGACTCTGAATAGTTAATTCTCAATATTTAGGGGGAATGTGTATTTTGATTTATAGTAGTCTCCACCCTAATTAACTCTTGTTTCTTGTTCAGATTTATTTTGGACACACAGAATCAAGGAACTGTATACTCTCATTTCCTATCCCCAGTTGGAATTATTTCAAGATTTTGTAACGTTAACTCTTTTTAGCTTGATTTTTATTTTGATTTATAGTAAGACTGTCTAGTTAATTCTTGTTCCCCATTTAGATTTAGATTTATTTCAAGCACACAGAATCAAGAGACTTGACATTCCTTTTTCTTTTTGTTGTATTCTATCTAGTAATCTTTTGTGTTTTGTTGTTTGGACATTTGTCACAGTGCAAATTCTGTAGAGAGTGTGGAAGGTGGAATCAGAAAGAAAAGGGAGGGGAAGGAGAAAAAATGGAGTTGCTTCTGAATAAAGCCTTAGTTAAACCAGGATAATATTTCTTCTTGTCTATAAGGGAAGCAATTATAAAATACTTTTCTAAGAGAAACAACTCCTTTTTGGATTTATATTGTGATATATCACATGGCTCTGTGAAGTTAAGTCTTGCTCCTTGTTTAAATTTATAGTTTAGTTTGTAGATACGAAATTAAAAAAAGACTCCTTACTCTTTCCTTCTAAAAGGAATTGCTTAAAGACTGCATAATTAACACTTCTGGTTGGATTTATATCCTGATTCATATCATAAGGTTTTAGCACAGATAAATCTTGCTCTTTGTTTAGCAATAGCAATAGCAATAGCACTTACATTTATATACCGCTCTATAGCCGGAGCTCTCTAAGCGGTTTACAATGATTTAGCATATTGCCCCCAACATTCTGGGTACTCATTTTACCGACCTCGGAAGGATGGAAGGCTGAGTCAACCTTGAGCCCCTGGTCAGGATCGAACTTGTAACCTTCTGGTTACAGGGCGGCAGTTTTACCACTGCACCACCAGGGGCTCCTTTAGTCTGTTGTCTGTTGGATTCATACATTGATCTAATGAAAGGTAAGGTTTTACCTTTAACCCTGAACTGCAAAAAGGCTTTACCTGGTTAATATATACTTTTTGCCAAGATATATACTTTAATTGGGGCTTATTACATTGTTTGCACATTTTAAGTTCTGTGAACATAGATTTATCAGTTAATGGAAATCTCAGCAAACACATTACAGTATCAAAATATTTTGGAACAATGTGCGGAAAAGGTCGGAATAGTTCAGATGCAGAGGAAGAGGCAGAGAAGGAACCCATCCCTTTTGACCTTTTTCTGGCTTCCCAATATATGGTTATTTTGCCAGGCTTTCTGGATGAGGTTGGAATATCTGAAGTGAACTGTACATTTCTTTCTGACTGCATTTTAAAAATTTTATATGAGTACATTTTATTTGTTTTTAAGAATGTTGTGCCCCACCTTGAATCTTTCTGCTGAAGGTGACTAAGAATGTGCACAAAACAGATTTTATCTTTCGTTTCAAGCTCAAAACAAAAAGCAAATCACCAGAACGTTACGTTGGAACAACCAAGCAAGCCGGTTGTTCCAATGGAACAAGCTCAGAATGTTTTGAGTGTTCCAAGTATTCTGAGCGCCATTTTGGAGGGCTGTTTTTCTGGTGAGAGCTGGTCTACTGATTGGGGTCAGTAGGCAGACCAGGCCTCTGCCCCAGACTTGGCGCATCGGCCCACCTTGGAGGACTGGCCTTGGACATTTTTTCCCCAAGACCCAGGGCCAGCCCTCCCATGAGGCACAATAAGGCAACTGCCTCAGACAGCATATTGGCAGAGGCTGTTGGGGGGATGTCCTTACACTTGCTGGTTGCTGCCTGTGCCATCCCACCTCAGTGCCTCCCTTTTCCATGTGGCGGCACTGCCACTGCTGATCTGCCTTTTCCTCATTTTGCCCGTGCTTGCAAGCTCTTGAAAAGGCAGAGGGCAGCGAATGGGAAGTGGAAGGAGGTGTGGAGTAGGGTGGTTGACACCTGCAAAATACCTAGCTCTTAAACTGGGAGACGGGTGGGTTACGATTTGCTAACTGAACAAAGAGGCACCTTTTTAATTTGGGGATTCTCTTTATTTAACAGGGGAGAGCAACTGGCCCTAACCATCCCCAGCGCAGTATCCCCAGCAACTATTGTTTGCTGCCCACCCCCCCCACCCCACCTCACCCCGAGAAGGGATGCATTTTCAAAGACTCCAAACATTTTTGCTAACCACGCCTCTGCCTCCACACTTTGGCTCAGGCCTACGTGACTTAAATTGAAGCTTGAGCTAAACCTATTCCTTTCGACTAAATTATTTCTCCAGTAGCTGCACTCCCTTTATCTACTTCCTCAGCACCATTCATCCCCTATTATGCTGTGATATAAAGACAGACGTGTTATTGCCATCTGCAGTGCACTTAAATGTCTCAAACGACAGCAGCCACACTGTTAAGGAGTTTCTTCATGATTCTTCAAGTGAGTCGTTGAGTGCTTGTGCAATGCTAGCATACAAAGCATATCACTTTCTGTTAAGGTACGCACATCTTTCAATTATGGTGCATAAAGAAATGAGGAGACATTTCATTTCAATGATATTATCTTACCAGAATCATAGACTGAAGGCAGGTAAAGCACCTAAGATGATAGGAGGCTGGCCCAGTTAATGCTCAAAGCTGGAGCGAAGCTCAGCAGTCTTTAAAGGAAAGGTGGTATCTACAATGCTGAGTAGTAAAGGAGCTGGTAAACAGCTTCCTCAAGTAACATGTCAAGTACAAAATGTCTGCTTGATGAAATGGAATAGAAATCAGAGGATTGATTTGATAAAGTGAACAGACGTGTCCTTTGAGCAAACCAGGGTGGAAAATTACTGAGTTTTTTGGTTGGCTTACACATTCAAAGAGCCGCTGTAGTAATGAATGAGCTACTCAAAGAATCCCATAATTTTATTTTATTTATTTATTTTTATAGTTATATCCCGTTCTTCCTCCAAGGAGCCCAGAGTGGTGTACTAGATACTCCGTTTGAATTTTAGAGTCCAAAGAGACTTTGGAGACCTTTTGGTCCAATATAGAGATAATACAATCTCAGCTATTCTGTATATATTTAAGGATTATTGAGATAATATATAAAATGAAGAACATTAAACATTCAAAAGCAGTAAACATGTGCTTACTGTTATGATGATTAAAAAACCTTTTGCAGTTGCTTCTTTTCTACTACTATGATGATGAATATTTATATATCACTTTTCAACAAAAATTCCCAAAGCAGTATACATACATACATACATACATATATAGCATTTGGGGAACTTTCATCTATCTATCTATCTATCTATCTATCTATCTATGGATCCCTGTCCCCAAAGGGCTCACAATCTAAAAATGAAACATTGTGCAAAGCTATAGGAACAGCCCTGCTGGATCAGGCCCATCTAGTCCAGCATCCTGTTTCACACAGTGGCCCACCAGATGCCGCTGGAAGCCTACAGGCAGTAGTTGAGGGCATGCCCTCTCTCCTGCTGATACTCCCCTGCAACTGGTACTCAGAGGCATCCTGCCTTTGAGGCTGGAGGTGGCCTGTAGCCCTCCAGCTAGTAGCCATTGATAGACCTCTCCTCCATGAAGTTATCTAAACCCATCTTAAAGCCATCCAGGTTGTTGTCTGTCACCACATCTTGTGGCAGAGAATTCCACATGTTGATTATTTGTTGTGTGAAAAAGTACCTCTGTTTGCACATCACCATTCTAAGTGGGTGCATTATTCACAAAAAGAAATGTTGGCATGGTCACATTGCAACAGTGGTGAATCTGGCACACACTCAGACATAAAGAGGAAGGAAAGGATGAGAGACATGTACAAGTGTGGTTCCAGAAAGCAGGCGATATCTTATAAGCACACTATTCAGAATGCAAAAGGCAGACCATGTTCAAGGTGCCTCAGGAGCCAAAACAATCTTGCATCTGACAGCTCATCTACGCATGCAGTTCATCACATAATGCAAAGTCCCTTAGACTCTACTATTTCAGAGTGTAGATAAGGAATCATATGTTCGAATTAGGGCAGAAAAGCATTTGGGGACTTGCCCCTTTTCACAGCAAAAATTCACAGAATGTTCTCCAGCCAACATTTTTGCTGTGAAAGGGGTTTTTAGGAACATAAGAAGCTGCCATATACTGAGTCAGACCATAGGTCCATCTAGTTCAGTATTGTTTACACAGACTGGCAGCAGCTTCTCCAAGGCTGCAAGCAGGAGTCTCTCTCAGCCCTATCTTGGAGATGCCAGGGAGGGAACTTGGAACCTTCTTTTTCAAGTGTCCAAAAAAGTTCAGTTGTTCTTCGATAAATATCAGTAGTGTTGTCTTCCTATTCTTATGTTGAATGATAAGTCCTTCTCAATGGGAATCCATCAGTCTTTTCCCATCATATGTCCATTCTGCCTCCTCGAAGGTTTATAACAAACTGTTTTTGGACACTTGAAAAAGCACATCAAAACAGCAAACATTACTGGGGAGCTGTTGTGTTTCCATAGTTCATGATATTACACTGCTCTGTTGTTCCTATGTATTTAGTGCTGTAGATGTTTGGTTATTACATTTTATTCATCCAGATCACCATATACATTTGATTGTTTCACTTTCAATAAAATTTACATTTATATAGTTAGTGCTTTGTTGTTGTTTTTGGTTACATTATTAGGATCTGTCATTTTGTTTTATGAGCCACTGTGTGAAACAGGATGCTGGACTAGATGGGCCTTGGGCCTGATCCACCAGGGCTGTTCTTATGTTCTTTTTCTTCCTACTAATGATGACATCTCATGTAGCCATATTTGGTTAACTGGGTTAATGAGGAGAAATGAAGCCAATTCAGAGTGAGGATGATGTCAAGTCACCTAAATTAGGGCACTTTTAATAGAAAGAAATTTTTCATGAATAATGTGCTTGGTTTGGCTTAGCCCTATTTGAATAAACCCCCAGATTTATTTATTTTTTAAACATGTACATTGAAAATGATCATATCAGGGAGACACCTAGGTTAGAACCATGTGGTTATGGTTAGAACCCTGACATGCTAATTTTCAGTAGGCAGGGAGATTTTGATGTAGGAGACCATTCAAACATGCAGCCTGGCTGGGGCCTGAAAGAGAATCTTCTCAGGAACTCCATATTATGTGTTTGTCTGAATATGCAGATTGGCTCTGATCTCCACTGCCTCAAATGTTATGCAAGTTTCTGCAAACATTTCTAGGCATAATACTTGAAGAACAGAGAACCTATTCATAGGCAGTAAGCACATGCTGGAAGTAACATTTTGTAGCATTAGAATTACACAGCATATCATTTGCTATGCTATGAAGAAAAAAGGAGCCCTATGATTTATTCATTCTGTTGACCAGGGATCAGGAGTTTTATATTGTGTTCTACCCTCTTCAGTTGTGTGCATTAGATAATTATTAAGAAGGGCTTTCTGCTCTCAGTACACCGAGAGGCAATGGTTATAATATATGTACCGCACACAGGGTTTCCTATGGTTCAAGGAGAGATGGTAAATGTTTATGTTCTTCTAAGTATGTGCATTCCATAAAAGGACTCTAGGGATGTTAGTTTCAATGAAATAACTTTTTCAGTCAATGACATCATTCATAACTTTTCCAGAAAGAATAAATACACCGGGCCTCCTGACTTCCTCTTTGCATCTTTGACTACAAATTTGCAGTTATTTTCCCCTCTTCGTTATATACACTTCCAGAAACACTATTTTTCCTGAGGGATTAAATTGCAGCCTTACCCTATGTTTTTATTCTTCAAGTTAATATCCAAGAGAGAGATTTCTAACAATCTCAAGATTCAGGAAGTTTTGACTTCCTGATTGATTCCACATTTTGAGGGATGGCGGCTATTCTAGTGTAACTTTTTTGTGAGAATGCAGCCTTAAGTACACTCATTAGGGTGCATGTCCTATTCAACTAAGTGAGGCTTACTTCCAAGAAAACACACACGGGGTTGGACTGCAAGGCTGAACTCATATGTACAATTATTTGGCAGTAAATTTCAGTTGATCCAGTGGGACTTCCAATCAAATATGCTTAGGATTGGGCTGAATTATAGGGTTGTGCATCAAATGGTTCCAATAAATGGCTTGATGCATACCATATCAGACCTTATTTCAATGGATCGGATGGGGGGGGGGGAGTCTGATAGAACACAATCCAACAGCATACAAAACAAGGGTATTCAATACATCCTGGATTGGTTTGGTTTGGTGGGAGATGAATGATGAATTGTCCTTCCCTGGAGCATTATTGGCTGGTTGCTGGGGAAGAAAAGTGGTGTGTTCTGCTGCTGCTGCCTATCAAGACAACAGGTTTTTAAAGAAGGACTATCCATCATGTTGCCATAAAGTAAGTCCTCCCCTCCCCCTCCAGCTACACTGAATTGATCCGGTGCACCCCGTGCTATCAGATCATTTTAAAGAGGGCTCCCCTGTGTGCATCATCAAGTTGATGTCCTGGATAAGAATCAGATTGGAATCAATCCCGTTCCAGTCATTTTGGCAATGCATTGTCCTAATGAGGGGATACGATCCTGCCCTCCTCTGAAAGCCACGTGATTAGGGAGGATGGTTCATTCCCTTTTATGGGCATGATGCAGGGTTGTTTTTGTCTTGTGTTTTGATAGCTTACTGAAAATTCCACTGTGCCAGTTTGATGTTCACATTGCACAGCTGTACCAGCCCGACTGCACTGGTACAGCTGCACAGCACAAGAATGAATATGAATAAGTGGAGCTTTTTTTTAAAGGGGGAAAAAATCTTGATAAAAATGATATTCCATTCCAGCTTGTTCATACATTTGTATGTCTTTCTGCACAATGTAGGTCTGAAGAATAGTTACTCCTGAATAGGATACAATAGCCATCTGACAGTCAGTGCATTAGTATAATTTATGTATTCATGAAAACTTATAATAGACCCTTATTCTTTAAAAGTCATGATAATAATGGAGCAAGTCAGCAATTTGTCACTCATAATAAATCACTCTTCCCAGATTCACAACATTCAATTTTTGTTCTGGCTATTTGAAGGGTACAGTGATTCATTGACAGAAGTTTAGCAAGTTCACTAATCTCAGGCATCTCCTAATTGCAAAGCCTGAGAAATCAATCCCTTTCTACTGCTTTATGGTAATTTGTAAAGCATTAGTCATAAAGCTCTGATTTCACTTCTAAAAACTACTTCTTTTCTTTCAGCCACCATAATCTAATTAAGAATTTTAAATAAAGATGAAGAATACCAATGAGTTGCCAGTTTGGTACTTTAATTAACACAGAAAACTTTAGCAGTGGCATTTAAAAGCACACTTTAGCTAATTCAGGAAATTCATTATGTATGGAAAACTTGTTAACAGATTCATTGGGAATCAGTTTATCATTTCCATTGATAAATAATATTAACTTGAATAGTTAAGTTTCATATTTTCACATTCATTCTACTAATATTGTATTTTCTTTATTTCCTGAAATTCTTAGTATATAGTTTAATTCTAAATGGAAATTAATTCCTAATTCTTAATTTCCCCCAACTAGTACAGAGACAGTCAACATTGTACATTGAATCTATGATAATAAATTATTTCCATGTCCTTTCATACTTTCATCCTCTGTCTACAAAGTCTCTCAATGACATGCCTCTATTGTAGCATATTAAATCAGTTGGAGTTGGGGACATTCAGTGAAAGAAGGCTAATGGAGAAATCTTGTCTGCCAATTACTGCTTGCAAAGAAGACGTACTTATTATGCAATCCTATTCTAACCCATTAAGAAGGTTGCAAGAAAAATCATTGGTTTAATTTGGTCAGTTAATCCATTTAAATACAAGTTTAGTTGCAAGGGGAGGCAATTTTAATCAACGAGGCTGAGGTCACATTTTTTTTAAGGCTACATTGATGTTTCTGTGTCTATCTCTGTGTGTATGGTGTGCACTTCTATCATAGTAACTAAAAATGGAATAAGGATGGCCAAACAAAAAACAGTTGCATTTCTTTACTAAATTATTTCACAACTTCCTTTACAGAAAGGCAGTTATAATAAGGGTTTCATAATTACTTTATTTAAATTGTGTAGCAAAATTTGTGGCTTAGAGATTAAGCTGTGAATCAGGAAGCTCCTGTGATTCAAATCTTATTGCAGGGCCAAAGACATTAGAATAGAGGTGCAAAAGTCCGCCTCTGAGTCTTTAGAGTTCTTTTCAACTAACTGGAAATGATGGTAATCCAGCATGGGACCATGACATGGGGGAGAGGGTTAAAAACCTTTCCAATACAAAAGCGGCAGTGAGGGGGGGTGTCCCAAAGACGCTGTATAAATATTAATCAATTCTTTACTCAATCATTGCCTGACACGTTTTGAGTTTAGAAGTGTTCTTCCTCAGAGGCAGTTGTATAATATATCATCTCTCTATAGGGATCATATCCCACATCAGCAGCACTATCTGGACCTGTGATAAGAGAGCCAGTTGGAGTATCTTTGGAACTGGGCCAGTGAGGGGAGAATTCTTGATAAAGCTTCTTCCCATTGGGATGGAAAAGTTTAAGGAGCCATTTCTATGTGGTTCCAAAAGTTAAAGAGCATTGCACGGATGGAGCCACCATTGCATGGGGGCAGGTTTCAAAGAACCCAGGCCTCAGGTGCCATGCTTCGCGCCCCAGCCACACCCCTGCATCTGACATCAGATGCAGGGGCATGGCCAGGTTAGCAAATGGGGCCATGCACCCCATTTGTAAGTAAAATCTGGCCAGCACCGTGTTTGCCATGTGGATGGCTTCTTCAAAGGCAGGGAGAGGCACTCCCGACCAGGCTGAGAGCCCTGCGCTGCCTGAAACATCTCAAAACTAGAGCCGCACAGCTCTGTTTTTGAGACGTTTCAGCCCACGCTGGGCAGTGTAGCATTAGAACTACACAGCTTGTGTAGCTAGAGGGAGGGAGGGAGGGAGGGTGTGTGTGTGTGTGTGTGTAGAGGGAGATGTGTGGGGTGGGAATGGAAATGAGTGTAGCTAGAGGGAGTGTGTGTGTGTGTGTGTGTGTGTGTGTGTGTGTGTAGAGGGAGATGTGTGGGGTGGTGATGGAAAGCAGTGTAGATAGAGGGACTGTGTGGGGGGCGGGGAAGTAAAAATTGTGTGTGGGGCTTCACACTGCACATTGATTATTTCCTAGTATGTTCTCTGTGTGTGAGAGTGAGAGAGACTTATGTGCGCACTCTGCCTTGATACTGCCGCCCAGAACAAAACTCTTTCTGCTTACTGATGATTAAAATTAGAGGGAACACTAATTAGAGGGTGGGGTGGTTTTTACCCCATTCACTTGTTAAGGCGATTGGAAGAAAAACCACCCCAGAAATGAATGGGCTTTCTGTGGTGGAGTGGTTTCTATCCCATGCCCATGTTAAGCCATTTGGGATGGGGAAGCACGCCCTCTTTCTCTTTGGAAACCTCAGTTTTGTTTCTCCTGAGGATGACAGTGAGGCGACTCTTACGATCGCCCCAAAACGGGCTAAGGGAGCCTAGCCCACTTTTTGGCGATCGTGTGCTGCAGTGGGACAGCAAACCTCACTCATTCCCACTCCCCTTAGTCAAGCGCTCCATTAACCTCAGCATTTTGCTCATGTGTTCCTGTGGTGTGCGGCAACACATGAGTAGACCTCCGACTGGGAGGCTGCTAAAAGCCACCCGGGCTTGGGGGTCTCTCCAGGATGCCCCGTGCACTCACGCGGGGCATCCTGGAACTTCCAGGGGCCATGCGGCCCCCAATCCCTGCAGCCCCCAACAGAGCCAGCAGTCATGTGGACGGCTGCTCCGGCTGCCCAGGGCTGCCTGGCGATTGTCTGCAGGGACGTTAACTCCCTTACAGCGGGTCTCACTGATAGTGAGGCTCGCCTCAGTGTCTCAAAACCAGTCTGAGGCACTGCATAGTTTTGTGCTTCCAAGTTAGGGCAGATAAAACCATCTCCTCCCACAATGTCAGGCCTAATATTTGGAACAGGTCAAGCATTGGGAACCATCTGATCTTAGAAGCAAGGATATTAGCCAGCATTAGCAAAGCCAAAAGGATCACAACAGCAGCAACCACAACATGTCCACTTCAGTGAGCCTGGTATCAGTGGAGTAACCATCCACAGTACCTTTCTGGTCTTTTCCCATTTCTTCTAGTGGGATACAGCCCAGAAGGGGCGGTGGTGGTGGCAGGGGTTGGAGGTTGGTTCCAGGTGGAGAGAGCAAGAAGATGTAGAGGTGAGATGTGTAGCACTGAACAATCTGCGGAACCTCACTCATCTGCCAGTGAAGGTACCAAGATAATGGGTTAGAAGACAAGCAGAAAAGACAAAATACAAAACCGCCCTGAGCCTTTTGGAAGGGCAGTATAAAAGTTTTAATAATAATAATAATAATAATAATAATAATAATTAATGTGGTCTACAACCAATCTATCTCTTGCCCACAACACAGCAGTGAGGTGTGGTCCAGATCCTCTGGTGAGAGGTCAGGCCAAGATAGGTTTAGTCCAGCAGGAGGAGGCAGTGAGTGAAGCCCCTGCAGTCTGGAGAGAGAGAGAGAGAGAGAGAGAGAGAGAGAGAGAGAGAGAGAGAAATCCAGATACTGCCTGAAGTCCTGGAGAGCCACTGCCAATCAGAGTAGACAATGAGGCTATTCACACAATTGTAGAAAATTGAGCTAGGCTCCGCTAGCCCAATTTTCTACAACCATGAGAACCCAGCTGTGAGCCCGGTGGTTCTTGAGTAGGGTTGTGCGTCCCGTCTCCCCCCCCCCCCGTTTTGTTTTTGGCCCGAATCTGAAACACCCCCATTTTGTTCGTTGTTCGAAATCAGCCAATCCGAAACACCCCAATTTTGTTCTTTGTTCAAAATGGCAAAATTCGAATCCAAAATGTTTTGGATTTTAAAAAATGGCCCCAGGGAAATACTAGTGGGTGGGGGTGGTAGTGTCCAATGGGTGGAAACTACCACCCAAATTTCAGAGGAATTGGGCAAAGGGCTGATTTTTGGTGAATTTTTGAAGTATAGGATTTTTCCCAAAGGGAAGAATGGAGGTTTCAGCAAAAGTATAGCTTCATGTTGGGGGGAAAGGGGTGGCCCAGAACAGAGTAGGGTGGGTGGTAGTGCTCAGTGGGGGCAAGGAAGCTGCCAGAATTATTTCAAAGGAATTGGGCAGAGGGCTGGTTTTTAAAGATGTAATGGAGTTTGGGCATCTGTAAAGCTCTTCCCCATAGAGAATGATGGACCTCCATAATTCCTGCCCCATAACTGCACTTGGGGGGCACCAGGGTGGCCCAGAGCGAGTGGTGATGTAGAGCACATAGGGTGCCAACCACCCCCATGGGTTGCTAACCCATGGAGTACTGGGTTCTGTTGTTTCTCAGATGTTTTGAGTGTAGATTCAGATTCTCTGGTAGCATATCAGAGGGGATTCATGGTTTGTCATTGAAAATCTCATATGCTACCAGAGAATCTACACTCAGAACACCTCAGAAACAACAGAACCCAGCACCCCATGGGTTAGCAACCCATGGGGGTGGTTGGCACCCTATGTGCACTACACCACCACTCGCTCCCGGCCACCCCAGTGACCCCCAGGTGGAGTTATGGGTCTGTTGAAACCTCCATTATTCCCTATGGGGGGGAAACCTTAAAGAAGCGTAAACTTCAACAATTCTTAAGAAATCAGCCTTTTCCTCTATTCCTTTGGAATCTGGGTTGTGGCAGGCACCCCTTGGGGCATTGCCACCCAACCCACTGTTTTTCCCCTCAGGCCCCCTTTCTGCCCCGAATCTGCCCCAAAGACATGTCAACTTCAGAAATTCTTTAAAGATCAGCCCTTTCCCCAATTCCTTTGGAATCTGGGTGGCAGCAGGCACCCATTGGGGCACTACCACCTGAACTGCTCTTCTGCCCCCAAATCCCCCTTTCTGCCCCGGATCCACCCCAAATAACATCAACATCCTACATTAACAACAGCAGAGCTTTGGAAAAAATCAGGCAGATTTCCAGAGGTCATGCACATCCACACCTCCCCCCCCCCGAAATGCAATTGATCTACACACAACAGTGTGAAACAACAACAATGAAATGCACACTGCCCCACTGGCCAATGAGGGTAAATGCACACTGCCCTACTAGCCAATGACGGTAAAATTTACCCTTAAATTTGGTTAAAATGAATAAGGAGGCAATTGCCAGCAGATCAGCCCATGCTTTCGCTGGCCAATCTGCAGGCTGGAAGGGCTGAAAATTCAAACAGATGTCAAAACTCAAAATGGAGACTGAAGGAGGAAGACTTTTTGCGATTGCAAAATGGAGTTCCAAAACAGCCGAAACAACAAAATGTTTTGTATCCAAAACAGGAACATTTTGTTTTGGCTACAAAATTTTCTGTTTTGAGCATTGGGTGTTTTGTTTTGGCTACAAAACAGCCGAAATGGCCTGTTTTGTGCACAAAACGTTTTGTATCCAAAACGAAACGCACATCCCTATTCTTGAGCAGGTAGCCCGCTCAAGTACCCCGCCCCTTAAACCAGGTTTGCTGAGCGAGGGCTCCGCAAAACCTTTTTTTAAAATCATGAGTATCCGCGGCACAGCTCCGCGCCATGGTTACTCATGAATAGACCCCCGGCGGGAGGCTCCCCAGTATGCCCTGTGCGCTCACACAGGGCATTCTGGAGCTTCCGGGGGCCACGCAACTCCCCAGCACCCGCTGGTTCTGTCATGAAGCCGGCAGTCGTGTGGGCGGCCGATCCGGCCGCCCAGGGCTCCCGCCCTGCTCGTGTGCGGGGAGAGCGGGCTTAGCTCCTCTTTAGACCCAGCTCATTCCTCCTCTAGATGGACCAACAGTCTGACACAGAAGGCAGAAGCTTTCTATGTTCCAATGGAAGCACCTTGGCCTAGCAGAATTGAAAGTGTATCTTGGCCTGGCTGGTGTGATACATGCCAATCATGAAGCGCTGCAGGGTCAGTGAGCAGTACATTTGGAGTCCTATTTCTGTGCCATGATGCAGCTGAGATAATTTGAGGACATCACAAGTAATTTAAGATTCAGTCTCAAAGCCACATGATAGGAAAGAAGAGTGATTTTCATGCTGGCAACCATTAGAGCTTGTTTGTTCAGCTGCAGCACAGCGACATTTGAGCATTTGATGAGCAGTTGATGAGCAGCTGTTAGGTTTCCGAGGTCCTGTCTCTCCTGGCAACAAATGCCAAGCAAGCCAAAGAAGTACAGTTAGCAAAAATGATGGTGCTGTGATACAAAAACATTCTACTCATTGAAAGGGAATGTTCACCTTGGGAAGCAAGCTGGAGGACTGCAACAAAGACAAGTAGGCCTGCAAGTTGTGCAGCAATGTGTACAGCCATGGATCAACACTTGGGGCCACTTCCGGTGAATCACCCCTCTGCATGTACTCTAAACCTTCATTGAAGCAAATATAGAGGGGTAATTCAGATGAGCATCCCTCTCACACGATTAAAGGATGTGCCAAGAGCACATTGGTACATTTGATGGGCCACTGTGGAAACAGGATGCTGGACTAGCATCCACTAATTACATCAGGGCCGGTGTGTTCTTGCCACAGACCTGATGTTCTCATGTGTGCAAGGTAATGTTCATCTGAATCTGCCCTCAGAGAATTGTGGAGAGAAATCACTTCCCCGCTCCCCAGTGTATAGCTGGCAGAGGCTTTCCTGAGCAAGGTACTGACCTATGTAGGCACTATGAGACACATCAAACCAAACATACTCCAGAGATGCAACCTTATTCACAAAGGGAAGCACTAACATCTGTGCTTGGCTTGTGGCGACAGAAGACGTTAGTATTATGTGTACCTAGGAAGAGTGTGCCTAGAACAGTTGACAAGAAACCAAGCAAAAAATGTGTTGATTGTGAGTGATTGGCAGGCATATAGAATGCACTTGACCAGTTCCCAGATTTAGGTCAGTCACAGTGTGTCCTTTCAGCTGAAATGCTGAGAACTGAGACAATGGTGTCTGGATCTTCATTAGTGAGGGATCTGAAATGCTCATTTTTATTTGCGAACACCTCACATGCTCAGTGAGTTGTGCTGTAGTTGCACAGGGTGCCATGGCTGGGTGTCGCTGCTGCACTTCCCTGGAGTGAAATGTTAAATCATGGGTTCTTTGGTCTGCAAATTGGGGGGAGGGGATCCAATGTAACCAATGGGAATACTTGGGAGTTGGAAGTCCTACTCATGTTTAAAATGGCTCCGTCTGAGGGTTAATTCAAAATATGGATCCTGTGAAAAATTAGCCAGGGCCAACCTCCATCATGCTCTATCACAAGGGAGGTGGGTCACTAAGCTAGCTTTTACTGCCCAGTCACCACTGTGTTCTTTGTAATAAACATATATCACAGAGCTGGGTTGTTAATAAAACAATAATAGATTATTAATGTAGAATTATGTAAAAGAAAAAAGCTTGGGAAATGCACTAATATATTGTTCTGCTATTCACGCTCATTTATATTAACAATTGTCTAGGCTCTTGTACACCAGATCTTTGTAAACAATCCAAAGCAGATTGTGAAGAGTTCCAAAAGGATCTCTCCAAACTGAGGGAGTGGGTGACAAAATGGCAAATGTGGTTCAATGTTAGCAAGTGTAAAGTGATGCATACTGGGGCAAAAAACAACCAACTTCACATATACACTGATGGGGTCTGAGGCATCAGTGACTGACCAGGAGGCTTCACAGACAGGGCTTCTACCCCAAATTTCCTTCGGGAGAGTGTGTCTGCATTCACACACCAGCCAAACTTACCCCAAAGTCCCTTCGAGTTCCTTGGACCCACTCCAAACACAAGTCGGGCTTTGTCTTGCAAATTCTAGCTTATCTCGAGGTATTTCCTGGTTTTCAAAATGCGGGTTTTCTGAAATCACCAGAGCATATAGGGAGAGGCACTGGCATAGAATCATTAGCATGATAAGAGGAATAATCTCTTTACAATGCAGATGTAGCTCTTTAGTAATCTCTATCTCTCCCTCCACCCATTGGCTAGAAGAAAAACACAGAAGCCTGCCATGTGAACTTGCATCAAAAGCTAACCCAAGAGCAGAGGGGAGGGGCAGCTTCCTTCAATGCTGCGGGCCTACTTCAAAGTGGCTTTGCTCAACATTTACCCCATAGCATGAAGCCATGTACAAATAACTCCTGGGAGATCTTGGGGTCCTGGTGGACAGCTCATTGAAAGTGTCAACTCAGTGTGTGGCAGCTGTGAAAAAGGTTAAATCCATGCTAGCAATCATTAGGAAGGGGATTGAAAATAAAAATGCTATTATAATGCCCTTATACAAATATATGGTGCCATCACATTTGGAGCTGGTCACCGTATCTTAAGGAGGACATTGTAGAACTGGAAAAGGTGCAGAAGAGGGCAACCAGGATGATCAGGGGCCTGGAGCACCTTCTTTATGAAGCAAAGCTACAGCATCAGGGGCTTTTGAGTTTGGAAAAGAGGTGACTATCGGGAGACATGCTAGAGGTGCATAAAACTGTGCATGGTGTAGAGAGTAGACAGAGATAAATCCCCCCACCTCTGACAACATTTGAATCAGGAGTCATCCTATGAAACTGGAGGTCAGAAAATTAAAGACCAACAATAGGAAGTACTTTTTCAGACAGCACATTATCTATGGAATTATCTGCCATGGGATGTGGTGATGGCCACTAGTTTGTTAAAAGAGGTTTAGACAAATTCATGAAGGACAGGCTTATCAATGGCTACTAGTCTGGTGACTATAGTTCACCTCCACCCCCAGAAGCAAGATGTCTTTAAATAGCAGTTACAGGGGAGCATCAGGAAGAGAGAGGGCATGCTCTCACCTCTTGCCTGTGGGCTTCTCAGGGGCATCTGGTGGGCCACTGTGTGAAACAGGATGCTGGACTAGATGGCCTTGGGCCTGATCCAGCAGGGCTGTTCTTATGTTCTTACCAGCAAAACAGAAATCTCATTTACTGCAAAAATGCCAGCCCAATCTTTGATTTTGTCATACAAATTGACAAAATATAAATAATGGATAAATGTTAGAAGCACTCGTAATATAGTTTCTTACAGCCCTTTAATTTGAATTATCCACTATTCTTGGAAGCTAGAATAAAACTGTACATTTTATACTTTGTCCTTTCATCTGTACATGACATCCACCAAATTGCTATTTTATCTCAGACAAAATACACAGAAGACAGATAAAGACAGGTTAAAAGGTTACAGAGAATCAAGGCAAGACTGAAATCCATGGGCAAACAAGCTACAGAGAGACACAGAATGGATTCAAACGTCTGTTTCTCTGACACCATCTACCAAAACAGCAATAGCAATATGTCAAAGACTTTGGTACCAGTGATTTCTCACAGTATCAGTTTTTTACTTGGCCACTTTGATGTCAGATTTCATTTCTCTATCTTTTATATATATATTCCTTTATGACATTGCTTTATTTCTTTTAAAGCGCTCATTTTGCACGAAACATTAGAGATAACTAATATTTTCTATATTAGAGCAAAGTCTTGCATACTGGGTCACATTTAGTTTATTGATATGTACTCTGTCTCTCTCTACATTATTATTATTTTTAAGAGACACATCAAGCCTGTGGAATTTGAACTTCTAAATGAGAAATTATGCAGCCAAATGTATCTATCTTCTCCTAATTCTCTGTTCCTCCATAACTGATTTATCTCCTTGGTAACTAAGCAAAGGAATTTGTATTAAACATGAAAACCTAGCAAGTAATTTCATTATATCATTCCATCAAATTCTTGTATTACTCTACCTCAAATATTGGATGTTTCCTCAAATAACACATAATTCAATAATGTTGATCAGACAGATATTTTCCTTACATAAGACTTAGCAATCAGTTCACTTAGATAATTAATCACTTTTTCCCCCACCTGCTCCTGCAAAAAGATTGTTCATGTTTGACTATAATGTAACTCAAGTGGGTGGTATGACTCCATCCAGAACAGGTGTTTCCCTAGTATGGCTTGGCAATTTGCTGAACCCCCAACACATTTTGGAGTGTAAAGTGTGCCATCAAGTTGGTGTTGACTTCTGGCAACCACAGAGCTATGTGGTCTTCTTTGGTAGAATACAGGAGGGGTTTACCATTGCCATCTCCCGCACAGTATGAGATGATGCCTTTCAGCATCTTCCTATATCACTGCTGCCTGATATAGATGTTTCCCATAGTCTGGGAAACATAGCAGCGGGGATTCGAACCGGTCACCTCTGGTTTGTTAATCAAGTCATTTCCCCGCTGTGCCAGTGTACTCTCCAGGAAAGCGCAGAATATAATGTCCTTATCCCAACTTCCAGTCCCAGAGTTGAAAGTTTGTTGAGATGTCTGAGATGCAGAGATGAGACTCTTGAGGGACACGCACTCCTCTTTTTCTCTCAGTGCAAATCATTTACAGCACCAAAAACAGTTTCCATCCCCAAACCAGGTCAGAAGTCAGAATAATTTGAATCCAGATAAATAAAATTTCCTTCTAAGTATTTCAAATATTCACGCAAGCCTCGTTGGATCCCATTACTGAATCTGTTTAGTGTTTTTACATATGTTGACATGTCACCTAGCATTAAACAGATCTACGAAGATTTAATTCAGCAGTGCAGCCAAAAATATTTGGCCATTCTTGTGCTCCCCTTTTGGTGCTTCCATAAGTATGTCTCAGAATATTAGTTTATAGAAAATAAAAGAGTGCGTGAAAGACAGTTACACTAGTTTTCTAACATTCTCCTCCTGGTCATATAAGGCCATAGCTATGTCAATGCGGCTGATTACATTTTTGTTTTTAAGAGGAGCACACGACCTGCCACATGAACAAATAATATTTGCACCATACTCCATCATTCATTGATGAAATTCAGCTTAAAAAAACAAACAAGCACCAGTTCTGGGGAAATGTGAGCCAATTACCTGACAAGACTGATAGCAAAATGATTTTATTTTGGTCCTGTTCTCTTGGCAGATGAAATCTAGTTGCCACTCTTGGTGAATTATGGACAGTCCAGCTATTCACTGCATCAGAAGGGCCAAGTGTGTATGATATGGAGAGGTTTAC
Source organism: Hemicordylus capensis (assembly GCF_027244095.1). Taxonomy (NCBI): domain Eukaryota; kingdom Metazoa; phylum Chordata; class Lepidosauria; order Squamata; family Cordylidae; genus Hemicordylus; species Hemicordylus capensis. The sequence continues at coordinate 225,875,494 of NC_069659.1, read as the reverse complement.
TGCAATCAAGTGTAATAATAATGTGAATTTAGCAACCTTTAAAATTTTATTTTATTTAGCCTTGTTAAATTATTAAACAAAGAGTTAGAAAACAGGTTACTAATGCCTAAAGACTATAATTTAAGAGTTATCAAATTCTTTAATAGTGTGAAATTAGGATGTTAAAAAATCCTAATTTTGAACACTAATCCTAATTTTTGAATTTTTTTAAAGTGCTCATGCATTTTTAAATTACTGCTGAACTTGAGCTGAGTCAAAAATGGGGGGGGGGGCATTTCAACAATATGTGCTGTTTTTGTATCTCTAAAATTCACATTGAATTTCTGGTTTTCTGTCGTCAAAATCCATACAAAGCTGAGAGCAGACACAGCAGCAGTGTTTCTTTGGCCTAGAGGCATGTACATCCCTTGATTTCTCATCATTTTGTTGTTCAACATCTGATGATTCACAGCTGAATGGCCAGACTCAATTGGGTTAAGCGTGATTGGCAAGCCCTGCACACTTCTGTCAAGCGTGTCATGAGAACCCAGAAATCCAGGCAATCCCAATTAAATTGCTGTGGTTAACCAGCATTTGACCAGGATAGATAACTAGGATCAGATTGTGTGGGGCTCACTGATCATGGTTAACTCTTTGTGAGCCTTCTGGTCATGAGAATGCGGCATTACATAAGAACATAAGAACAACCCTGCTGGATCAGGCCCAAGGCCTATCTAGTCCAGCATCCTGTTTCACACAGTGGCCCATCAGTTGCCTCTGAGAAGCCCACAGGCACGAGGTGAGGCCATGCCCACTTCTCCTGTTGTTGCTCCCCCTCTGCAACTGGTATTTAGTGTTAAAACTGATTATTTACACCAATAATTCAGGATTTCAGAAATAGTAGAAATACCTTATAGCACTCAGTGGATTCCAAACAAATTGTGATATCTGCAATAATCATAGATAATAAGCACGCTCATCTATATTGATAGTGGTTTGTAAAAGGCTTTTAGTTAATGAATCCCTTAACCTTGAATCACTGGAGGCCAAAGTGAACAGTAGTAACCCTGCAGAATAATGTATTTAACTTTACTTCACATATGAGCCCACAAAAGCTCATGCCACAATAAATTTGTTTGGCTTTAAGGGGCCGCAGAACTCTTCATTTTTGTCACATAGCAGATGGGGCAGCAGCCAATTGGGAAAGGGCAAGATCCCTGTGCCGAAGAGGCAGCAGGAAGAGAATGGCAAACAGTTTCACCTGATTCAGTGTAATACATAATAAGAACATGAAGTGGACAGTTGGCAGGATAGGCAGAACCAATGGTTACAGCAGCCAGAATGGCTCCAAGGACTGTTGGTGCAGCAGCTGCAACAGAACGGCCACAAAGTCTAGATTTCACATGAGCCCTTTAATATCCTGGGCAGGCCCCAATGAAGTCCAAAAATAATTACCGTCCATTTTGGATTCTAAAATGCCTGCATCCATCAGACGCACTTACATGGACATGAAGGAGCAACCTATGTTTCTATGACTTCTGTGACAGGGAGTAAGCTTGTAGTAGTTGAAACCAGAGAGTAGGTAAAATCAAGAACTTCAGTTATGAACATCAACATCTTTATTTATGAACAGTATGTAACATCAAGAATTTCAGTTATGAACACCAACATCTTCATTCACGAACCTGCTTGTCCTCAGAGGACTGGGGGGCAGCCTCTGGGCTCATAGCGAGGTGGGGTTTCATTGTTGGATAACTGACAGGGAACCCCATCTCTGTTGTCTTCAGCAAAACCTTCAAATTCTGTCTCTGAATCAGTGGATTCAAATCTCACCCGAAGGCTATGTAGTACACCGCTCTGGGCTCCTTGGAGGAAGAGCGGGATATAAATGTAAAAATCATCATCATCATCATCATCATCATCATCATCATCATCATCATCATCATCATCATCTTCAGAGTCTCCCATCCCATTCATTAGGCAGCATTTCTTGAACCCCTGCCATATAATGGCAGCATCTATTGCCTCCCACGCCTCTCTTGATGCGATGATAACATCTTGATGGATGATAACAAAAAGGACTAGCTTCTTCCGACAGCCTGATGGGGTAAGTGTTCTTAGCCCAGCGTACACCCACTCCACCCATTTCTTCCGCAATAGCTGCTTGAACAGCCGATTGCAGCTCACATCCATGACCTGCAACTGGCTCGTCATCCCTGCTGCGATGATTATAAGGTCAGTCTCTGCTTTTCGGAGAGGACTGATTTTATGGATGGTGTTCTGTGGCACCTGAATGCATCCAGTACCAGCATTTGGCATCTCCTGGGTGGTGGTAGTTTCCAATTAGATAGATCTAAGCCACTCCTCGGTCAAACGTTGATTCATCCACTCCCATGCATACTATCGTGTGAACGTACTATCACCCCATGGGGCCACCTCACATGCTTTGGCAGCATCTTCCTTTTAAACACAATGTATGGAGGCAACTTCTCACCATTGGCAAGAGACCCCAGCATCACCGTGAACCGGTTCTTCTTGTTCCCAGTCATTCTCTGCATGACAGTTTTTTCCCCTTTCCTCAAAATCGTTTGCCTGTGAGAAAGATTGAAGCTCGGTGGTGTCTGGTCAGCATTTGCAGTTTGGTAGAATACCCATGTCGTTTATGGAGCTGCAATACAAACTGTTGATCCTGGCACAGCTGGTGCTCAAGCTCCTGTGGCAGACTTAGAGCAACTGATGTGCGCCCCCAGTTGGACAGCTTATGCTGCCTCATAAAGTGGTGGCACCACTTTGCAGAGGCCTTGAAGGTGCTGAGAGGTTCCAACCTTAGAGAAAGCAGATTTTTTCCCCAAGCAGATTTCCCCAGTGCTGACAGCACACCCTTGGAATCGCCTATCCAGAACATACTGGAGCTTTCTGGTTCTGGGTGCTGAGCCCTGCCAAAGCAGACTTTGAGATTGATGGTAGGCCTTCTGTTTTCTCCAGCAATGCACATTTGCCTCATTCACTCCAAATTCTTGGCCTGCTGCACAGTTGTTGCTGCATTCCACTACATCCACAACTTTTAGTTTGTAGGCAGTAGCATAGCTTACTCCTCTTGCTACCATGGAGCAACCTGCAAGGTGGGGTGGGGGAGGAGAGAGAGACAGCCATGAAAAGGTTGTCTGGGGTGGTTGTCTGGGATAAGACAGAGTCTGTAGGCCTGGTCTATGAGCCCCTGGTCCCCAAGTGCAGCTGCCTGAAATCTGGGGTGCCACACACCCCTTGAGCCATGGAGAGCAGCGTGGTGATGCTAGCCATGAAAAGGTGGTTGTCTGGGGTGGGGCAGAGTTCATAGGCCTGGTCTACCAGCCCCCACCCAGCACGGCTGCCTGAAAGCTGGGGTACAGCCTGTCTTGTCCACCTATTGGCACCAATGGGTAGACCTGCCCTCCAATAGTGGCAGATGCAACAAAGTCCAGAATAGAAGCCTGATCTACCTATTGACCACAATGGGTTGACCAGGCCTCCAATCCTGGCAGAAATTAGAGAAGTCAGGAGCAGAGACCTGGTCTACCAATAAACCACAATAGATTAGCCAAGTCTCCACAGCTAGATCCTGGAGCTCCTGATGGGGACAAATTTGACAGATGTACCCAGGTGTGGGTTCCAGAGCCATGACAGCTATTTTGGATTTGTCCTGGTTCCAAACGGAACCTTGGGATTGCCGTATCAAAATCAGGGCTCCTTGTGGAGATTTCTTGTGACATGGTTTTCAGGACTCTTGGAAAACCATCAGAACACTCCCAACCTTTGCAGTGTTCTGTGCCCAGCCAAGAGAGCCCATGCCTGGGTCTGAAAAGTGTTTTGATACCTGATCTCTCTGTGCAGTGGTGAGTAGCCCCATTTCCCATGGTGGCTGGGTTGAAGAAGGTGTGGGGTGGATTTGGTGTTGGGTGGTGCTCCAGGTCCTGGGAACTTTGAATTGACCCCAGTGCCTGGTGTGTTGCCATCACAGTTGGAAGAGGGGTGGAAACAGACTGGTCTTCCCTTTGGGACTTGGAATGACCCCATGCCTGGCAGTGGTAGTGTGTGCCCTACTGTGTTGACCCATCAGGTGGAGACATCTGCTGACAGGGCTCCTGTGGCCCTCAGAGAGCTCTCTTCTCTGAGCAGTGGTAAGTGGCCCTCTGTCTCCCCTGGAGGCTGGGAGAAGAATGGGACGTATGGTGGGCACCCTGGGATTGGGACCACCAGCTGCTCTGCAGGCCCAAAAGGCAAAACTCAGGCCTATGTCTAAAATTGCTGGTCTGTAGGAAACTAGGATGTGAGCTTTGGATTTTGCTAAACTATAGTAGCCTGAGGAGAAGGGAAATTTACCCCGTCCTGCCTTGGAGTTGTTTTGAATTGTGCTATGCTGATGCCAATCATAGAACTAGCTTGAAACTTGCTATGTTAAGTATAATTAGAAGGTCTTAGAAAACCACATTTTAGATATCAGAACATACATGGATTTGGAAGACATACTTTCGCACAGTAATTGCTGAATTGCTTTTATAAGATATCTCTTGATAACATTTCTTATATGCTGATTCCTAATAACAATTCTTTGCATGCCACCTCTAAATAACATTTCTTGGAATTGAATGCACCAACAAAACTTGGGGAACTGACCACAGACTGGTCCAGCTAGGCATAAACAGGATTGTTGCCATCTAACTTCAGTAAACATGTTAGACGGACCCCACTAGCGTGAAGGGTGGGAGACCCAAAAATGTTTACTTTAGAATGGCGGCACTTAAGAGTTGATGTGACTGTCTTTGATGGGAGCTATGACAAACAGGAGGCTGAGGAGAGTTTATAAAAGGGACATACACATCCCGCCCACGGGCAAATGGAAATGGCAGGGGAACAAGCAGGGAAGGGAAGTAACTCAGAACCTCAGGGAGGCACATCTTCTGGCCCCTGGACTAAGATGTGAGCCTTAGCCTGTAAAGGCAAATCTGTGCCTCACAGACTGCCATGGCATTTGGCTTCCTAGGCTGCGTGGACAGTTTCCAGCCCTTCTGGCATTTTTCCTCAAGGCCTCCTGACCAAGATACACACAGCTTGGACCGGTAAATATTATATCTATAGATTGCCTTCAGCCTAGATTTTTCCAGTACTAATGTACCTTTCTGATCCTGTCTCCTCCCTTTCCACCTGTGGAATCATTCTTCCCCCTCTGTTCCCATCCCTCCTCCCCTCTCTCTCTCTCTCTCTGCTCTTGGCACACAATCATCACGTCAGTGATGAGCTATTGGCTTCCACCTCCCCTCTCGAGCCTGGCTGTTCGGCTCATGGATTGTGCGTGGCTTTCTCCCTCTGTCTGTGCTGTGGATGAAATGTTTTGCATTTTTGTGGTGAGAGCAGGGAGATAAGACCCTGTTGCTATGAGACAGAGCTTGCTAGCAGACTCTGAGTGAGATAGGAAACTGTTTTCATTCCTAGTCAGTGAGAGAAAATATGCTGTCAGCTGTTAGCTCATTTCCAGTAAGAGAGGGGAATGCTTTTAATGCTGTTCTGTTGGGTGAAAGAAAAGATTTTAATTGCTGTTGGACCTATACATTATAATGAGACATTTGATTGATTTTGCTTGTTTGCTAAATTGCTTCGATGTAATCATTTAGCCTTCAATAGAGCTTTTAAATTGTAGTTTTGTGTTTGGGAATGCCTTCATTCCCCCCCCCCTTTCCCCCCGAATGCACATGGTCTCACAGGAAAAGAATCTGAGGCAGTCTGATTGGCTGCAGCGTGTCTGTGACAGCCAGGCTGTTGACAACAGTGGCGTGAGGCTGGTGTTGGGTGGTCCTGTGCTCCAGGCCCTGGGAACTTTGAGCAGCCCCAGGTGCTACCCCACACAGTCAGGACAAGGGTGGGGACAGACTGGTCTTCCCTTTGGGAACTCTCAGTGGTGGCAGGTGTGCTCTGCCCTATCCATCTGATTGGGACCAGGCCTTTACTGTTGTGATGAGGAGGGCCCTCCACAGGCTGGCCTCGGTGCTTGTGCTTCAGGCAGAGCAAGTCCCTCTCCTTCCTTACACAGCAACCTGATATGGCAGTGGCTTCCCAGGAAGCCTCTCACCGTCTGGGGAGGGCTTCCCACACCCTGGTGTCTGGGGCTGATATGACCTGTCAGCACCAGGGGTGCTCTTGCCTAACAGTGAGAATAGTGTGGGGAGGGGCCCAAGTGGGGCTGCACTTTTGTTCTGTCCTGCAGTTGTGGTTATGGCCTTCTCCAGTTCCTGAGATTCAGTCCCTCCTGCCCTGCCTGGGTTCAGAGGCTCCTTTGTTGACTGACCTGCTGTGCAGTAGCCTCCTGCATCCTCCACCAGAAGATGGGCTGCTGCTGCTGCTGCTGCTGCTGCTGCTGGGTGCCCCTTCTGTGGGTCCCTGCCTGAGTTCTACTCAGCTATGCAGCTACATGGTTGGGCCTGCCAGTAGCAAAAGCTTGTCTCAAAGATTAAGCCCGACCTGGGGAGGTAGTGATGAAAAATAACATACAGGACTTTTTTGAGGCCCTGTAATTGGAATGAGTACACTTTAAATCCTTCAATAAGGATCCATTGGAGGGCACGTCTGGTGCCAGCAGCCATTGTAATTCCAGCTCCAAAAGTGTATATTAAAATTGCTGCAGTTTTAAAAGCTTTTGGTTGGATCTTGGGCTTGAGCTAGCAGTCTGCCACGAGGTGAGGTACCACCCGACCTAGCTCCTGCCTCTCAGTGCAAAGCCTGAAACTTAAAGGAATTGATGGAAAAGCATCACCGTGAGTGGAGTCTACAGATTAATTTTACTCAACATGGGAAACCTCATATGACCCCTACATGGAAAGGATTGATGGCTCTTTCTTGATTCTGTAGGTGGTGGTGTATGGCCGTTGTCAATGGGTGGAGTGATTTGTGTAGTTAATTCTCATAATGAATGAGACTCTGGCATGCTAACTAGTTATGTGACTCCTGAGTGGTTGGTGTCCAACATCTTAGAGGGACAAGTGGCATTCAGCCACCCGAGATTGAGCAATAACAGGTCTGTGATGCCCTAAGAGGTCTGGGGCTGCATGTATGCTACAATGACTGCCTCAGTGTGTGTCTACCCTATGCTAACAGGTGTGGGTAACCCACTGTACCCCATTTGTGATGGGGACTGCAATTATTCTCCATGAACAAAGAATTCCCAGTAAGTGCAGGTCATAAGCTTGCATTGATGAAGTCCCTGCCCTTTGTGAATACCACCCGTCAAAACTACCCATTGATGGTTTAGTGTGTTCCTTGAATCGGAACTTCTGCCTGGCTGGAAGACCTCCTCCCTGTTCAACTCCACACTGGAGGCCAGGTGTATCCATGGCCAGCTAGGTAGACCTGGCTTCCGCCTGGCTGCTACATCTGGCCTCCCTGTTCAACCCAGCTGGCCATGGGTAGACCAGGCCTCTGCCTGGCTGCTACAACTGGCCTCCCTCCTGAAGTCCACACCAGGGGCCAGGTCTACCTGTGGTCAGATGGTTGTGGGTAGACCTGGTCTCCACTTGGCCAGTAGACATGGCCTCCTTGCTCTTTTCTGGCTGTGAGGGGGAGACTGTGATCCCTTTTCCTGGCACCGCACCACCCCCTCCCCAACTGCTTTCCCGGGCTGATTTCTCCACTTTCCCCCCTCCCCTTGGGAAAGGAAACCAGCGGAATGTTGATGGGGCATCCAGACTCTCTGCCCCCAGCAGCCAGGCCCATTTTCTGGGCAGAAGCTCCATGGTCCTCCCCCTTTGCCAAGCCAGCCTGCGCATCAGTTCTAAACCTCTTTTCCAGGCTTGATGTTTGGGGAGGAGGAGGAGGACTAAACCTTTGTTTCTGCCCTTCAGCCAAGCTCCATGCTCCACCCCCACCCCCACCCCCGCCCCAGGGCTATCATGAACCCCAAGGCTGGCCCCTTGCTACCTTGCTCGGACTCAGTGGCAGAAGCAGTTAGACCCCCCACATGCCAGGGTAAGACACAGAGGACAAGGAGAAGGAGGGGTTCTAGAGTCCTCCACCTCCAGCACCCGTGTCCCCCAAGACCTGCGGACCCTCTCAACACTCCCCTATCCTTGTTCTCAGCCTCAGAGGATGAAGCAGAGGCACCAGAACCCCCATCAGGGGCTACCCAGTCCCACTCAGTGGCACCCCCATTTCCAGGCACCCTTCCCACTGCACCCCAGCTTCAGGCATCTTTACTGGGCTTAATTTTGTGGGGAAACAAAGGGAGGTTTCCCACCTGGGCATTTAGGAACCTACAGGTGAAACTCGGAAAATTAGAATATCATGCAAAAGTCCATTAATTTCAGTAATGCAAATTAAAAGGTGAAACTGATATATGAGAGAGACGCATTACATGCAAAGCGAGATAAGTCAAGCCTTAATTTGTTATAATTGTGATGATCATGGCGTACAGCTCATGAAAACCCCAAATCCACAATCCCAGAAAATTAGACTATTACATGGAACCAAGAAGACAAGGATTGTAGAATAGAACAATATCGGACCTCTGAAAAGTATACAGTGTACTGTGCTTGATTGGCCAGCAAACTCGCCTGACCTGACCCCATAGAGAATCTATGGGGCATTGCCAAGAGAAGGAAGAGAGACATGAGACCAAACAATGCAGAAGAGCTGAAAGCCGCTAATGAAGCATCCTGGTCTTCCATAACACCTCATCAGTGCCACAGGCTGATAGCATCCATGCCACGCCACATTGAGGCAGTAATTGCTGCAAAAGGGGCCCAAACCAAGTACTGAATACATATGCATGCTTATACTTTTCAGAGGTCCGATATTGTTCTATTCTACAATCCTTGTCTTCTTGGTTCCATGTAATATTCTAATTTTCTGAGATTGTGGATTTGGGGTTTTCATGAGCTGTACGCCATGATCATCACAATTATAACAAATTAAGGCTGGACTTATCTCGCTTTGCATGTAATGCGTCTGTCTCATATATCAGTTTCACCTTTTAATTTGCATTACTGAAATTAATGGACTTTTGCACGATATTCTAATTTTCCGAGTTTCACCTGTAACTCCCCATCTCCCTCATTTTACCCTGGCGGGGGGAATGCATCCAATAAACCGAAAAAGACGGTATTGCTTACAAACTCTCTTAAGGTGCAAGACATCAACATCTCTTCTGCCAGTCACAGTCACTAGCCACCAACAACTCACAATACCTTTACAGCTGCTGCCATTGACCAACAGCCCAACAACTGCATTTTGTTTTATGTATTTTACATTTTTCTATAACCTTCAGCAGTGTTTCTAGGGTGGCTTACAAAAACCAACAAAACATAATAGTAATAACAATCTAGCTGAAGACAGCTGGGCTCAGCAAGGAAAGGTTGAATGGGAGGTCCAATGGTCACTTAGAGGCCTACAGAATAGGCACACACCCATCTACTCCCAGCCTCATGGCAAACTGCCTCCCAGAATTCAGGCAGCTGACCAGGCACCTGTTTAAAGACTCCCCATCAAATGGTATTTGTGACAAAATTTCTGAGTTCAGTCACTTTCCAATGTGAACTGTGCTTTAAAAGAAAATGTCTCAGCTCTGCCAAGTTATTATTCGAATAAATGCTGGGCATCCAAAAGGACTTATGACCTCTTAAAAAAAAATACCCTGGTGGTTGCTGAGCTGCAAAGTTCTCCAGTCATTTGCAAAAAGAAGAGCTGGGCCCAAGCTCCTGTTTTTTTGTTTTTTAATGCCCAAACATATGGGCATATGGGTAAACCTTTTGCCAAGGACTTTTTAATGGTTACTTTCTCAATAGACATTTTTGTTTCATATTTTGCTCTCTGTATATGGGAAACTCCTATATCGGGCAGCAGCAATATAGGAAGGTGCTGAAAGGCATCATCTCATACTGCGCGGGAGGAGGCAATGGTAAACCCCTCCATATTCTACCAAAGAAAACTACAGGGCTCTGTGGGTGCCAGGGGCTGAAATCGACTTGATGGCACACTTTACCTTTATTAGCTGTGTGAACAAAGCATCTAATGCTGAATCAGACACCTTTCTGCTAGGACTCAGGTCTCAAGGCTGACAAGTATCTTGAATAGGAGGCAGGCAGCTGTATTATGTCTGGCAGTGGAGAGAGAGAGAGAGAGAGAGAGAGAGAGAGAGAGAGAGAGAGAGAGAGAGAGAGAGAATGTTTGATGGCCACCTTCAGTGATCAGTTCTCAAAGCTGAAAGAGTGCAGCAGATCTGAAAGCTTTATAGTAGACAGTGATATGGGAAAGGTTCTTTGGTGTCCAGGTCTGACCCATCCATTAGGCACTACAGACAGTCATCAGGGCACCAAGCTGTGAGGGGTGCTGGCACCCACCAGATGCCTGCTACGTGGCTACCTTCACTTTTGGCCCCACCGCCCACTTGCTTGCCTGCTTGTGGCTCCTGCTACCTGCTGCCTGCCCACTTGCTCATTCACTTGCCACGTCTACGTCATCTAGCACTGCCAAACTGGGCCTTTGTGAGGCCTTGAAGTGCCATGGTGTGTTAGCACTACGAAGGGCTACACTATGTTATAATGACATGACATGCTGATGTCATTATAACGCCTTCCAGCAATCTGAAGTCCAGCAAAGACTCGGGCCACCAGCACCAATGGCAGACACAGTGGATGCAGCAGCCACAAAGGTAGGCAGATGATCGAGCAGGTGGTGCCAGTGGCAGGGGTCACAAGCAGGCGAGTGAGTGAGTGAGTGTTTGGTGGGGACAGACATCTCCATGTCTTCTGCCTTCCCAGGGGAAGGAGTGGGGGGTGGGGGTGGCAGGGGCAAAGCCTGGCTTCACCTAAGATGCTAAAAATCTTTGGGCTGACTCTGCTGCTGTCACTTGAAGCCCAGGAGTGGGAGGATCCTCAACTGTGGTAGCCAGTGTCTTGACTAGAATTGCCTGCAGTTCCCTCCTCTGGCCAGCAACCCTGATGATGTGTTGAACAGGGTTTTTGGTGCCAGCTTTTGAAAGGAAAAATTATTTCAGTAAGAGGTACCCAGGCAGAAACTCAGTGGTTAGGCCCTACGGGTCAGAGCTCAAAACTCAGCAGCAAATCTGAAAGCACAACTTAATGAGTTTCTGGCAGATCTGAGGGCAGAGCCTAGCACATAAGTAGTCTACTCACTTGTAAGGAATAGCAGGGGAGAGAAATTCCTTTGCCCCTTGGTTTTCTGACAGTTGGCTCCAAAGGAAAACAAAAAGTTTTACTCCCCCCGCCCACCCCCCGGTTGGCTGGAAACCCAATCACCCATGTGACCCAATAATTTCTGCACAGAGCTGCCTTCTCTATCAGAACTTTGTACAATCTGACACTGTCCTCTATTTGGTGCCAGTAATTTTCCAAAGCCTTCCACATATTGATTATTTCAGTGTGGTTACTGGTCTTGTGAATACTCTAACATGTTTGCCACAATCTAGCGTACCATTATAACTAACTGGAGCACTGACAAGACTGACTGTCATGCAAAAAGAAAGAAAGAAAAGAATCATGATCATGAAGTGAAATGAAACTCCCTCAGACTATGGATTGGTTCACTAACTTGATTATGAAGCACTGGAGGAGGTTGTAGGGGGTCACAACTAGGCTTGTGGCTGGCAGAGCTTATGTAGAAGGCGGCACCATGTGTGAGAACTGGAGACTCCGTGCAGGGACTTGTGTGGCAGCTGCTAACTGCATCATTGAGGCATTCTGGAAAAGGTCTGTACAGTTGTGAGCCTGGCATTGGCCCCGTATAGGCCTGAGGTGCTTGTGTGAGGCTGCTATAAGTTAACCATCCCTAGGAAAGAACTGGGCTTTCCAGTTGTGGTCACAGAAAACAAGGTCACAATTAAAGGGAATTAAATGAAAAAGAATGGAGCAGCACCATCTTATTTCAATAAGTGTTTATTGCAAAATTCCTCTCAAGTGACTAATGACAGATTGGGATTCAGGAATAGGAATGGCCCCCTAACCTATAATGCTGATGTTGCTTCATCAGATAGCTCATGTTCAGCCAATCAAGCTGATAAACATTCTTCTCAACTAGCAAATATAAATGACTTATGGGGATAATATTTCAGTATATGATGAAATGATTACTGTGAGGATTCTTTGAATAACCAAGTTATTAAATATTAAATATCAAAGCTATAAATTATTGTCGCAGCTTTGTATAACTAAATTAAATTCAAACAGAACCTAATTTTCTTAATCATTGACTGTAATCCTCCAGGAACATACGTTATTAACTCAGATACAAATAGCAGAGAAACTATAGGATTTCAAACAGGTTATTTGATATTAAATTCTAATCCTCTGAAAATCTTCAGTATGGACACCACAACACAGCACCTCCAGTGTGCATTTAAGACAATGTTTCTTATGGTAGCAGAGGCAATCTTGAGGTAAATGTGTGTAGCAGAGGTACTCCCCCCCCCACAAAAAAAATTAAAATTGGAGGCACACTTGAGTTTTGCACCTGGAAGTTTTACTCATAGAGTCTATTAGAGAAATTACCTGTCCCATCCTCAGAAGAGCTCATCTTCTGAATGTCAGAACAAGTCCCTAATTGGAAAGAGGAAAGGCCCGGATTTGTGAACTTCTGAAGTCAGTTTTCATGGCATAAGGTAGGGTGAGGCAGTCACCTCAGGCACAAAGAGGACACAGGAGGCAGCAAGCACCAGCCCACAACCAACACGGATGTCACCCCACAGGCCTCCCTGCAGCCCACTGCCACTGCCCTTCCTCACCCCACTGGGGCAGGTTGTTTATTGTCCCTTCTCTCCCTGCTGGGGCACACCTCTTCTTTCTCCTCTCCTCGACATGAGCTAGGAATGCCCTGGCGCCACTGCATAGCTTGGTGGCAGAGTCTGAGAGTGCTCGGGTGTTGCCACCACTGCCAGGGCCAGAGAATGCCGAACGCCCACCTGCAATGGGAGGGGATTCATATGATACGTCACTTCAGACCGCAAAATGTCTTGGACCGGCTCTGTGAAGGAACATGGCTACAGTTAGGGATTAGGAGATCTGGGCAATCTGGTTCATTACATTTCTGTAGTTATAAAGCTACCCATGGTGGATCAGGAACAATGCTATGGGACCAGTGCTGGATGAAGGCTAATGCCACAGTATAGTAAAGAGGCGAAGCAGCTCTGGTTGCTACAGAGTAATAATCATCTGTACACAGCTGGAGGCTCAGATACTGAGGCTGTTCTCATGACCTACCAGGCAGGTGGGCAAGGGGAAGGCTTTGCAAACTTTGCCTTTCCCCCAGACAAAGCATTCCTAGACTGCTTTCCTAGCATTCCTAGACACAGAGCACACTTCCACACAATCAGTGCTCCTCCATGCAGTGTGGATCGCTTTGAGGCCGGGACTCACTATCTCAGCCTCTGGTATCCCACAGTGCACTGGGGGATTCCCACAGGGGACAGACACTCTCGGCCCCCGTCTCTGGGACACACGATCCCAGGAGTTGTTTGCACCCTTAACCTCAGCAAAGACTCAGGCTGTGGTGCTGGGTTTGGTGCCGCGGCATCAATGGGCAACCCTTGGCTGCCTATGTTGGAGTTCCAGTACATCGACCTTTTGCACCAACTATCCTAATTTCCACTAGAGGCACTGGGAGTAGAGATAGTGAGTCAGGGTCTCCCTAGCTGTTCTACCTGTCTCTATGACCCCTGATATGACTCTTCAGGTATTTCCTGTGCTGAGTCAGAATCCCCTCCTTTCCTCGTAGAGAGCAGATGGAAACATCTCTCCCTCTCCCTACCTATTCATTATGCAGTTCTATAGATTAGGATTAGGTCTTTCCTATACAAAGTGTACTTCACCAATCAATACTTAGCATTTATTCTACAATAATCTCCATGTGTCTTCTCTAAATAGCTGCAACAGTTAAACTCTGCATTCTACTCTGTAACTGGAGCAGGTAGCTTCTTTAGTGTTCTGCTAATTAACTGGGGGATAAAAATTACAACCCCCCAGAGCCTAAGCCTGGGTTTGGCTGCTCACGAGAACAGCCTCATTCAGATACTCCAGCAACAAGTCCTTATTCCATCTTCTTGTTCTGCTTTTGAGAATACTGAGAATTTTGAGAATACTGAGTCAAATCATACACTTGACTCACAAGCGTATATCACAAGATTTCTCATAACGATTTCTCATAACAGCTGAGGACTCACAGACTAAAAAAGCTCAAAAAGAAGGTTTTTCTTTGGAAATGAACTTGAAATGAGGGGTTCTCTGTGTGGAATTCAATCTGTGATGGATCAATTATGTTCACAAGTCATTACTTGATCCTACAGTGATTAAGTAATGAACATGTATGTGTGAACCAGCCCAATGTAGTGGTGAGAAAGGTAATCCTGGCTGTGTGAAACCTGGCTTAATAGATACAAATATGACTGAGTCACTTTAGGCAACTACCTGTCTGTCATCCTAATTTATCTCACAGTGTTCTTGTGAGGACAAAATTCCACTCCAAGGTACTCAGAGGAAGGGTAAGCGAGAAATATATCAAATAAATTTGTTATGAATCAATAAACAAAGTCCTACACCTACAATTGGAGTTGGCTAGTAGTGAGCCTAATGAAGTTCCACTGCTGGAACTCAAGATATTCAGCATCCATGGCTGAGCTAGAATTCAAATCCATGGGTAATTCCAGATGGAGGGCTTTTTTTGCAGAAGGTTCTGTGCGCTCAAAAAAGAACTGCTTTTTCTTGAGTGTCTGCATTTTGCAGTTCTTGTGTTAGTTCATCCCACGTTGCTGTCTGCACCAAGGCAGACATTGCAGGGTGTGTCTCTCCCTGTTACTCCCACTTTCACTACCTCTTATGGTGTGTGCACAGAAAGTCAGACTTTTTTTTAAAATTTGATTTTTTGTTGTACAATGGTGCAATTCCAATTTACTGCTGGACTTCTACAGCAAGCCCCTACATACTTTTATTGAAACTCCAATGAGCTTGGACTGAAAGAAATCAAGTGTCACCTTGTTCTCTGGATATGGTTGTTGCTGTCTTATCAAATGACATCCTGAAAATCCTGCTGAATGTTTTCCCTTTCCTCTTGCCCTACCAACCCCTCTAATAACTTTTTCATATATATTTTTAATTCATAGTTCAATTTCTATACCATCTTTCATAAAACTCATCCCAAAGCAGTTTACAAAAGTTAATATACAATTGGCTGCAATCTTATACATACTTGCCTGGGAGTAAGTCCCATGAAAGCAAGGATAGGCAACTTTGAATCTCCAGCTAATGCTGAACTACAATTCTCATCATCTCCAGCTACAATTTATTGTGGCTGGGAATTATGGGAGTTGTAGTTCAGCAACAGCTGGAGAGCCAAGTTTACCTACCCTGCGCTAAAGTTAATGGGACTCATTCTGAGTAAACATGCATCAGTTGTGATGTTGGGACCACAATTTCATCCTTTTCATTTTTTGAATCTTAAATTGCTGCTCTTTCACACTTCTGATTACTCTCTTTGTATAGGGAGGAGAACAAGCATCATGGTCTAGATACTGCTTATGGAAAATAGGGATATACTTGCAAGCATGCTTGCTTTTAAAAAAAAATGATGATGGGGGTAGCCCAGTAAAGGAGCAGAGAAGGAGAATGAGGGATTAGCTGCTGGGACCTGAAGGAGAGGGTAGGGAGGCTGCTACATTCCGCTCTCTTCACCTCTTTCTCTGATGCTGCAGTCATAGGCCTGAACAGGAAATGCTTATATCCTGTTTATTTGTTGTCAGAATGGGATGAAAACCAGAGACATAACCCTTAGTAATTATACCTTAATATTCCTGGCCATATATTTCACAGGGTTTTGATCCAGACACACTTTAAAGTGCTGAGGCTTGATTTTTGACAATTTACATCTTTCTTTTCTGATCTCTGATCTTGGAGGAGAGAAAGCCTGCACACACATATTAACTTTGAAGAAGTTGAGACTGACCCTTAGTTCCAGTAGGAGCTTAGGTCATCTGGGGCCCTTGGCAAAGGTCCATTGTGTGGTCCCATGTAGGAACTAAACATGCATATACACATAGTTAAAGATTAATGCTTATTTTGAGCGCACACACGCACACCGTATATTACATTTGAAAACAATATAGGTATTCCAGAAGATGAATGAACTGATGATCAGTGATCCATTGTATCAATGATCAGATGTTGGGTCTATACTCTTGGCTTGAATCGACTTTATTTTCTAGATGAAATATCATCTGTCCACTTGAAGAATTGAGACTGCAAATTGGACATCTTTTGTACTGACTGTTCTGTAACCAAATTTCTCCCCCTTCCCTACACCTGACAAGTACTTCCTTTTATTTCCTGACTTATCTCTCCCTGAATCTGCCAATATTTGTCCATTCTTATTCTTTATTATTAATACAGATTGAGTATCCCTTATCCAGACTGCTTGGGACCAGAAGTGTTCCAGATTTCAGACTTTTCCAGATTTTGGAAAGTTGTAGTTTCAGGGGCCAGAAGCCCAGTAAAAGAAAAGGGGGACTTTCCGCCATCACCGGGACTACAAACCCCAGCATGCTTTGGGTAACCCAGGGTGGTAATTGCGGTGGCAGCGCCTGCACATTGCAGTCTCTGTGCGGTCCGCGCAGAGTGAATAATAAAGCTCTCCTCGGTGGTAGTAGGCGGCGGCGGAGGGAGTCGAAGGCAGAAACACGTCAAAAGGCCTGGTAGTGACCGGGCCTCCCACGACTGGGTCAGTGGTGCCCACCAGCGCGCTCCAAGTGCAGCCCAAGAAGCCACAGCACTACACGTACATAGCGAGAACACCCGCAGCTGCCACTTACTGCTGCTCCTACCACCACTAGCGTGGTGTTCGGATTTTGGAGCATTCTGGATTTTGGATGTCCGGATAAGGAATACTCAACCTGTACTCTCTTTTCTGTAAAAGCCCACAAATGCAATCCTGCGAATAATGAGTATTTTCAATCTGAAGAGCCTCTGGAAGTTTCAGAGCCTCCAGAAGGGTGCAGTGCAATCGGGGAAAGCCTTCTTTCTCCATGCGGCACCTCTCCAAATGTCTGGCAAAGGTTGGATTGGAGGAGAATACCCACCAGATCTTTGCAAAGCTCTGCCAGGCATCCTGCAAGGAGGACGGGTTGCCAATGCCACCCCAACCCCCATGTACCGCCTTTGCAAAAGGCATGCAGGACTTGATGGGAAGCTCCTAATCCGAGCCTTGAAAAAATCTTCTGCAAAAGCGCCCCTACCTCATGTGCAACGTTTGGATGGGATGCTGTAATTTTTTAAAATGTTTTTGTCCACTGTTAAGCTTGTATCACAATGATACATCTTGAATGCCCCTCCCCCCCCCACGCTTATTGCTCAGAACCCTAGGTGGTCGGTCAGCTACTTTTAAAGCTGCCATTGCCTAGTTCTTGGCAACATTGTGTCAAGAGCAACAGCAACAAGGAAAGAGGGATGGGTGGGTGGGAGAGAGAGGGAGGGAGGACTAAGTGAGAGGAGACAAGAAAGCTGCTTTCTCTGAAGCTAAATGAGAACATAAGGAACATCAATATTTTTTTTTTTTTTAAGGGAGCAAAAGATGATAATACAGATTAACTGGCCTGATGGGAAAGTGTGAGGTGTGCAGGTGAAAAAGCATACAGGGCATAATATTGGGAGCCAACCCTCTTATATGTCACCACTTGGCCACCCACACCTTTTCCTTCTCACACAAAAGTTTGCACTGCATACTAACGTTAGAAAAAAGTAGCATTGAAATATACTCTTTTTCATGACTTGGAGAGCTAATCATGGTCAAAAATTCAGGGAGGGGTTCTAAGTCGTCTCAACCTCCAGCTGCATTCCCCATAGAAATCAGCAAAACAGATGGGAAATATTACCATCTGGAAAGACCCATCTTGTCCAGGATCAGCAGTCTAGCACAGTCGCTCTATTTAAGAGAAAGGGGGTGAGCAAAACCCCCTGAAGGGATGTGGCCTCACTCACACAGGACTGGAATGCGAGCACTGGATGAGGTCATGCTGAGAGTGTGCCTGCCCTAATGTCATTGCAGGAATCCCGATGCACTGTTGGAGCATCTTTTAATTGTGTGAAGAGGGTGTTCGTCTCAATCACCCCTCTATATGCACTCCTGTTGGAGCATGTGTAGAGGAGCAATTCAGATGAAGAATTAAAGGATGCCCAGGAAGGGTGTCTTGCAGGGACGTCAGGGTAGGCATGCTCTTGGTAAGACTCCATCCTGCTCATGTATTGTGGCTGGTGTTCATGCAAACCACCAGTCCATTAACAGATCTTGAAAAAGAATGTGGCTGTGCATATGGAGATAATTTATGTGTGGCAAAAAAAGGATCGGCACAATAAAGAACTTTCCGGAACTGTGGTGATGTCTTTCGTTAGGGCCATCCATTAAATTTTATATGACTGAGGTATATGGGGTAAGGAGCAAGGGAATAAAGTAAGAACCTCTCTGGCTACTTGAGTAGCAAGTCCAGAGAGAATCCAATTAGCCGTTGTTCTAACAAACTCACCTCTCCGGCTAACTCAGGCAGCAAATGGCAAAGTGTGATTTCTTGGCCACTGAAAGGGAGTCAGCGGCAAACATAGCATTGTTGCTGCCGCTGTGTTCAGGGGATGACTGTGAATTCGGCCAGCCCAGTGCAGGCCAGGCAGGGTCCTCCTGGTGCCGTTGAAACCCCTCTCGTCCTTTGGCAGTCTGGTTTTGAATTTCCTCTCTCCCGGAGTTCTCAGGAAGTCTGGGGGCGGGACGAGGCCGTTTCTTTGTGTTATAATGGGCCCCTTTGTGGAGATGGAGCAGGAGGAAAGGTCCGCTGGTGTGTCCTGCACACGCAGATAGCGGTCTCTCCCCTTTGCTGCTCATAGGCACGGGCAGGGTCTGGGAGAGAGGCAAGACTAGGTGCGGGAGAGGTCAAGTCAGGATGGAACTGCTGGTGCTGCTCGCCGCCCTGGGGACTCGGCTGCTCTTTTTCTCGCACTCCGTGCTTGGGGTCTGGAGGGTGACGAAAGTGAAGAAGGAACCCAGATATTGGCTGCTGGCGCTGCTTAATCTCCTCCTCTGCTTGGAAACAGCGCTCACGCTCAAGTTTAAGCAAGGCAGAGGCTACAAATGGTGAGCATTGCATCTCTCTCCCCATCAATCTCTCCCTCTCGGTGGGTGGCTCTTTACATCTGCTCCCTAACAGCACTTTGAGCCGGGCTCTTCTTGTTGGAGCTCGCCGCCTCGATGGCTCTTTCTTTGTGGCGCGTTTGCAGATTCTTCCCTCTTTGCTTCAGAGACGGTCCAGTTCCACGGCGGTAGTCTAATTCCACATTTATAGACGAGTGATCCTTCCTTCCTTCCTTCCTTTTCAAGTCAAACGCTTGGTCTTGGGACAGGACAGTTCCCCCCTTAAAGCTCGCTTGGGAGACTAGATGAATGAATACATGACTGCCCAGTCCCCCTTTCTGCTGGTAGCTTTGCTGTAGTCGACATTAAAACTCAAATGTTGTCAAAAGTGCGGGAATGTCAGCGCTGAGCGGTGAAACGGGTGCTTAGGAAGACGGGGCATCCCGGACGTTTTGTGTTCTCTGTGTTCAGATAAAGGGGCACCTCCTGAAGTAAAAAGGCAACAGTGACAGAAAGTGCGGCTTAATTTGAGCAACAAGTTATCAGCTCTTTCAATCAATCAATCAATTAGTACATTTGTATGCCACCTACTACAAAAGTTTCAAGGCAGTTCACAAACAAGCAAAAGTAGCCAAAAATTAAAACAACAACAATCAAAACATGTACAGAGTTCATTTAAAAGCCATTTAAAACAGAGAGACAGTAAATGAGTGGGAGGGACAGTCTTTTGGCCACACACTGGGATGGTAGAATTTCATAAATTAGACTGGTGCCAGAATATCCTTCCTCCTCCTTCTGTGACTGATGACTAGTATTTATCTACGGTTTCCCTGGGACTTTATTTCTCATTTATGACACTGTGTTTGGCTGCAACAATGACCAGTGAGAGCCAACAGGAAAAAATTGTATAGTCAGCAGAGTACAGATACATGCAAATTGCCTCCCCAACGTTCTGTGCATCTTCCATTTTCTGATTGGCATGGACTTGCACGTGAGAAACTTCATTCATTTTAGAAACACAAGTGAATTAACTGAGTCACACCTGGTTGATTTGTTTAGTGCAGATTTTCTGCTGGAGTCCTATAAAAGATCCATTACAACAGAACCGAACCACTTCAGTTCATTTCTTAATTCAGACAATCCATGGAGGGCAGTTTTCAAAGCCATAAATGATCTGACAGTGTCAGAATGCAGTCCTATGCAAACATACATGGGAAATCAGAGGCCCTTACTCCTGAGAAAAAATGTTTAGGGTTGTGGTCACAAAATAATGTTACATGCTTTAAAAAATGTCCTAAAGTACTGCTTTATGTACTGTAACCCTGTAATCCGTTTAATAATCAGTGAAATAGCAATAGCAATAGCACTTACATTTATATACCGCTCTATAGCCGGAGCTCTCTAAGCGGTTTACAATGATTTAGCATATTGCCCGCAACATTCTGGGTACTCATTTTACCGACCTCAGAAGGATGGAAGGCTGAGTCAACCCTGAGTCAAATGGTGAAAAGCAAGATAATTAACCATTTTAACATGCTTGATGGCCCTAGTTTTTTGGTGGGGGGGTACACATACAGTTTTGGGGAGGGGGCGGACTCTTAAGTAAGTGCAGGGGGGAGTTCCCTAAAAGCTAGCTTCCTACAATGACTGGAGAGATCCCACACACAAATGATGACTGTATTTCCAACATCTCACTTTTTTTTTTTAAAGAATGAATCAGCCAAAGCAGTTGCTTTGATCTAGTTCATGTTGAACTTTGCAGTGCTCGTTATGCCTTCCTGTGTTGACTTTTGTGTAAAGACGGATTACCACAGAGGCAACAGAGGCAATTGCTTAAGGCGGCAAATCCTGGAGGAGCGGCAAGTTAAATCTTTTTTTAAAAAAAACTTTAAAAAAACTTTTAAAACTGCCACTGCATGGTGAGTGGTGAGAGCTTCTAGTTAGGGATGTGCACAGAACCGCAGAGCTGCGGTCCGGCACTGGGTTGGGGGTTCCTTTAAGGGCGGAGGGAGGGTGTACTTACTCCTCCTGCCGCTTTCCCCCGCCAGCGCACGTATTTTAGTAAGCATTTGGGGCGGCAGGGTACCTCCCTGCCGCCCCTTCCCCCGGTCGTCAGCAAAAGGCTTCAGAAAGCCTTTTGTGCATGTGCACGTCGCATGTGCGCATCACATCTCCACGTCACACGCATGTGCATGTCACGGAGATGTGATGTGTGCATGTGACGTGTGCACGCGCAAAAGGCTTTCTGAAGCCTTTTGCTGACGACCGGGGGAAGGGGCGGCAGGGAGGTACCCTGCCGCCCCAAATGCTTACTAAAATACGCACGCCAGCAGCAGAAAAGCGGCAGGAGGGGTAAGTACACCCTCCCCCCACCCTTAAAGGAAACCCCCCCGGCATCGAACCACCGAACCACCCCATGTCCGGACTGGTCCGGAGGCCTTTAGAATGGCCTCCGGACTGGTCTGTGCACATCACTACTCCTAGTGCACATCACTACTCCTACTCCGCCCGCCTCTCAAATCCTGCCAGGCACAGGGTGCTGCCTGCCTAGACAGCGGCAGAGATGGTGGCGAAAGACATCCTTGCTCGGGCCCACCTTCCACCCAAATGAGAGAGGTTGAGCCAATTTCAGCCCTCTGCATGCACACAGGCATGCGCAGAGGGCTGAAATCAGCCCAACCTCTCTCATTTGGGAGGAGGTCTCTCGCCACCGTCTCTGCTGCCCACGCCCAGCAGCAACTGCACCTGGCCCGACAGGATTCGGGAGGTGGGTACCTACTAGGAGCTCTCGCCACTGTCCCTGCTGTGCCATAGCTGTGCAGTGGCAGTTGTTAAAAGTTTTCTAAAAAAATTAACTGCCCCCTCCCCCCCACCCCGTGGCAAATCTTGGCTGCCTATGGGCAGCAAAAAGCTGAATCCGCTCCTGGTTTTGTGGGTCTTTAGCTCTTCTCTAACGTCATTGGTTTTTATTGGGGTGATGACTTACAACTAGATTGTGCCCTGACCTAAATTAGATTTCGCCACAGAAAAAGATAGGATGGGTGACAGGGAAGAGAGAAAAAGAGACAGGAGGGGAAAGAGAAAGACAGAAGCCCTATTCACACATTATGTGCAATACGTGTACACTATGGAGACTGGGAATGCATGTTCAGATTTGTACTTATGTGCAATTATTTACATGTTATGTTGAACACACATTCAGCAGTGCACTTCCTATCTGTATCCTGCATTTAAGGGGCACTGTACCCAGGCTTACCTTTAAAATGATGAGGGCTCTAGTCAGATGATATTTCAAGAAAGCTATACAGCCATCCCAAAGGTCGCTTAAAGTCCTGCCCTGGCATGTCATTCACCACCACCCACTTACACTCTTCATGGTTAGGATGATGTTCAGATGAACACCATCCTAACAAATGCCCTGACCGTTATGGCAGGCGTTTCTGTGGTCGTCAGACTCAGGTTCCTGAACTTGCAGATCATAGAAACACCCACCATCATGGTTAACAGTGTTTGCCTCTTCAGAGGAATGCTGCCCTAACCATGAAGAGAGTGGTGGGGGAGTGAGTGATGCTATGGGGTGGGACCTCTGGCATGCTTTGGAATGGCTGTACGTCAGAAATAACATCTGGATAGGGCTACAGTCATTCACACCAACACTTTATGTGTGCACAGACATGTGAATGCACTTACAACATAAGGAGGCTGTTCACACAAGCAGCCCTACCCAGGCTTGGGTAGCCCTACATGGGTAGGGTTGCTCATGTGAAGTGCTAGATTTAAGGCTGATTCTGGTGCTGCCTTTCTGGGTAGCCCGGTAACTTCCCCTAGGCTTCTGCCTGGATAAAAGGATGTGAGCATGCCCTTTTACCCATGTCTGGGGTTGTGTATGTGTGTGTGGGCTTGGTCTGCAGGCAGTCCACGCAGACACAGAGCTGGGTGCATAGAGTGCCTGTCTTGAGGGGAAATTCCTCATTGCACCATGCTCCTTTAGGGATAAAGGAGGACCTAGACATTCATGAGGGGTGCAATCGCAGATATGTATTGACTCATTGGGGGCTATGGGATTGTGGGGGTTAGATTCTTGGTTGTCGGGGAAATTGCCAAAAATCAGCCAAATTGTGGGGGGGCACAGGAGGGAGTTCTTCACCATGCTTTGCTGCACCCCCAAGTCATGCTGTGCCCCAGATTGCCCACAGATCAACCAGAAATCACAATTTTTAAAAAACAGAGTCAGTTTTAGGCTCTGAGAAACAAAATGATGGCCAGAAATGACCTCCACAGTAAATACCGGCCACCCCAACCCATGCATACATGAGGTCTACGTTCCCCCTCCCACGCATATGCTGGTGTCAAGTGTCTTTTTCCCAACCACAGATACTCAAATCCGTGGATAATGAATCAGTGGATAACAAGGTTTCCCTGTATCTGGAATCTGGGCTTCATTTTCCTGGCTTCCAGAGGTCCACGCTGTTCAGAGCAGCACGAATCATGTGAGTGTGTGAGTTGCGCACTGCACAGAAGACGATTGATCATCTGGGGGTACAGCAGGATTGACTCTGCCTTCTCCCACCTCCCTCCCCACCCTAGTAACAGTTGTGTGAATGGCCTTAATGTCTGAATGGGGTTATGGAGGTGGGCATTTCGCACGTGTCTGTGTCGCTTGATTTCTTATCAGTTTATGACAATTCACAACTAAATATGTGAACTTACTAAGCTAAAAATCTCCGTTGTATCCTGAGGCGAGGTGATGTGTTTTCTGATATGTGAGAGCTCATTCACAAAACCAAAGTCCACACTTGATGTATGAATCATCAGATGGCGAATATAAATGTATGAGCAAGTCCACTGCGAAAGAGAAAAACAGGCACGATGAGAAAGACACACATACAATACAAAATGATTTTTTTTAAAGAAGTCTTCTGTTGCAGTATAAGATTAAAGGTGGTTTCCACATCTGAAAAGGCTCAAGATTGTTAATCTAACCAAGCAAGACAAGTTTATTAAATTGAGTTCTTATCTTTCATGGTTAACAAGAAAACCTAACAAATATAAACAGATTAATTCTGTTTTCTCAAACTATAGTGAAACATGTCCTTTGTTTGCCAGATATGCGTGTGTCATGTCATGGGCTGACAGCTTGCCTCTCTGATTTCACTCCCCAAAAATGAAAATAGTGTCCTATTACTTGGGTGTATCTTCAGAAATCATTACTGTGCTGCTGTGTTGAAATGGCAAGACATGTATCTTGTCTGATAGAACAGGCAGATCTATTTGCCCACTTCTGAGTTCCTGAGCCCTGATTCTGTGCACAATTCAAGGACAGGTGAGAAGTGGCTGTGATGGAGCGGCCCCACCTCTGAAGGCTTAACTTGGGAAGCCATCCATGAGCCAGCAATGTAAGCCAAGTGCAGACTCTTAACAAGATTCAGGGCACAAAAAGGGATAAACCTGTAGGGAGGGGTAAGGACAAGGGGATGTCTTTTAGAGAGGGGAGACAGGACAATCCCCCCACCACCACCTTGTTTCGGGCCCAGTGGTGTAGGGAGGGCATGGGTGGCCCATGTTCCCATGGGACAGCCTCCTGTAATGGCAGCAGGCAGGCACATGAGAGAATGATTGCTCCCAGAACAACCAAAAAACCCCACACTCACTCAGAGTTAGGTTTCCTTTATAACATGTTTGTTAAACTACAGAAAAAATGGGGATTGGGTTGAATGAGGAAGAAAGCAGGTACAAGAAACAAAGAATATTGCTATCTCCTAGCATGTTTAAAGAGTCTAACAGATGTACTTACAAAGAGAGATTTTTCAAGTTCTGGTTCAGCTGGCGATGTTAAGAACAGCTGACAATGCAGGTAAAAAAACAGACAACTTTTAAGCATCCCTCCGGGAAGAGCATCTGGAGGCGGGAGAGTCTTTACCTCCAGTTAGAGGTAAGACACAGGGGTCAGTTTGACAGCTGCTGATCCAACAAAGAGCTGAGACTTCCTGAGGTATTACGAGCCTCTGGGTCTGATACACACACTGAGTTTAAGGGGATTTAAGGTGAAGCTTCTCCCATGGTATTGGATAATGCAAGTCCGGGTGAGATTCTCATTTCTCCTGTGCTAGACACATAGAGGGAATTGGGGAAATGTGACATCCTGCAGGCAAGAACTATGGGGTGGATGTGACTTACCTTTAATTCATGGGGGACTCCCATAATACTCTCTCTCTGCCCCCCCCCCACCCATAGAGCGACCAAGAACATCAGAGGAGGAACAGGGCTTCCCCAATAGCTTGTCTGCTTTAAAGTAAAGTGTGCCGTTGAGTCAGTGTCATCTCCTGGTGACCACAGAGCCCTGTGGTTGTCTTTGGTAGAATACGGGGGGGGGGGGTTACCAGTGCCATCACCTGCACAATATGAGATGGTGCCTTTCAGCATCTTCCGATATCGCTGCTGCCCAATATAGGGATTAATGCACTCTGCATGCACTTTATGATTTGCTTTCCATTTGCGGCATGCTTGTAGCCATTCCAAGCCTACTGGCCAAGAAGCAGCCAGCTCTGCAAGGGCATAAGGAAGATGTTTTTTCCTGAGAGTGGCATAAGCCTGCTAATTGACCAGAGATATTTTTTTTGCTTTGGAGACAACCCAAGTCCACATCTGCACTGTACCCCAAACCCATTCTAGGTTCTTCCTTAGGTCCCACCCAGACCCCAGATTTTTTGTTTGTTTAAGAAAATTGGCAGTCCTAGACCAGAATCAGGGAAGGAGAAGAGGAACACAAGCCACTGGATCCAGGGACTTTCCAGAGGAGAAGGAGGATACCAGGACCTTGCTAGAAGAGGATTGCAGCCCTAATACAGGGGACTTTTTGACCGGGAGAGAAAGCCAAGATCCAGAAATTAGAGCCTTGATTTGCAGAGATCATGCAGCCACATCCAAAGGATTAAATGCTTTCTGTTCTGTACCTTTAACAGTAGTGAAGAGGAAGGACTTTCTGCAAGTTCAGTGTGGTGTGCAGTGATGTGAAAAGGTGCAGTTGCTTAGTCCCTCAATTAAAGGTATTAGAACCATGTTCTTCATTGCATCTGGTCACCCTATTCAAAAAACTGGTGTGTCAGCTCTTTAGCTGAAGACTGCATTTCATATCCCCATTCCCATACTCTTCCCATAATACAAGTATTCTTTCCACCTACATTCTGTCAAGCTGTGCAGGGCTAAGTATCTTGGGCAGATATAATAAGGCCCTTCATACTGTCCCTGATCCCCCCCCTTTCCATTAAAGTTATAAGAGCCTAATTCTCCTTTGCATCTGATCACCCTAATTCTGTAAACTAAGGGTCAATTTATATGGGATCTTGAACATCTGCTATTTGAGTATTCTACATTTTTGTTTTTACTAATTAACAGCCCCGTGTGACTACTTTGATGATTGGGGAAGTGGTGGCCTGGGTGGTAGGATTTATCTTTTCCCCTCCCTTGCCCTTTCCCCACTCCAAATCCTCTTCCCTCCCCTGAAGTTATGAACTCCACAGTTGGGTGGAAATACAGATCTGCTATCTGTAGATAGTAGATAGTGAAGCTGAAGGAAAGTGTTGGGTGTATTCTTGATACACTGTATTCTGCAATACACTTCAGCTCATGCGAGGCACTGGTGAGGCCCTGGTAGAACATTTCCCAGAATCCTCTACAATATGCAGACTGAGGTTCCATGGCAGTTCTCAGGGGTTCTTTGTCAGACAAGATGATGTGGAAAATGCTGTCTGTGGGTAGAAGTTTAGAAAACAATTGGACTAGAGTTGAAAATAGGATGGGGTTTTTTGGTCACAAGTGGCATTCACTTTTTCAGATTCTTTGGCCAGTGCACAAACTCATGTTTGAACACCCTGTAATCTGACCTTTTTCACTGGCCTGTTTTCCTTGCAAATGTTGATGTGAGATCATATCAAATCAAATCAAAGATCAAATTGCCTGCCCATCATCAACCAATCTGAATCTGTATTTTTTGACACATTGCATTGAGTCCTTTTATTTGATCATTTATTTTTGGTCACATCTCATTACTCCATTCTGCTTGGCAAATTGCAAACCAATAGCAACCAATACAGCAACCAATTTATTTGAGCAAGCGACGTTTAAGCCAAGGACTGTAATCCAGTACACAGAAAACTACATAAATCCTATTGTTTTCAACGGAAATTAGTATTTGGTAACTGTGCAGTAGATTGTGGTCAGTACAGCTGAACTTCATCGCAGACAAGTGCTCAGTTCAACTTTATATATACAAATTAACTAATGATGTAGCTGTGTGGCAGTGTATCTCATCATCTTTCAGAATTTATCTAGATCTGCCTGTTATGTTTTTTAGCCTACTTTCCTTCAGGAAAGCAAGCTTATGAGATCATCCAGTTTGTTATTGTTGTCTGTATGTGTCCCTGTCAACTTTGTATTTTGCCTGGAAACATACCGGAAACATACCGCTAGGGATGTGCGGAACCGGTCTGACGGTACGGTACGGGGGTTCGTGATCGAACCGAAACCCACCCCCCTGGTTCCATCTGGACTGGAACCAAACCGCCAGTCCAGCAGGTCCGCAATTTTTTTTTAAAAAAAGTAAAAGTAAAAATAACTACCTGTAGCCCCTTCGGGGGGCTTGCTGTAGCCACCGGGGGTGGGGGGTGGGGCGTGAGGGTTCCCTCTCCCCCTGCCAGCCTCCCTCATCACCACCGCGGCTGGGTAAAGGTAGTCTTTTTGGCTCTTTCGGGCCTCTGTAAAGTGAGTGGTGGCCATTTTGACCGCTGCCACGCATGCTCAAATGCCCTCATGTGTGGCAGCAGCCAAAATGGCTGCCTCTTGCTTTTCAGAGGCCCGAAAGGGCCAAAAAGACTACCTTTACCTGACCGTGGCGGTGATGAGGGAATCCGGCAGGGGGAGAAGGAACCCTTGCGGAAACACACACACACTCCACGGCTACAGCAAGCCCCCTGAAGGGGCTATAGGTAGTTACTTTTACTTTTACTTTTAAAAAAAATTAGCGGACCTGTGCCGGACTGGACCGAGGGGGGGTTTCGATGGGGGCCAGACCGAACTGGCCTAGTTCCGTTTGAGACCGGTCCGGCCTCGAACCGAACCGGGCCAGACGGTTCTGTGCACACACCTACTGGTAGCCAGTGTAGTTCTTTTAATATAAGTGTAATGTGGTCTCTTTGAGATGACCCAGAGACCAACCTGGCTGCCACATTTTGCACCACTTGCGATTTCCGGACTGCATACAAAGGCAGATATAGTGTATTGCGTGCTCTCTCTCTCTCTCTCTCTCTCTCTCTCTCTCTCTCTCTCTCTCTCTCTCTCTCTATGTCACATGTTAGCACCACATTCTGATGTAATTAAGAAATCAAGAAATAGAACTCGGGCATTGCTATGAAGAGAGGAACAGGCCTGATACACAATTATTTTTGTGAGCCATCCCAAGCATTACTGTATTACACTGGAGGAGCAGGATACAAATATTTTAAGTAAATAATAATAATTACTCAAAGGCTACCTTTAAGTTCTGTGGCCCACAAAGGGGTAAAACCTGCTTTGTCTGAAAAACTGAGCTTAGCACAGGCAGGGGACAGGTGTAACCATGACTCCACCAGTATTTCTAAATACACCCTTTAATCTTTTGTATAAGTTTCTGTATAAACTTCTGTGAATCTTCTGTACAAGTTTCTTCTTTTATCTTTTCCAGACCCTCTCCTGGCAAAAAGCAAAATGCTTCATTTAGGGACACTGGGCACAAAACCTGATCATGCCCTCAGCACTAGGTGATCCATCTGCCATTAAGAGGGACTCCTTGGGGGGTGGGTGGGAGGTATTTGCCGTAATCCTATACCTCTGCAACATATGGGCCCTCTCTCTGCACCTCCCTGAGCATCCTAATGACAGGCCTTTTGCTGGTTATGAATAAAGATAAATGCCTTCATTTCTTATTACTACTTTATTAAAAAAGGCTGGAGAGATGGTGATGTATGAGTTTTTTTTAACAATGCACGCTGAGAGGAAAGAATGTAGTGGGGCCAGCCAAGAATGTTTTCTCTAGGCGCCTTCTTTTGAAGAGACAGCATGAGCCAAAATCCTGAATCTCAGTTGGCTAAAGACAGCTTCATCAGATCAGCATCAGTGACAGGCCAGCTGGAAGAATGTTTCGTATGCGGAAATCCTAAAGGGAAGGTAGCCAGTGTGGTGTCTCTAGCTAAAATGCTTCCCCCACCCCCAGGCACACAATTGTTGCTCAGCTTGTGCACCTGCTTTATATCTCAGCAATCAGATGGAGGCAGATTTGATTGCTTCCTTATTGAGTGGCTGGAGAGAAAATCTATGCATATAAGGATACAATAAGTGGTCAACATGGGGTTTTTTGTGTTGTTGTTTTTTAAAGAAAGGGGATGTTAGGATAGTTTTGTCATTGAAAGCATGTAGATACTTTAACACGGGGAGTGCTGCACTTTGCTTGCCACATGCTCCTTTGGCCGGGCTGTGTGGTTGCAACCCAGAGATCTGCCCTCTTCCCTGCTGGATCATGGGACAAAGTAGCTGAAGCTTCTCCCGTCAGTTTTTCTTTTCTTTTCT
The DNA here is from genome assembly GCF_027244095.1 of Hemicordylus capensis. Classification (NCBI taxonomy): domain Eukaryota; kingdom Metazoa; phylum Chordata; class Lepidosauria; order Squamata; family Cordylidae; genus Hemicordylus; species Hemicordylus capensis. The sequence continues at coordinate 225,845,782 of NC_069659.1, read as the reverse complement.
TTTCCCTTCCCTGCACACTTGGAGCCCTCCTTACCATAGCAGTGGTGGTGAAGTGTGTGTGGGGGGGGGGGTGAAAAACAAGCCACAGGTGTGCTGTTTGTTTACCCTTCTTGCCCTGCCCGGGATGCCCATCTCCTTCGATGCTCGCCCAGCCCAAAGTTGCGAGGATGTGATTAATTTGCCCAGTTGAAGATGGGAAACTGTGGCAGAGGACAAGGAACATGGGGAAGGGAGGAAAGCCATGACATAGGGACTGTGGTTAGATGACCTAGGGGGATAGGGGATATTCATTTGTGTGTGTTTTCCTTCTAAAGACTCAAAGCAGTTCACATAGTAAATATAAACCAACTATGCAAAAGCATAGATAATATAAACCAGTACCACAAACAACCAGCTAAAAATTGCACTAAAACAAATCAAACCAAAATCAAACCACATCCATGTGAAAGATTACACCATAAATTTTTTTGTGGGGGTTTAACCACTGTAATTGTTTCATTGTTATTTTAAAATGTTTTAAAATTGTTGTTATGTTGTTTTTTTAATTTGTTTTAGCTTTTTACTATTTTAGTGGTTTGTTTTAATTGTAAACCGCCCTGAGCCCTTTTGGAAGGGCGGTATACAAATCAAGTAGATAAAAATAAAATAAATAATAAATAAATTCATACCTGAATAACATCCAGAATGAATGTCAGATCCCACTCATAAGAACATAAGAATGCCCTGCTGGATCAGGCCCAAGGCCCATCTGGTCCTGCATCCTTTTTCACACAGTGGCCCACCAGATGCTACGTGGAAGCCTACAGGCAGGAGTTGAGGGTATGCCCTCCCTCCTGCTGTTACTCCCCTGCAACTGCTACTCAGAGGCATCCTGCCTTTGAGGCTGGAGGTGGCCTATAGCCCTCCAACCAGTAGCCGTTGATAGACCTCTCCATGTTGATAGGCCTTTTTTCCACTCAGCTGGACCTCCTAATGGAGTTAATTCCATAAGTGAGCTGCCATGACAAAAAATGAAAACCCTCCTCCAAATTGTATTTATTGGGCGGGCAGAACCCAAAGAAAGGCTTCTCCTATAAACCATAATGGGTGAAAAGTTTCATATGGGAATGGTATATGGAACATTAAGCTCCTGGGACACAGGAATATTCTACCACCACCCCATGTGTTTCCAAGCTGAAACCAAAAGAGCTAGAAGCTTGATTTAAGAAACAAACAAACAAACAATCTAAAAGATTCAGTTCTCAGGATACCAAATTTTGAGATACCAGATTGGCAAAACATCCAGGAGGATGTTTTGTCTTAATTCATACTTTCCTCAGGAAGTAGCTTTCTCGGTGTATTTCCAAAGGTTTGTCATACATAATCCACCTTCCTTCACAGAAAATGGCAACACAAATGTCTAAAAAGAAGCTAGATCTACATATGCAGTGGGGTGTAGAGATATTATTATTATTCTGTAGTTTAAGCAGTAGGTGACATTATCATAAGTTGTTTCAGTCTGGAGGGAGCTGAGCCTTTCTTTGTTATTATTATTCCTATTGCTACACTCTTGCCTAGTGTTTTCTGAGTCTTCTGCAAGAAACGACACAGTAAAATTATGAGGTGGTAAAACTAACGGCACTATTTCAGACTGCAAGTGGCGGTGGGGTAGGGGTGGGGCAGTGGCCCAGCGACAGAGCTGGCCTAGGAATAGCTTGCATTTCAAGTCGGAGGAGAAGGGCCACCATTCATGTAGCATGTGGTGCCTTGCAGCATCAAATACTGCCCCCTCTTATCCAATACTACCACAGTTTTTCTCATCTTCTGCCTTCTCTGGATTTAAAAAGGAAGAGGGAACAGAGCAGAAGAGCAAGGGTGGAGGAGAGGCGAGGTAGGCTAGAGCCAGCTCCCAGGGGACCCTCTCTAGCCCACCACACCTCTCCTCCACTCTTCTGTTCTGTTCTGTTCTAATGTTTTAAATCCAGAGAGTGAGGGAAAGGGAGAGGCAACAATGGCAGAGACAAATAAAGGTGGCAGTCCCTGCCAGGCTACCACCACCTGAAGCAATTGTTCCAGTCTACTTCGTGGACAGGTTGGCTTTGAGTGGGGCGGCAGTATTTCTGATTGCTCCCCCACAACAAACATCTCTCTGAAATTCAGTCATTAGCCTAGCTGGGAAAGGAAAGGATGCAAAATTTGTCCAGGGAGTGCTCGCTTTCTGTTTAGAAAGTTTTTTTTAATAAAGAAACCATGGAAGAGTACTCAAATATGGTATCTATCCTCCACTTGTAGTCTGAATTGATGTAACCCGCCCATTCTACCACTGCAGTCCACTACTACCACATTCTGCTGTGGGTACAGACCAGGCTTAAGAAGCCTTGGATGTTCACAATAAACTGTGTTTAAACAAAATCAAGTACAGGTGAAACTCAGAAAATTAGAATATCGTGCAAAAGTCCATTAATTTCAGTAATGCAAATTAAAAGGTGAAACTGATATATGAGACAGACGCATTACATGCAAAGCGAGATAAGTCAAGCCTTAATTTGTTATAATTGTGATGATCATGGTGTACAGCTCATGAAAACCCCAAATCCACAATCTCAGAAAATTAGAATATTACATGGAACCAAGAAGACAAGGATTGTAGAATAGAACAATATCGGACCTCTGAAAAGTATAAGCATGCATATGTATTCAGTACTTGGTTTGGGCCCCTTTTGCAGCAATTACTGCCTCAATGCGGTGTGGCATGGATGTTATCAGCCTGTGGCACTGATGAGGTATTATGGAAGACCAGGATGCTTCATTAGCGGCCTTCAGCAATTCTGCATTGTTTGGTCTCATGTCTCTCATCCTTCTCTTGGCAATGCCCCATAGATTCTCTATGGGGTCAGGTCAGGCGAGTTTGCTGGCCAATCAAGCAAAGTACACTGTATACTTTTCAGAGGTCCGATATTGTTCTATTCTTCAATCCTTGTCTTCTTGGTTCCATGTAATATTCTAATTTTCTGAGATTGTGGATTTGGGGTTTTCATGAGCTGTACGCCATGATCATCACAATTATAACAAATTAAGGCTTGACTTATCTCGCTTTGCATGTAATGCGTCTGTCTCATATATCAGTTTCACCTTTTAATTTGCATTACTGAAATTAATGGACTTTTGCACGATATTCTAATTTTCTGAGTTTCACCTGTATATAGCATAATGATACATTTAGTGACTAGTGGGGGCGGGGTGGGGGGGGAAGATTCAAGTGCATAGGTCAAAACAGAAATTGTTCCTTTGTTTTCTATAAGGCATTACATAATATTGATTCAATTCATTTCTTCAGTGTTTTGACGCAGAAAATAGATGGGCAGTGGATCTTTCTGAAAGTGTGGTAAATCCAGTTTCTCTTCATTCCTTCCCAGGTTTTCACCAGCAATATTTCTATATCTGATTAGCACAGTACCTTCGTTGTGGCTTCTGGAGCTTCACCCAGGGATTCAGGTACTCCCCCCACCCCCATACGTGATGGATATGGGTAGATGTAGGCAGGTCTTGTGCTAACAGTACATAAAATGAGCTGGACTTTTGGCCACCTTTAAAGAGCAACAAATTGTCAGTTATTTAATGAATATTATTATTTTTTTAACTTGTGAGGTGGGTACTATTTGGATTTATTACCACTGGCATCAAGACACCACTCATATATTTACTGATGTTACTTTAAGAAACCCAGAATAAATTGTGCAAATAGAGCTTATAAAATAGTAAAATTGCAGAATTATGCAAAATAAGAAAGGATGCACATATGCTCAATATGCATTTTATACAGGTTGCAGAATTCACCTTAGTGCATCATTTGATTCACCAAATTTTAATTTGTTTAGTTGTTTTATTATACAAACTTTGATTATAGTTTCCAACCTTGGGTCCTCAGATGTTGGACTGTAGCCCCCTCCTTCCCCATCATTCATGATGCAATTGAGTTATAAAAGTATTTGATGGCAGAAATATGTACAAGTGGATCTTGCTATACATGATACCGCTATTCGTGGTTCCGCATATCTGTGGGTGCCTAATTGACACCCAACTTTATTATCTGCGGACACAAAAGAGTTAAAACCCACATATCTGCCATTCCTAGGTGGCCAGAAATTACCTTGGAGGTCATTTCTGGCTGCCATTTTGTGATGATGAGCTATTTTGTGGCTCATGTATTTAAAACAAAAAAATTCCTGTGATTTTTCACAGAAAAATGGGGAATATGGGACTTGGAGACACTTTTCTGGACAGCTGGAGACCCACGGAGCACAGTAGGGCACTTTCCCTCTGTTTTTTCATGCCCCCTCCCATTTTTGGCTCATTTTCCAGCCTCCAGGAACCTAACCCTCCCACATCCCATTTGCTTTAATGCCCTGTTATCCACGGTTCTGTTATCCAGAGCGGAACCCCTGTAGATAACGGGGTTCACTGTAGAGCATTTCTATTCTCTTCCCAGTGATATGCACAGTATTTAGACTGAACCACACTAGTCACCTGGTTGCAAGAGTAAGCTGCCTGTTCCTTGGGAAATTAATTCAAAAGGGTTACCAACCAGAAAGACATTAGTGCATAAGTTGTACCATGTCATGGAGACCATAATCCATTTTTCTGTAGCTTGCCAGACTTCAGTGAGAGATTTTCATACACCACTGCTTGTTAGAGTACCATTAAAAATGGCAATTTGTGTTTCATTTGCATTTCTCCTTTTCCTCTTTTATTGCACATGACCAATTATGATTAAATTAATGTCATTTCCCTTGCTCATTGTCATGGCTCATTTACGCTTTACGTTTGATGCCACAGTCAAATCACAGTACATAATTGTGTGGCATTACACAGAGGTCACACAAACCGATATACAGAGGTCCAATATACAGAGGTCACACAAACAGGAAAATATGTCAAGTATGACTGAATGCTATGTTCATGCCACTGTACAGAACACTCTCCTCTGGGACCTGTAGTAAGTGTGAAGAGCTTTACTTCTGTGTTTTCAGTGCTATCCTAAGTATACTGACTTGGAAATAAGTGCCAATAGGTTCAGTGGGACATCGTTTGAAATAAGGGTCAAGCAAGATGATATGCCTATTGTATACTGGGCTGGTTCTCGTGATCAAAGTGCCACCGAATGTTGGCTGGGGGGGGCACCGCCCCGGTACTTAGTTGTCTGGGTGATGGAAATGTCAGGCAGGGACCTAGAAAGTGATTGTGTACAAGGATTTAACTGTAGTTGGTCGGCACAGGCAGCTGACATTGGTGATTTTAGATTTGATCTGGGATGGAGGAAGTTGGCTTCTCACGCTGACCAACTATGATTGCACCTCACATACAATCACTTCCCAACCCTCCGTCCAGCATTTTCACCACCCAGATGATTGAGTATTGAAAGCACACACTCTTCTTCCCCCTGACGTTCTGCAGCAGTTTGATTGTGAGAATCAGCCCATAGTGTATGTGTGTGTTTAAGGGTATATAGCAGCCATACAGGGTCTCAACCCAGATCAGAACTGCAATGAGGAGAGGAATGACTTTAACTCTTGGTCCCCACTGTGGGCCCCATCCAGAGACTAATGGGAGCTTCCCTCCTGGGGCAAATAGTAGCAGTGCAGGGAGCAGGTCCCATCCAGACTGAATCCATCTTGCAGGCAAAGGATAAAGTCCTCTCCCCCAGATGTGGTCCTGATCCAGATCAGAGCACTATGTGACTGGGTTTTTTAAAATCCCCAGCCCCCAATCATGCATTAGGGTTTCTGCAATAGGCTTTGTAGCGCAGCCTCCCACTTTCCTCATCAAGTCAGAAATTATATTATTTATTCACTATATTTATAAACCAACCTTTCCTCCAGACAGCTCAGGATGATGTTCTGCCCCTCGTATTTTATCTTCACAACATCTTTGTGAGGTAGTTTAGGCTAAAAGGCAAGTGATTTGAACCCCAGGTCTCTGGTTCAGCAGTCTAACTATATACCACTATATATATCATAGTTGTTGCTACAGATTCAGTTTCTTTTGTAAGGAGGGAGTAATGGATCTATTGCATTTGTGTGATATCTGTTAGTTTACGAATACAAAAGTTGAACATGGGGGAGAATGTAGAGTTTCAGACAGGTAGTATCAAACTTGATACAGTATCAGCCTCCCAGGAGGAACTGACCATCCTTGCTTCTCCCAACCAGCCCCCCAAACACAGACTGCTGTCTCCTTCACTGGATATATTCCAGTGGCCAAACTCTTTCCCTCTAGCCTCCACCCATGCAGGTGGATTGTTTCTAGTATTTAGCAGTCACCAGTCATCAATGGCAATTTAGCAAGCATCTTAGCCACATTAGTGCCTGCTGAGGAACATATTTGGAAAGCAAGAAAGGGAGCTTATTCACAAGCCTTAAGAAGATTATCCCTTCACTTGACACAACACTGCAATATTGAATGACAAATATTCCTAGATACTTTCCATTATAGCTTTCTCTACAAAGATTTCTCAATGTGTGTGCAAGCAAGGGGCCAAAACTGGCTATAAAGTGCCACATATTGGAAAGGAAGACCCGGATTTTGTATAATACTTGTTATTGGCAGCTAAAATATATCCAGACTCTGGAAAGAACCAACAGTGCCAGAAGTTATAAACTGACTAGTCAAAGTGTGGGATATCACAGTTATGGAAAAAATGATGCCTTATTAAACTCAGAGAAGTTAAAATAAATACGTACTCTTTCTGAGTAAAATGGCATGCATTTATTTGGTTCTGGAAAAATCATGGACAAGAATTTAGTTTTTCACATGCTTTTGCAGATGTGGGAGAAAGATGCAGTTTATTCTTGTAAGAATTGTAGGTTTAAGATATTTCATTCTTCATGCAAAATTAATTTATGGTGTGTTTAAACATTTAGCTGTCATATTTAAAAAATTAAAAATATGAATAATAGAGAGAAAGGCCACATCTTTATAACCTCATGAATGAATAAATCTGTAGCATAGCTTTTGCTGTATGTATGTGTGTGTGTTTGTGTGAACATACACTGATTAATAAGCATCTTATTTCAATAATATAATTTATATTAATATATAGTTACTCCATAATCTGTATAATTAATCTTATACAGATTAATTGTATAATAAGTACAATTAATCTTTTGCATTGCACTTTTGTAACATGCACTTTGGTAACACAATATACACAGAGGGATGCAAACTAAAAATTGAGCATAATAAAACATATTGCAAGACATCTAAGACTGCTAGGATTGGTTTGTTTCTGTTCATAGAGAATTCATTTAACTACAGTAATGTTTATTTGAACAATCCTCAGCAGTTAAATGACTACAGCTGCAATCAATTCATCTTTTCCTACATCTATAAAAATGTAGTTTTTCCATCCCAGGGAACTGGAGACACCTTCCAACTACAAAGCTGATATGCATATCACTATGATTTACAATTAGAGATTATATACTATAATTTCTTCCTTCATAGGAAAATACATTGAAATTGAAATTACCCATTACCTTGCCCGTTAAAATTCTAGTTTCCACACTGCTGTTCTAAATAATTAAGGCAAAGAGGAAGGAAAAACATTCAACATTTTGAACATTTTAACCATCGCAAATATTTTGAGATTACAAGAAGGAGACAAGGCTTCTTGCCAAGAAATGTCTTCAAGCATCTGACTTTTAAATTAAATCTAGGCTCAAGAGAGAAATTGAATAGTTTTGTTCACTAACACATGAATAAAACAACTACATACTTCTGAAACTGATCGGCAGATTCATGTCTGCTTAGAAGTTATATGTTGCTTAGAAGTTATACTTTGCATTCATATGCACATGAAAGCACATTTATGCAGATGAGATGGAGCAGAAGGATCATACCCATCTGCCTTACCCTAGGGCTCAGCTCCCCTAAGCATATTGGATGTACGGATGCACTGATGGACCTTGTCTGACTGATATCACACACTCCTTACCCACTCATCAGTCTCTATGGCCCTGATCTAGCTAAAGTTAGTTATGACTAAGTCCCATTGAAATCCATGGAGAAAACTATTGATGATGACTAACTGAACTTCCATTGTTTTCAAATAGGACTAAGTTATGACTAACTTTAGTTGGAGAGGGGCTGTGTGAGTAGGTGCCATTGGATGTCATGTCCAATGTGCATAGTCAAAACAAGGGTTGAGCTGGTACAGTCCCCCTGTGCATTGTGCAAATGCATTTTTCTGTGGAATGTTTGTTTTGTTTGTTTGTTTGTTTGTTTGTTCTGTTTGTTCTGTGAAATGTTTGTTCCAATCCAAAAACAACCAAGAATTTTCACAAGCCCCTGATCAGAAAACAGCTTGGCTCCCCAAGGCGTTCACTCTACACTTGCATCCCTTTTCAAATAAAACCTGTGTAGAGAAAAGTGTTTTGAGAAGCAGACAAGGCTCTTCACACAATTAGTGTGAAGAGCCTCTAGGGGGTTTGCGGGGAGAGTGGGCTTAGCCCTGCAGACGAGCAGACAGTCTGCTCTGGGCGGCCGCAGTGACCACCCATACAACTTCCGGCTCCGTCATGGAGCCGGCCGGGGCTGGGGAGTTCGGGGGCCGCGTGGCCCCCGGAAGCTCCAGCATGCCTTGCGCGAGCACATAGGGCATGCTTGAGAGACCCCCGAGCCGGGAGGCTGATTTTCAGCCTCCCGGTCAGGGGTCTACTTGTGAGTAGCCATGGCGTGCAGCCTTGCCGTGGCTACTCACGATTTTAAAAACCGGGTTTGCAGAGCACTCGCTCTGCAAACTTGGTTTAAGGGGCGGGCTGCCTAAGCGGGCTAGCTGCCTGTAAGCCACCGGGCTCTCCTGCGAGCCCGGTGGTTTACACAAGCAGCAAAAACTGGGCTAGGTTCTCCTAGCCCGATTTTTGCTGCTCGTGGGAATAGCCTCGACCTAAGAGAAAAGGTAAAGTGTGCCCTCAAGTTGGTGTCAACTCCTGGCATAGTTGGTTGAAAACCAAACTGGTTCTTTTTAGAATATGATGGGCATTTTAGCAGTGCAAGTAGTACATATATAGCATTTTGTTGTTTTCAGACCACTTCACTTACATTATCTCAGTAATCCTTACAACAGCCTTGTAAGGTACAGTAGGCCAGTACTCTCATCCCATTATTGCAGAAGGGGAGCTGAAGCTGAGAGAGAGTGGCTTGCCAAAGATTACATAGAGAATCCATGGCAGAGATGAAAGTAGACCTGGAGACTTCCTGGTTCAGCTTAGTCTCTTAGCTTTCGACATCTATCTAATTTCTTAAGTATATCACATGCAAACATTGAAAGGGTGAGAGAGAAATGAGCTGTATTGCAGACCATCTGGTTTTCTCTGGGGGAAAACACAAGAGGAACAGAATCTTCTGTTACTTACAACTCAGTCAAAATACTTGAGTTATTTTTATTAGCCTGAAATTATATGCTGTAAGATTGTTCGGAAGATAGGCTGAAAAGTCTCATCCAGTTTTCCACTTTCAGTTTTTACAGGCTCCTCTAGGCAAATCATTAATATTCAGCAAGGGTCAAACACAGTTTTTATGCACACAACTTTTAGGCATGGAGGGATTGCTGTCCTGTTTTTGAAGGATTTCCTATCTACGTACATCTTCACAGTCTTCACAATTTATGGACTAAACAAACATTTTTGCCTTTTGGGTCTGAAGAGATTCAGAGGGCCCTTTCTCTCAGTATCTTTTGTGCCATGTAAGCTGCTGCAGTATGGCATCTTCCTACACTCATTGGTAACATGAGAAGCTTTTTGGGAAGAGCCTATGTTGGGGCTCCTCCAACCCCAGCGTTCTCCATTTGAAAAGTGGGAGCAACTGGCATGGGCGAAAACTATAGTGTGAGTTCTGTGACATGACTTGGGGCTTCTCATGTTACCTGAGCAGTGCAAATAAGTACCATGAAACAACAGTTTCCACACCACAAAAGTAAGATTCAAAGAGGCCCACACTCCCTCTTGCACATCCTTCATTGTTGTTCCTACCATTTTGTCTTTTTCATTATATGTCCCAATTCATTCACACAGTCCTAGTCCTAGTTCTCAAGGCATTATCTGCAACATCATCAGTGCCGCCATGAAACCGCTACATGGCCAGCTCCCAAGCCACTTGTATTAGCAGCCCCTATCAAGGAAAGACATTGAACATAACATGTGAATAAGGCTGCACTGTACATCCACTGAACATAATGTGTGAGTAGGGCTAGTGGCTCTGTTGTAAGTGCACAAACTATTATTCTTCACATCTACTGTGGACCAGTAGTGAAAAGTGTAGGCTGGCCAGTAGTGAAAAGTGTAGGCTGGCCATGTATGAGAGCTTTGTGATATTCAGGGATTAAGTATGCTCAATGAGCATGCCCCCAAATCCCTTTGGGCAGATACCTCATTGTTTTTTGGAAGTCCATGCAACTAGAAACTAGAAAGTGAAGCTTTGAACACTCCAAAGTTTATAGTTTCCAGAGAAACTAGAGCTATATATATATCAAGGCCTTTATGTGATCCACTTAAATTAAGTGCATTGGCATTATGGTTTATTTTAACGGATTTTAATGCTAAATTGTGTGTTTTATTTATTTATTTATTGCAGTTTTGCCGCAATGAATCTGAACAGCTTGAGCAGAATATGAGTGAAAGAAATGGACATGAGTCCATTGACAGTCTCATACCAGAGAAGGTGAAGGTTTTGTTTTGTTCCATAAAATTTACTATTCCACTTCATCCTTAAAAGAATACATTTATCTGAAATAATTTTAATGCTGCTGAGAGTTGTGTTCTGTTGTCAGTCATGAGCTGTTCTGAAATGCCAACAAACCAGTGTTCCTCAGCTGGACGACGACGACGCTGTGCCAAGTGATATCAGATACATATCTAGAAAAATAGTCCACCGCAAGATATAAGTAGCTTCAGGATCAAACTAAATATCACCTTATATACTTCATTTGACCCTGTACCCACCCCCACTTTTTTGTGTGTATGGTATACAGCACACATGGGAGTGTGTGAAATAGGTCAGAACAATGGTGGGAAGTGAGGGGGCTAACATTTCACCCCTGTTGTGGTTATGTTCCAGACTGCTTACCGTGTGTGCCATTTCATTTGAAGGGAAAAGCTTCCATTGGGGCCAATAGAAGCCTTTTGTCAAGGGAATTAGTGTGCACAGGGGTTACGATGAATACGAATACAATAAATATTTATATAACGCTTTTCAACAGAAGTTCCCAAAGTGGTTTACATAGATATAAACAATCAAACAAATGAATAAATTAAATGGCTCCCTGTACCCAAAGGGCTCAAAATCTAAACACACACAGACACATATGATAGACACCAGCAACAGCCGCTGGAGGGATGCTGTGCTGCAAATGGATAGGGCTGGGTTCACAGGGGAGCAAAGGGTTAAAGCTCCATTACCTCCTGCTGTGGTTCTAATCTGATTCACACACCCTTGTGTATATTATTTATTTACAAAAAGAAGAAGAAGAAATGCAGGGTCAAATGACACAGTTAAAGTCATGTCTTTAAAGTCATTAAAGTCATGTCTCAATCTTGAAATTCACATGGATCAGCTGATAACGCCTTCTAAGATCTGACAGAAAAGGATCTGTTAGTGAGTTCTTTTTGCTATGTTGGTCTGTCTTTGGGGGTAATGTCAGGAAAAGATTTTGCCTTTGTGTCATTCTGAATACCATACCATTCACTATACAGTCTGCTTGGCACACTCATGGCATTTTGTTCGTCTTTTATGTCTTTGGTGGGTATATTATTGGATTTCTTTCCACATCATGGCATGACAGCCCAATTCCCTTTGGTTATCCAGGTCACTCAGTTGTCTACATTCAGCAAAGTACTTTCTAGTTATTTCTTTGGCATTGTTAAGGTACTGAGGCCCAGAACTTCTTATCTTTATCTTATCTTCTGTATCCTTTTGGTTAGCTGTTTGGATCAAATGAAGCCTTATCCTTGGATGTTGGTGTGGAAGTTTACACTGCATCAACATAAGCCTTTACATCCTCTGAATTGTGAGGCTTCATGACAAGGTACCTGTCATTACTTTTTTCTATGAAAGATACTTGGCTAGTGGATTGAACCTCTGCAACAGAAGTTGCTAGCATTTTTTTAATGCTTAATCAAAACCTTTTTCTGTTAAGGAAGGCTTATGGTTTGTAAGAAAGAGTTCTAGAACAAAATACTGCTGGCATCCATTCTGATTCATGCAGTTGTAGTTGAGAAGAGTAAGTCTGTAACTGCTTGCATTAGCATTCGCAGTTGTAGGCTTCTTTGCATCATATTGTTTGCATCATTTTGTTAGATACAAATCAGAGAGGCATCAAAGAGAGACAGGACAGTAATAATGGGTGACTTCAACTACCTACACAAAGAGTGAGTACATCCACATTCAGGTAATGAAAGAGAGGCCAAATTTCTAGACATGCTAAATGACTGTGCATTAGAATAGTTAGTCAACCAGAGGGATGGCGACCTTGGACTTAATCCTGAGTGGTACCCAGGACCTGGTGTGAGATGACAGAGATGCAGAAGCATTGGGTAGCAGTGTCCATAGTGTGATCCAATTCAGCATATATGCAAGTGGAGAATTGTCAAGGAAGTCCAACACAGATGCATTGGATTTCAGAAGAGGAAACTTCTCAAAAGTGAGGGGACTGGTAAAAAGGAAGTTGAAAGGGAAAGTCAGGAGGGTCAAATCACTCCAGAAAGCACGGGACTTATTTAAAACCACACTATTTTAAGATTTCTTTCAGTTCTTCCTTACCATTGACCTCAAATGTTAAAGAACATCTAAAAAGGTAAAGTGTGCCATCAAGTTGATTTTGACGCCATCTAGCAGATGCCAAATACGTAAACAGGGAAAGGCCATCGTCGGTTTATATGAAATATAAACACAATGGAAAAACAATGCCTCTTAAAGTAAACATCTTAGAGTCTGAACGACGTACACCAAGCAATGTTTTTAGACAAGTTACAGCCTGAAGTCAATGGTAAGGAAGAACTGAAAGAAATTTTAAAATACATAGGCTATTAAAGGGTAAGCAGTAATTTAGTTCACACCCTCCCCTCTTTTCTGCTGTGAGTCATCCGTTTCTGCCTTTCCCCTCCTTCCCTCTGTCTTCATGTGCTAACCAGGTGCCTGATTAAATTTAGGGCATGTTTGGGATATAAGAGTGTGGATTTTTAAACAGTAAGACATGGAACACTGAAGTTGACATCTGTACGTCAAAACATTTGTTCTTTACTTGCAGTTTTTAAATTTTTTTTCCTTTTAAGTTATGCAACAAAAAGGTCTGGAGAGCAGAATTCGGTGTAGATCCATCATGCGTATTGTGTCACCAGTATATCAACTAATTAAATCTCCAGGGCCAGATGGCATCCACCGAAGAGTTCTGAAAGAACTCAAATGTGAAATTGCTGATCTCCTAGCAAAAATATGTAATGTGTCCCTACAATCAGGCTCTGTACCAGAGGAATGAAAAGAAGCCAATGTAACTCTGATTTTCAAAAAGGGATCCAGGGGGGATCCAGGAAATTACAGGCCAGTCAACTTAACTTTGAAGCAGGGTAAATTGATGGAAAGCATACTTAAGGACAAAATTGTTAAACATATGGAAGAAAAGGCCTTGCAGAAGGAGAAGCAGCATGGCTTCTGCAAGGGCAAGTCTTGCCTCACTAACCTTTTAGAGTTCTTTGAGAGTGTCAACAGGCATGTGGATAAAGATGATCCAGTTGTTGTTGTTATTTACATTTACATTTTATATCCCGCTCTTCCTCCAAGGAGCCCAGAGCGGTGTACTACATGCTTAAGTTTCTCTTTCACAACAACCCTGTGAAGTAGGTTAGGCTGAGAGAGAAGTGACTGGCCCAGAGTCACCCAGCAAGTCTCATGGTTGAATGGGGATTTGAACTCAGGTCTCCCCGGTCCTAGTCCAACACTCTAACCGCTATACCACGCTGGCTCTTGTTGACATAGTATACTTGGACTTCCAAAAAGCTTTTGACAAAGTCCCCCACCAAAGGCTCTTGAATAAACTTAGCAGTCATAGATAAGGTGACAGGTTGATGTGTGGATTGGTAACAGGTTGAAGGACAGAAAACAGAGAGTAGGAATAAATGGACAGTTTTCACAATGGAGGGAAGTAGGAAGTGGGGTCCCCCAGGGATCGGTACTGGGACCAGTGCTCTTTAACCTGTTCATAAATAATCCAGAAGCTGGGGTAAGCAGTGAAGTGGCCAAATTTGAAGATGTAGTGAGATCCAAAACAGATTTGCAGAGCTGAAAAAAAGATCTCTCCAAACTGGGGTAGTGGGCAACAAAGTGGCAAATGCGGTTCTATGTAAGCAAGTGTAAAGTGATACATATTGGGGCATAAAAAACACCAACTTCAGATATACACTGATGGGGTCTGAGCTGTCGATGACTGACCAGGAGAGAGATCTTGGGGTCATGGTGGACAGCTCATTGAAAGTGTCGACTGAGTGCATGACAGCTGTGAAAAAGGCTAATTCCATGCTAGGAGTCATTAGGAAGGGGATTGAAAATAAAAAGCTAAAATTATAATCCCCCATACAGATCTATGGTTAGACTATATCTGGAGTACTGCATACAGCTTTGGTCACCATATCTTAAGAAGGATATTGTAGACCTAGAAAAGGTGCAGAAGAGGGCAACCAAGGTGATCAGGGGGCTGGAGCACTTTCCTTATAAGGCTAGGCTACAGCATCTGGGGCGCTCTACCTTGGGAAAGAGGCGACTAAGGGGAGACATGACCGAGGTGTATACCATTATGTATGGAGTGGGGAGAGTGGACAGAGAGAAATGTTTCTCTCTCACACACAACACTAGAACCAGGAGTCATCCCATGAAACTGAAGTTCAGGAAATTTAGGAACGACAAGAGGAAGTACTTTTTCACTCAGCACATAATTAATCTCTGGAATTCTTTGCCATGGGATATGGTGAAGGCCACCAGCTTGGATGGCTTTAAAGGAGGCTTAGACAAATTCATGGAGGACAGGTTTATCAATGGCTATTAGTCTCGTGGCTGTGGGCCACCTCCAGCCTCAGGCACAATACCTCTCAATTCCAGTTGTTGGGGAGCACCAGCAGGAGAGAGGGCATGCACATACCCAGGGGCAGAGCCACCATTGGGCCAATGGGTTTAAAGAACCCGGGCCATGCCCAATCAGGGGCTGCGCCTCACAGCCCCAACACGCCCCCTGTACCTGATGTCAGATGCGGGGGTGCTGGTTTAGCTCCCGAGCAGGGGCCGTGCGGCCCCCGTTGGAGAGTTAAATGGCCGCTGCATTCCCTTTTAAGGCAGGGAAGAGCTGTTCCTGGCTGCGTTGCGAATGCAGCACCAAGTAGCTCCTGAAGGGGCCACGTGGACGCAGCATCAGCCTTCATTTAGTTCCCGAAGGGACCACACGGCCCCTTCAGGAGCTAGACTCCATCTGCTGCCGAACGGAGCCTTGCAGCTCCGTTCAGGAGCCAGACCATGCCCCTGCATGTGCCGTCAGATGCGGGGGGCAGGGTGAGCAGGGCCGCCACCACCGCAGCACATGGGCCTCCAGCAGTCACACTCTGCTGTTGCACATACCTCTTGCCTGTGGGCTCTACAGAGGCAACTGGTGGGCCACTGTGTGAAACAGGATGCTGGACTAAATGTGCCTTGGACCTGATCCAGCAGGACTGTTTTTATGTTCTTATATTGTTACCAGTTTGCCTTAAAGTTATGCCTGGTCAGAGTCTAAGATCTGAAAAAAATAATATGAAAGTTCCTTAATGGTCAGTAGATATTTCTTTATGTGAATTAACTGGTATTTGGGTGCAGAGATCTCTCTGAAACATTTGAAATAGGGAAAGCCACCTTAGAGTTTGGTGAAGGTGGCATTGTTACTAAAATGCTATAAATCTCCAGTGTTCTCTTCTCCAAAGAAACCAAACCCAAGTAGTGTTACTCCTTGAACTTCTCACTGGAGAGGAAGCGGGAGCATGCATAACATGAAAGTTTTAATACTGAAGCATTTGAAATTTTATTTATCCTTGTAAAAGCAGGCTCCTGATCTGGTCCTTGGAACCAGGATGTGTTCGACTTCAGCAACAGATTTAATAGTTGTGTAGTTAAGAGATCTTGCCAGTATCACCTGAGGTAGTTCACCATTTCCAAAAAGTGTTTCAGCTCTACTATGTTCCTTGGTGCTTTCAGCTCTCTGATGGCATTTGCTTTCTCCGGCCATGGCTTTGGCCCATGATCTGTGATGATTTGCCCCTAGAAATATATTATTATGGGAAATTATATCCCTCATTTTCACAGATTTTGAGGTGGCTAAAGAGCTTATTATGAAATGCATCAATCAATTTAAAAAATCAATACAATGCTACTGTAATATTGTTCCCTTTGTAGAAGATATTCAAATCCTAACCATGTAGAATGCACCAGAAAGCAATAACTAAATCAGAAACTGTGTAAGCAAACACTCGTTAATCAAAGAGCCTGTGCAAACAGGATGTTTAAATTATCCCAGACAATATGCTTAACAACTCCTTCCCCCCTCCCATACACAAGACCTGAATAACTCTTCTTTCTCCACATTCTCACACTACTACATATATGCCTGTGTGTACATGTGCACTCGCACACACAGAGAGTGTGTTGAGCAGAAATCTTGAGAGTTGTTGACACAGCCTTCCCCACAAATGTCAGGCACTGAGTGCAACTGTCCTTTGCTTCAACTTGAGCTGTTCCTTGCCTGCTCTCCAGACTCTGCAGACTAAGACTTATTGATGCCATTCACACAATCAAAAATTGTGTACCACCCCGGTTTGGGAGCTGTGTGTGCTCCCAGTTTTTGATTGTGTGGGAGCAAGGTAGGAAGAAAACCTGGTTAGAAGTGATTGTGTGGAAACAAGGTAGGAGGAAAATCTGGGTAGCTTGTCCTACTACTTTGTTGTACGGTTTGCTGCCCAGGTTTTCCTCTAACCTTGCTTCCACACAACTGAAAATCGGGAGCACACACAGCTCCCAAACCTGGGTAGAACACAGTTTTTGATTGTGTGAATGACCTAATTTTCTTTCAAATCAAGCTTTTTTCCTTTCCTTTCCTTTCCTTTCCTTTCCTTTTCCTTCTTGTCTGTATCTTCTCAGTTCTTCCCTTTAGAGATTTCTCTGGTCTTCAACCTGATATCCCCTCTCTCTCTTTCCCTCCAACTATCATTTTACTCCTTCATCTCACCTCTCATCCTCTCTGGTTGATCTCTATCTCAGCATTCCCTGGTCTCCATGGTAACCAGACCTACACAGCAACCTACCCTTTATCCTGAGTGCACATCTTGCTGGTCACCACTTCAGCGGGAATCCATTCCTGAATTCTTCCATTGTCTGTACAAAAATCTGTAAGCTATGGAGGAAGCCTTCTATGCCTTAAGAGGCCTTCTTTACCTCAGATAGGTAAACTTGCTTCAGGTGCAACTCTCACAGCATTAAGAGTTGATGATTCTGAAAACGGTGATACTTTGCCCAGAACTCCAGTCTTGCTCCCAGTTTGTGTTGCCTGAGCCATCACATCTTCATGATCAGAACCATGGCCATTCGAACAACATTAGCATTTATTTTATAGCCCTGTGAGCTTGCTTTCTTCCTGCAGCTTTGGTGGGAACACACAACATCAAAATATACTGGCTGACATCCTGACGACTGAAACACACATTTTGATTCCTCACAGACATGCAGCACGAGCCCCCATGTTACTCCCTGGGTCCTCTAACATGGATGCTGTTGCAGAAGGGGGCTAGAAGTTCAGAGCACTCCCTGAGCTATGGAACTGCTCTTTAAGATTGTAAACATGTTGCTGACCCTTAGTGACATGTTTCTGGCCTTACAGAACATTTCTGGAACACAGGGAGCACTCTGAACTCTTAGTCCTCTTCTGTAAGAGTGTGCATGCTAGAAGATCCCAGGAGTAAAGTGGGGACTAGTGCTGCTTGCCCACAGGGGCTCAAAACATGCTTCATTGGTCAGGATGTCAAAATATGCCTCATTGGTCAGGATGTCAGCCACTATTTTTTAACCAGCCTGTTGCTTCTAGGATGAAATCAAGTTCAGACTCTTCTCCTGCAAATCCCAAACAAGTAGGGATGTACGAATCCATTTGGGTACAAATGGATTTGTACCCAAATCTAGCTGATTCGGGTGATTTGGAGACAGAATAAATCACCCCTGTGGTCCATTGGCTAGATTCGTGTCCAAATCTAATCGTGCCAGATTCGATTTGAATCACTTTGAGATTCGGAGTCCTCCTATCAATTTCACAGGATTCCCAGCTTTCTTTAAAAAAAAAAAAAAAAGCTACGCTCTAGCCCTTGTAGAAGTGGAGTTATGGAGCAAAATGTATGGTCACTTTTTGGTGCCTAGTCAAAAAACATGCATTTTCCAAGTGTTTGGATTCTTTGATGTACAATAAGTTTCCTCAATGAACCCCTATGAGGTTTCATTAAACACCTTTGTTCTATTCATTTTGACTGTCTTTGGACAGTGCCAACTGTCAACTGCCATGTGCCAGCTTCACCCCCTCCATCCCACCCACAAGGCAGCGGGGTACTACTCAGTTTATGTTCTAGGAACTTTTTCAAATGTTTAGACTCTTTGGTGTCTAATAATCTTTCCTCATAATGAATCCCTATGAGGATTCATTACACACCAAAGAGTCTGAACACCTCAAAAATTCCTAAAATATAAACTGAGTACCCATTGACTTGCAGGTTGGGGGGTAGTAGGCACATGGGATGCCACTAATTCCACACCCCCACCTGCAAAGCTGTGGGTCAAAATGAGAAGAAATGAAGGTGTGTAATGAAGACACCAAAGAATCTAAACACTTCAAAAAATCCTAAAAAATAAATGGTGTACCCCAGTATGTGTGTGTGTTTGTGTGTGTGTGTGTGTGTGTGTGTGTGTGTGTGTGTGTGCATGTGCGTGCATGTGCATGGGTGTGTGTGTAGTTGACAAATAGCAGTTGACAGTTGGCACTGTCCAATGACAGTCAAAATGAACAGAAGAAATTAAGGTGTATAATGAATCATCATAGAGCTTCATTATGAGGAAAAGTTATTGGACACCAAAGAATCTAAACACTTCAATATTCCTAAAAAAAATAAACAGAGTACCTCACTGCCTTGCAGGTTGGGAGGTGGGGTGTAGTTGTCACATGGCAGTTGACAGTTAGCACTGTCCAATGACAGTCAAAATGAAAAGAGGAAATGAAGGTATGTAATGAATCCTCATAGGGATTCATTATGAGGAAAAGTTATACACCAAAGAATCCAAACACTTGAAAAATAGTGACCACACATTTTGCTCAATAACACCACTGCTACAAGAACTAGAGCTTAGCTTTATAAAAAAAAATAAAAATGGGGATCCATGTTAGGGTTAGGATAGGGCAACTTCCAGTCCCCATTATTTCCTATGATGGAAATATACACAATCAGTAAAAACAAAAATAATCATTAAAAGTCAACTAAGTGCCCCACTGCCTTGAAAATTGGATGGCAGGTGGCACCTATTGGGACCTACTCACTACCCAAATTTGGTGCCGCTGGGACCTTTATAAGTAGTCTGAATCTATCCAAATTTGAATAGAATAAAATCAAAATCAAATCTGGGGTGAATCGAGGGGACAGATTCAAACACAAAACAAATCAGGATGATTCCATTTGGGCACAAATCAAATTTTAAAAAAATTGATTTATGCACATTGCTTCAAACAAGGCTTCAAGTGATAATGGTGAATGATAAATGACTGAGCATCTGCCCTTCCAGTTTACACTCAGACTGGAGACAATACTTTAATTATGTGGAAAGGCCCTAGTAGTTCTGTTTGGATTTGGAACATTGTCCTCTTTGATATGATTGATTTTGTAGGAGTGAGATCTTGCCTAAAAATCAGACCGTTCTTCTGATGCTATTTGGCCTGAATTTAATGTCTGATAACAGCTTCCTTCATAGTTCCCAAATATTTAGCCAGATATTTAGACACATTGGAATACCCATCAAGGGTGTCTTCATCATTTAACAACTCCAAGAGTAGACAGACTGTTCCCACGATCAGGATAAATCAGGCTAGGGGAGCCTAGCCCGATTTCTCCTGACCGTGGAAACCACCGGGCTCGCAGGCTCGTGCAGGGCATACTGGAGCTTCCGGGGGCCATGCGACCCCCAAAATCCCCAGCCCCTGCCAGCTCCGTCACAGAGCCGGCAGTCGTGTGGGCGGCCGATCCAGCCACCCAGGGCTCCCTCACTGCTTGTTTGCGGGGAGAGCGGGCTTAGCCCGCTCTCCCTGCTTACCTTTCCAAACCAGGTCTCACTGATTGTGAGTCCCGGCTCAGAGAGGTCATTCACACCATCAAGAACTGTGTTCGACCCAGGTTTGGGAGCTTTGTATGCTCCCAATTTTTGGTTGTGTGTAGGCAAGGTAGGAGGAAAACCTGGGTAGAAGTGATTGTGTGGAAGGAAGGTAGGAGAAAAACCTGGGTAACCTTTTCTCCTACTTCGCTTCCACACAATCACTTCTACCCAGGTTTTCCTCTTACCTTTTGTCTGCACAAGCGAAAATTGGGAGCACACACAGTTCCCAAACCCAGGTAGACACAGTTTTTGATTGTGTGAATGACCTCTGAGTTTCCAGTCAAACAAAACTTTATATGATGTCAGTCTTGTGGTGGAATGGATGCTACTTCTATAAGCCATTATTTCATATGGCAGTATTATATCTTAATCTTACTGATAATCATTTACAGAGGAAGCCAGCATTTTCCCTAGAGTTCTGTTGTGATGCTTCCCCATCCCATCTGATTGTGGATGATAGGCTATAATCTGAAAAGATCATACATTTCTCAAAATAATGAAGATCCAAAACTTATATCTTGATTTGTATGGATGCTGCAAGAAACAGAGTGCAAGGAGGAGCATGCAGGTAAATAAAATTCTCTACTAAAACTCAAGCAATGATGATAGTTTCCTGTTGTGGTAGTGGGTAAACATCTGCCCATTTAGAAAAGTAATCTGTAAGGCCTTTCACATGATCACCTGGGGATGACTGGGTGGGTGGAAGCTCCTACCGTAGTCCTGATAGATGTGAAGAGCCCCCGTTTGGCTCTGCAAACCCAACACACACATGATGATGACAGCCATGAGCTTGAAACACAGAAGGTCCTCTGAGCATCGGAAGAAATTTCCAGGCATGCATCACACTGCCAGAAAGGAAAACCTCGATCATGTCAGCAGCTGCCCTCTGATTGGCCACGAGGGGGGCAGGAGGCAGGCCCTGTGCAAGTCATTTGACCACAGAGAGCACTGTGCAGAGCAGCATATTTGCAGCTAGCAGCCCCTGTTGCCCCAGCTCTCCTTTACAAACATGGCAGCTGGCTGGTGGGAGCTGCTGCAAAAGGGAAATGCTGACACACGAGCAAACACTGAGGTAGGATGGCTCCTCTTTCTATCCTACCATGGTAAAGACCCTGTTATGAAAATCAGGCTACCCACATTTGAGTGGGCTTCATTGGCAGGATTCCCATAGGTTCTCATGAGTAGAAATCCCTGGGTTTACTGTCTCCAGCCTTCATTTTGATGCTCATGTGAACCCTCCTGTAATTACTTAAATGAAATAATGATTCTAAAGAGCAATTGGTAAAGAACCCAAAATGTGCACTTCTATCCATTCCAGTGGCTGTTTTGCCTGGGAAGACATCATAAGACCTTGAGAGTAACTCCTGCTATTTTCCTTGAGTCACATGCTGTGCATCTTCAGCAATTTTTGATATCCCTTTTCGAGCCAATCAAAATGTGATGTGTACACTTTCTGAATAACTTTTTCCACTGCCAAATGTCCTCCCATGGGACTATCATGCAGAGACTCTCCCTTTTGAAAGCTTTTCATGGTACCACATTGTTAACTAAGGAGGGCTGCCCCTCTTGTCCAAGACACCTCCTCATTAGCAGTTAATATTGCACATATAGGTCAGGACACCCATATTATACCTTCCCAAACAAGATCAAACCTGGATGTTGCTATGTCCTACATTATCCCACTTTTTCAGTATTTGAATATTTTTACCCTCGTTTTGGTACTGCTGCAACATATTTGCTTCTGTCTGATTTTCTGTTGTTCCATACAACCAGAGCCTTTTAGGGGGGAACAAGGGAGATCAGTTGCCCTGGACCCTGCACATAGAGGGGGTTGGGGCAATCGGTATTTGAAATGATCAGATTGATACTTTTCATTCAAGGCATTAAAATGAATCAGTTAAAATATCAGCCTAAAATTAATAGCAATAGCAATAGCACTTGCATTTATATACCGCTCTATAGCCGGAGCTCTCTAAGCGGTTTACAATGATTTAGCATATTGCCCCCAACATTCTGGGTACTCATTTTACCGACCTCGGAAGGATGGAAGGCTGAGTCAACCTTGAGCCCCTGGTCAGGATCGAACTTGTAACCTTCTGGTTACAGGGCGGCAGTTTTACCACTGTGCCACCAGGGGCACAAATTAAGAGTTATTTCAGTATTTGGGGTTATTACATTGACACAGGATGCAGTGTCTGACATACCATGTTGCACATGTGGTGGAATATAATGTTTGAACAGTTGCACAAGTGTGTTGTACAAGCACAAAAATGGTGTGATGATGCAACTGTTATGTATAATGGTTGCACTGCCACATAACTCAGTTTGTGCAGTGGTTGTGCTTGCATAACAGCACCCTTGAGCAACTGTGCAAATATTACATTCCACCAGTATGTCAGCCAGAGAAAAGTGGGGGCTCAAATGAACATTCTGCCCCCAGGCCTCTCAGAGTCTTGAAAAGGCCCTGCTTACAACCTTTGGGCTATGTGAGTCAGTTAAAGATGCTATTTCTGATCAGGACAGAAGTATGTGTTTTGCACATTATATGTGAGGTACTGTATATTAAGATTTCATCCAATAACACAATGGCTTCCATTGCAATTCTGAGGAATTTGGTCATTGTTCTCTGAAAAATCTTGGAAGCATTGTGATATGTAGTAGAAGGCAGAAGACAGAATTGGGAAAGGTCCCCCCGCCCCCAAAGGTGTGTAGTCAATGTAGTCAGTTTGTCACTCACTGGGTTGTTAAAGGGATTTGCCAGATACTCTTTAAAGCATCTTGAGAATAGTTTGGTGCCGGTCAATTTTAAGGGGAAATTCTCTAACACTGGAATATTCATTTTTCAGTAATTACGGCTCGATTAAGTTTTTTTAGGTCTACACAATATGTGTTAGGGATGTGCACAAAACAAATTTTGTGTTCTGTTTCAAGCTCAAAATGAAGTGCAAATGGCCAAAATGTTTTGTCGAAAACAGCAGCCAAGCCTGCTGTTTCACTGAAACAACTCAAACATTTTGAGTGTTTTGGCCGTAGGGAACAATGGGGAAACTTTAATCACCCTATTGTTTCCCATGAGTAGCTCCTAGGGACACCAAAGTGGGTTGGATGGTAGGGCATGATGGATGCTACCCACCTTCTAACCCACAAAAGAAATGGGCAAGTGGGTGATTTTTTAACAAATTGGTAACCTTTTTCTCAAACCCCCATAGGATCCTAGGAGCTACCCATGGGGAACAATGGGGTGTTTTGAGTTCCCCATTGTTCCCTATGGCTGAAACACTTAAAATGTTTTGAGTTGGTTCCGTCAGAATGGTCAACTCGACTGGAACGAAACAGCCAGAACATTTTGGCCGTTTTGCGTTTTCTTTTGAGCTTGAAAAGGGACACAAAATCCATTTTGTGCACATCCCTAATCAGTATATACATTTTCTAAATAAATAAAGCTGCTGCTGGCCCATTTTTGCTGAATCCCCTCCCTCAGTCTTAAGCTTGGGAGGAAATACACCAGGATATGTGGGGGAGACATACCATGGGGGGGGGCCAATTCAGGACTTTGCCCCAAGGCACCCCAAAGCCTGACACTGGTGCTAGATGGGCAAAAGCCTCTAATAGTGTGGGTCTTTCTATGCATTGTGTGTGCAAACCGAAGCACTGTGCCTTTTTGTTGTGCTGTGTGTTTCAAATGACCAGACTGCCCTTCCCCATCCTGGACTCTATTTTATGCTGTTTTTACACTTACCCAAGAGGTAAATTTGGCCTTTTCAAAATGACTGCCATAGCTACTCCTTCACATGGCTGCTGTTTTTACTTTAAATTAAAAGTAAACCCCAAACTAGATAATGCAAATAATGTCCTGAGTATTTTGGCCCTCTCTGGTTTTATGAAGGAATGTGTCCGCCTCACTCTCTCAGTCAGGTAGCTCTTTTTCTAGAATCCAATCTCTTTTTAAGATGTCCTCCTTTTAATCACAAAACTTAGAATGTTCTGCCAGTTCATACAGGGCACTTACAAAGGACTCAACAGCTTCTTCAAGCTTCTTTGATAAAAAATAGGCCTTTGATGAAAGCAGGATGTTTCATAAATCACATTACATTTTGGAATGAAGTGCATATCAGATTTGGTTGGGAGAGTCTCATAGCCATTCTCATGGCCCTCCACAACCAGTGTAGAAGACTTACTGTACAAATGTTGTCAGCTTTTTTGCCCAGAGCATAACGCTATGTAATTATCTGAGCAATTCCTTCTTCCTTGTAGGACTTTGTGGCCAGGAGAAAGCAAGTAAACCTCTCTTTCCATTCATGCCATGCTGCAGGATTATTAAAGTTGAAGGCTTCTGGCAGAGGAAACTATTCTATTTTGCTTTTCTTTCAAGGATCTGTGGACTTAAAACTTCATTTCTGAAACTGTGTCATGGAAAGCCTAGCCTTAGAGAACACCAGTCAGGATGATAGTTGTATTCTTTATTATCTTAAAAGTACAGCAGTCACAGAGCAAAAAGCAATGCCAAGCTCAGTTCAAATTGCTACTAATGATAGTGTTATCTGTTTCCTACTGTGTATGTATTTGTAAGCATTTGCTATGAAAAGAAGAAGATACAAAGCCATTGGTTTCAATATACACTGCACATAAAATTGTAAGTTGAATAATAGGTGCAAAATGGAAACGTTAAAAAGATTTTTTAATCTTTATCACGGGGAAAATAGTTCAGAAAGTGGGGGAATCTACTTCCAAAATATGGCTGAAGAAATATTAGATAGACCCTGCATAATATCTTTTCAATATTATGAATGTTCCTTGGTGTATAAAGATTATTTATATTTTGTTCATTTAAAAATCAGTCTCTGCCATTTCCAGTTGCTTAAAGTTGATATGAGTGGTTGCAGTCAAGTGATGGGGAGAGACCATTCACTCATTCATTCAAAAACACAACAGCTAAAAAGCTTCCAGAGTGACTAACCAATTATCTTGAACTTGAACCAGAAGCCTCATCACTTGAAGTAGAAAGATACCTGGCACTGTATGTGCTCAGTCCTCAGGGCCTCTTCAGGTACAGAAGAGGGCAAAATCGGATCTTGAAACTGTGGGTTGGCCAGGCCTGATATAAATACTTGGAGCCTGGACTCTTTTCCTAGCTTGGTCAACAGAGCAGTAGGTTTTCTGTCTGCTGCATCTCTCCAGTCCCTGACTTCAAGGACTTTGCATTACAGGTGCATGTCCAGATTTGGATATGGCCACCCGTGGCTCTAACTTGGGCTTTGACTTAATGGCAGATTACCTGTAAATCTCAGGTCCTATTCCTGAAATCTCAGTTAGTGGGGCTGGGAAAGACCCCAGCCTGAGATCTTGGAAAGCCATTGCTTATCGGAGCAAACAGTGCTGGCTAGATGAACCAATAGGTCCACTATACGGTGACTTCATATGTACATATGATCTGCAGAGTTACATTCAGCGTATGATGTTGGGCTTCATGTGACCAGCACCACATGGACTGACCTGGTTCTCCACAGCTGTCATTCGCTGAGCAGTCATGTCAATTGGCCCCAACTGGCAGAATATCATGTTTTCTTTTAGGAGCTTGTGCTGAAATGTTTAGGCAAGCCCAGACCATTGGGTTTAAAAGGCTATGAAACAATCTCACCTGCCACCTATAGCTTTGCTTTTCCATTTTCCTGCAGTTCCTGCATTTACTGATACTTGATTTTTATTGTTCTTTGCAACAGGCCTTAGTTCTTTTGAATACACTCTCTGCAGTGTGTGAGCCAATCTGGATGCTAGGTCTCCACCAGACCTTTCTACTGTTCCTTATCATTGGGAGATGGCTTCTTCCCATTGGCGGTGAAATCACCCGGGACCAGTTGTCACAGCTGCTTCTTATGTTTGTGGGTACCGCAGCAGATATACTTGAATTCACTAGTGAGACCCTGGAAATAGAGAACGTAAGGTAGGTAATATTGTAGTACCCCAGTTATTCAGGGAGCTTCAATCACACCAGTCTTTAAATAATTTTAATTGAAAATTCTAGCTGTCCCCCAGGTCATCTGGATAAATGGGAAGGAACCATATTTACCCAACTTTTGGCTCTCTCTGTTGCTTTCGATACCATTGACCATGGTATCCTTCTGGATCATCTGGGAAGACTGAATGTAAGGGGCACTGCTATGCAGTGGTTCCACTCATTCCTCTCTGGCAGATTTTAGAAGATGTCACTTTGAGACTGCTGCTCTACAAAGAGAGAGCTTTTGTATGGTGTCCCTCGGGGCTCCATCTTGTCTTAGTCAATGTCTTTATTATGGTACTTGACCAGATTTCAGCATTATAGTACAAAGTTAACATTCAATGCAGTTGGTGAAGTCTATAAGATATCACAGTTACATTTAGGTAGAGGATGTTTACCCAGATCAGGGACATATATTTACCTAACTGATAGGGGGAGCCTTCACTATTGGCCATCTTGTCTCCAGTGCTTTTTAACATCTACATGAAACTGCTTGGAGAGATCATCAGGGGATTTGGTGCAGGATGTTATCAGTGCAAAGATGACACCCAAATCTATTTCTCCATGTCAGCTTCATCAGACAATGGCATAACTTCCCTAATTGCCTGCCTTGAGGCAGTAATGGGCTGGATGAGGGATAACAAACTGAGATTGAATCCAAACAAGATGGAGGTGCTCATTGTAGGAAGCTGGAGTTTGAGAAATAGGATAGATCTGCTAGTTCTGGAGGGGGTTACACTCCCCCAGAAGGAACAGGTTCGCAGTTTGGGTGTACTTCTGGACTCAACCCTCTCTCTGATAGCTCAGGTGGAGGCAGTGGCCAGGAGTGCTTTCTATCAGCTTTGGCTGGTTCCCCAACTGTGCCCTTTCCTGGAAGTGAGTGACCTTAAGACATTGGTGCACATGCTGGTAACCTGCAGGCTTGACTGCCATGCTATCAGGCTTGACTACTGCAATGCACTCTATGTGGAGCTGCCTTTGTACGTAGTCTGGAAGTTGCGGTTGGTGCAGAATGCTGCTGCCAGATTGGTCTCTGGGACATCCAAAAGAGTCCATATTACTCTGATTTTAAAAGAACGACACTGGCTACCAACAGGTTTCCGGGCAAAATTCAAAGTGCTGGTTATTACCTATAAAGCCCTTAACAGCTTGGGCCCCGGGTATTTAAGGGAACACCTTCTTCGTTATGAACCCCGCCACCTATTATGATCTTCAGAGGAGGTTCTTCTGAGGGTGCCACTGGCTCGTCTGGTAATGACTCAAAGGCGAACCTTCTCTGTAGTTGTCCCAGGGCTGTGGAACACACCCTGCTGAGATTAGAGCTGCTCCATCCCTGTTGGCTTTTAGGAAACAACTAATGATGCATCTCTTCAGCCAAGCTTTTTAGCTGTTCGGTAGTTTTAAGGTAAAGGTAAAGGTAAACTCCTGGTGCCCACAGAGCCCTGTGGTTTTCTTTTGGTAGAATACAGGAGGGGTTTGCCATTGCCTCCTCCCACGCAGTATGAGATGATGCCTTTCAGCATCTTCCCATATCGCTGCTGCCCAATGTAGTACCAGCAGGGATTCAAACTGGCAACCTTCTACTTGTTAGTCAAGCATTTCCCCACTGCACCATTAAGGGGCTAGTTGGTAGTTTTAATGGATATTTTAATTTGATTCTTTATGTTCTGATTGTTAAAGTTTCTTGGTTTTATTGCTGTAAGCTGCCTAGAGAGTTCAGTAGTGGGCGGTATACAAATATGTTAAATAAATAAACTTGGATTTTGAATTTAAGAAAAACAAAAACTCTTGTGGCACTTTGTTTTATTAATTATTATTTATTATTATTTATTTATTTGATTTCTATTTATTTGATTTCCCTTCCAAAAATGGCTCAGGGCGGTTTACGCAGAGAAATAATAAATAAGATGGATCCCTGTCCCCAAAGGGCTCACAGTCTAAAAAGAAACATCAGATAGACACCAGCAACAGTCACTGGAGGTACTGTGCTGGGGGTGGGTAGAGCCAGTTAGCCCTTTAAGAACTAAAGCACTTGTCAAGCAAAAGATAGTTGTTACAAAGTCCCACTGAAAGCAACTGAAGTTAATTACTAAGTTGTTCAACATGGCTAACTATAGCTAGTTTGAGACCTAATCAATTTATTGTGGCATGAGCTTGCTTCAACAGATGCATGAAATAGACAGCAAAGATGCTTGATTGATATAGATCAGTCTCTCATGGCAGGAGGGGCTGCTGGGCTGCTAAAGGCTTATAAACCTCTGAAGGCATGCCTGCCGCAAGGAGGAGCAGGTTAGAGGGCTTGACTTTCACCCCCATGAGATTTTCAATACAAACCATGAATCCACTCTCATTTGCGACCAAAGAATCTACACTCAGAACACCTCAGAAACAACAGAACCCTGTACCCCATGGGTTAGAAACCCATGGGGATGTTTGGCACCCTATGTGCACTACACCACCACTCGCTCTGGGCCACCCCAGCACCCCCCAAGTGCACTTATGGGGCTGCTGAAACCTCCATTATACCTTATGAGGAAAAACCTTAAAGACACGTAAACTTCAACAGATCACCGAAAATCAGCCCTCTGCCCAAATCCTTTGAAAAAATTCTGGTAGCTTCCTTGCCCCCCCCTTGGGCACTACCACCAACCCCACACCTCTCTAGGCCACCCCTTTCTGCCCGACGTGAAGCGATAAACCTCCGTTATACCTTATGGGGGGAAACCTTAAAGATGCGTAAACCTCGACAATTCGTCAAAAATCAGCCCTTTACCCAATCCCTCTGCAATTTGGGTGGTAGCCTCCACCCATTAGGTACTACCACTCCACCCCACTCTTCCACCCCAGATCCCAATTTATGCCCCAAATCTGCCCCAAAGACACTAAAAATTCAACAATTCACCAAAAATCAGCCCTTTGCCCAATCCCTCTGCAATTTGGGTGGTAGCCTCCACTCATTAGGCACTACCACCCCACCCTACTCTTTCGGCCCTGGGACCCAAAATTCGAGTAGATGTCAGATCGGACCTTTTTGCATTGAAGTCAATGGGAGGCAAAAAGGTGGGAAATTCAAATAGACATCAGAACTCAAAATGGAGGAGGAGGAAGAAGCACGTTATCAGCCACAAAATGGATGGTCGAAACTACAAATAATTTGGAGCCGAAACAGGGGTGATTCATTTTGGCTCCAAAACATTTAGGGAAGGCAAAAGGGTGATTCGTTTCGTTAACGAATCACCCGAAACAGGCAGTTTCAGGTACAGATCGTTCCATACCCGAAACGTTTTGCACATCCCTAGTGATGATTATTACCTTTAAAGCCCTGAACGGCTTAGGTCCAAGTTACCTTAGAGAGCGCCTTCTTCTGTATGATCCCCACCGCACGCTAAGGTCATCTGAGGAGGTCCGTCTCCAGTTACGACCGGTACGTCTCGTGGTGACTCAGAGGTGGGCCTTCTCTGTAGCCGCTCCTGGACTGTGGAATGCACTCCCTGCAGAAATCCATAATTTGAACTCTTTATTAGCTTTTAGGAGAGACCTTGATATGAACAGGTGGGTGGACCCCTTTTTAGAACCAGGCCAAAAGGCTAGATTGAGGCCTGTGCCTGAATTGTCTTGCAGGAAACGGAAGCCTGACTTCGATTTT
Source organism: Hemicordylus capensis (assembly GCF_027244095.1). NCBI lineage: Eukaryota > Metazoa > Chordata > Lepidosauria > Squamata > Cordylidae > Hemicordylus > Hemicordylus capensis. The sequence goes on along the minus strand of NC_069659.1, from coordinate 225,815,705 downwards.
TCTCTAAGCCAGGCCGGCGAGCAGAAATGCTATTCCAGCATTACTGAATTATATGCAGCAGTTTACAGCATTTAGATTCTGTATCTATGATGGCGAGTGTCTAAAATATGATGAATGACATTGTTCACATGTGAAAGTTGACAGTTCAGGACAAAATTTTGCCAGTGTGTGGAAACTCAAGAGATATACCAGTACTTGTTCAGTCAACATTCACTTGTATATGTCCAAAAAGAGGGGATACATATCTATGTTCAGGTATTCATAAAAGCACCTGGGACTGTCAGCATCCACATGCTGCCATTCTCCAGATATTGGGTATTCCTTATAATATGCACACATGCTGTATTTAAGCATGGGTTAGTTGCTGTATCATAATCAAATACACAGGTATCTGAGCTAGAACCAAGAACGAGTTTGGAAACAGACAAGATAAGTGTTGTGTGTGATAGAACAAAGTGATGCCATTTTGCTCAAGAGCCTCCCAGGGAGTTTTTGTAACTAAATAAATGGGTTGGTTCCTGGTAACGCACAGGAGAGTCTCACTTTGCTGATTTCTCAGTGCAAAAGCATGACTAAAATGTCAGAATAAAGTTACTACTTCTGGCCTTGTATGGACACCATCAGTTTGTCCAGGATATCTTGCAGACTCTGTATTACATGCACTTTGGAGGAATTGCTTTTTATATCTGATACATCTTTGTTTATTTCAGGAACAACCTTCCTCTTGTATATGCAATTCTAGCAGTGTGGACTTGGAGTATGCTGCAGTTTCCTCTGGATCTTGCAGGTCTGTAACAGTACACATTTCCAAGGATTTTACTAAAGCGTGCAAAGATTTTTTCCTCATTTCTTGCTGCCCTTAAACTCCCAAATTCCATCAGAAGAGAGTAAAACAGTCAGTCCAAGCCTTGCTTGGCAATATAAGCTGTGAGCAAGGACTATTTTTCCATAATTGCCATCATCAGAGATTTGTGATTCTCTGAATTCCCCAAAGGAAACATGGTGGGGAAGAACTGACATGGCTGGGGATCACCTTGTTTGTCCCAGCCAAGGCTCTGTGTTCCCCTTCCTAATTTGAGCATGAAGTCCTTTTCAAGAAAAGGACATTGGCATTTTTCAAGGAAATGCCAACATGTGCTTAAATGTAAGACTGAGTACTTTGCAAGGGTTGCTGGCTCCCAAAACAGCATTTTGCCCAGGCTTTGCAGTGACACCAAGCTGGCCAAGGCTTAATAATTATGACCAGTATAAGCCAGGTTCTTCACAAGGAGAAATGGTATGTTGATTAAGTCTCACTCCTTTTATAGTGCTATGCTAAGGGCAAGCAGGGTCCCAGAATCAGAGTGGTTCCAGGTGTTCTACTTCCCACAGCTGTCTGGATGTGCAAATTCCTTTCAGTTATGGTTCTGCTGCTGCAATGTCCAAAGGCAAACTTGCACAAGACACATTCATAAGCTTTGGATACACATCCAGATTGTTAGTCCTGAATACACTTTGGGCATGACAGCAGCCAAGCAAATACAAGTAAGTGGTGGGACAGAGAGCAGAACTGGTGAGGTAGATCTTTATGTCAGAACAGAATTGCCTTGTTGCTGCTCAGAAATGTCAGCTAACATGACTAAGGAAGGTTTGTGTGTGTGCATGTGCATATGTGTGTATAGAGACAATGAGAAATTTACTATGTTTCATACAAGACACAAATACAGGCTCAATTTGGTTATATAGAAGATCAAGCCCCCACCCCCCACCCCAGATGTGCACATATTTTTTGAAGCTTCCATTTCACTTGGTCTCTGGCATTAATGCAAAACAAAACCTTCATTTGTAGTGCAACATGTTGACTGCAGTCCATCAATCTCATCCAAGAGAGTCTTCAAGTTGCTTCTCTGCAAACACAGTGCAGACCTGTGGAACATTGGCATCAGCTTGTTCATTCAAGATGGCCCTTTTCTTATTGTGCGCCTGATACTGATGGGCTGTTTTAAAGTCATTAACCAGATGCTGGTGTTTTTCACAGCTAAGAATATCTTAGTTGTGATGTTACAACTGTACCGTCTCATCGTGTTATCATTAGACTTCCATGCCTCTCTGCATCAGTCAAATAGCCAGAAAGGAGGAGTTGGCTGTTGTCCATGTGAGCATAACAATTATGTTCTTCAACCCAACTGTGATATTAATGAAAAGGAGAGAGCTAACACTACCCTGGAAGATACCTCATCAGTCACTGTTGAAAGCCAGTGAATCCAGATATTTTATTTGTGATATACACTTGTTTCCCTGCTTGACCACTCTTATAGGGACTGGAATTATCAGACAATCTTTATGGTTCTGACATCTTTCCTATCCATTACAAGATGAATGTTTGACTAACAAGCAAAAGATGTTGTAGTAAACACATCAAAATGGAAATCTTTCAATCCTACTGATTTCAGTAGGCTGTCAGAAACTCCATATCATATTTATCCAGTAGAATTTAGTAGAAGTAGTTTTCTGAAACTTAAAAATATGTGATACAATAGTGAACTCACACAATGACATTGTGTTAGCAGAATATTCACCTGAAATTCAGGCTTATAACTATAATATGGTAGAGGACATATTCACCTCTGTGAAGAATCTTTTCAGCTGTGACAATGGCATGGAAGTGCAAATGAATGAAAAGAATATATTCCTTCTGCTGATCTGAAATGAAAACATTATACATTCAGTGAATGCAAGAACAACTGGTTTAAAATCACCTCTCCCAGCTGGATTAAACATAAAACTGTTTAACCCCTGAAGGAATTACAAAAGATCATGCAACTCTTTCTTCCCAGTAAAACCTTACCATTTCTCACAAGTCTTGTTTGTTTGCATCAACATCATGTTTGGATTGACTCAATCACAATTCATGTTGATGAAGGATTTTTCTGATAACCAGTTTTATACAAAGGTACTTGCTTCTTTAAACCTTTGGGTGAGTTCAGATTAGAAGATAGCCTACCTGCAATAGGCTTATCACTTCCCAAAATGGCTTTCATGATTGGGCAATATGCAATAAGAGACAATACTCTTTGATACTTGTCTGCATGATAACTACCATATTTTTGTGCATTGTCCCTGGCCACGGCTGGAGCCTGCTCCTGCTCCCGCAGTTCAGTAGCTACCATGTTATGCCAGCTAGAAATCCCACATCCAGCTGCTCCCCTCTACATTCCTCTGCTAGCAATTGTAAACTCTACCCCTGCACTTGCCAAACTGGTGAGATGGCTGTTGCTTCTTATGGAGGGAAGAAGGGCAAAAGAGCATTCCAGCTGCCTCCTCACACCTTTGTGATCTAGGGATCCTTTAAAAATTATCCAGTTTTCCCCCAGGGAAAAGCGCTTGACAGCCAGAAACCGTCCCTGTGAAAGTCTTCCTAGAAAGCCCACATCTCTTTAAGTCCCCGCACCCCACCCCGCTTCCATTTACAAAAAATTGATAACCCACAAGTTCTTGGTGAGAAAATAATGGTAGCAGTTTCACATCCTGTGGTTATCAGATCATATCTGCAACTCTGTAGCATTGTGTGAACTTACTCCTGATCTGGCCAATAATGGATTTCATGTATTTCCAGACTTTGAAAGAAAATGTTGTATTAACAAACATAATTAGAATGAATTAATGAACATATATATACTCCTGTAACCATTGTTGTAAGGCTTGCATGTTTGCAGTATTTTTTATTATTATTGTAAAGACGAATGTTTGCAAATAAAATAATAAAATCTGTTTCCTTAATAATGTTCATATTGGGGGGTGGGGGTCATTTGGAAATGTGGAAAAAAAATTAAAATGAACTGTGTAGGATAAAACGATTGACCTCACCTTAGTCAGTGAAGCCACTGGAAATGACTCAGTCCATGATGAAAGACTGGAGTCTCCATTCTCTCTAGCAGAGGAACTCAACTCGGCAATCCACATCATGTTGTTAGGGACCAGTACCCATAAGTTCTTGTAGCCTGTCAGCAGAGATTTAAGGGGAAGCCCCTGTCTGATGACCTAACGGCAAGCTTTCTTTCTCAAGATGTGTGTCCATAAAGCTTTACTCTTTATATAACCAACTTCTGAGAAAGCACAGTTTGGAAATTGGGGGCGGGGAGGAATTTAGCTGTCCTTTTCCTTGAACATGCATGAACCTTTTTTGTATTCCTTTCCACACACTCTATGACCTTTCCTTTAGGACTATTTCATAATACTCTGCTGAACACTTTCAAGTCATATTTCAATAGAAAGCACAGGAATCAATAAAACCTGTGGTCTTGCCTCACTTAAAATATTTTTGATGGAGAAAGCATGTACAAAAGGTTGTCGTTTCAATAGTGATTTTCTGAGTTGCCTTTTTCTGACACTTTTGTGAGATTAGCTGCTGTGTCTTTGCTGATCATTTCAAATATATCTTGTATTTCTGTATTTTTATACAAAAAGATCCAAAGCATGTGACGAATAGCAGCTTTCTGAAGGATGAAAAGAGCAGAGGAGCAACTAGATTATCTTCTCTAGCTCAGTGAAAACCTAAATGTCTCAAATTTCATTCTGAAAAGTGTCTAGATTTTTCTGGCACAGTCATATAGTTAAGGTGAAGCATGTTTTCAACATTCTGACATTATAAGCCCTAAACATTTTTTTGCTTCTAAAATCAAGAGTATCTATTCAATCCCTCTGAAATCGTACACACAGCAAGAAACACTCTGCCTCCAAATTTGGTGCAAGTCTATTGCTAAATGGCTGTAATACAGCAGTTTAAGTTTTTAACTCCTAAAATGAGGTTTCAAAGTTGTGGTGACCTTTTCCCACACAGAGAATGAAGCACTTCACATGATCTGTGTGAAGAGCTAGCAGGTTATTTGTGAGGAAGGAGGGTTTTACTTACCTTCCCTGCAGACTATCAGAAGCGGTTCCCTGGGTGGGAAGATTGCCTGCCCAGAAGTGTGGTGGCTCTCCTGTGGGCTGCCCACAGCTCGCCCAGCAGCTCTGGGTGTTAGGTGCAGAGAAGCCCCACTGAGCTGCGCCCAAGCCCCCAGAGCCCCAATAATGCACCATGCAAGTGTGTGGTGCATTACCGGCAGCCCCCTGCTCCTGTGTGTGCCTATAATCAATTAACCCAGTGCTTGGGCGCACTTTCACCCAAAACCTGGGTAATGCAGCAGGCTATTTTGGAGGGCTTGCCGCCGCCGGGAGCCGCGCAGTAGGGATATGCATGGAACCGGCTGGTTTGGTTTGAGTCCGGACTGGACTCAAACCCAAACAGGCCAGTTTGGTCCGGCACCCCCCCCCCAAACTCCCCTCCCATTTGGTTCGGTTTGGGGGGGTTCACGAATTTTTTTAAGTGACATTTTAAAACCTTTTAAATGTTTTTCGAGGCAGCAGGGGGTGTGTGGAGGTTCCCCCTCCCCCTGCTGACCTCCTAAATCATCCCCTCTGACCCATTTGGCCGGTTCTTCAGCCCCTTTGGGCCTCTGTAGTTCAGCGTGGTGGCAAAAATGGTGGCCCCCGCACATGCGCAAATGGCCTCTGTGAGGCCTGGCATGGCCCACGGCCTCACAGAGACCATTTGCACATGCACGGTGGCCACCGTTTGGGGCAACGCACCGAACTACCGGATTCCAGAGTTCGGCGCATTGCCCAAAATGGCGGCTACTGCTCATGCACAAATGTTCTCTGCAGGGCCATGGGCCATGTCAGGCCTCGCAGAGGCTATCTGCGCATGTGCAGCGGCCACCATTTTTGCTGCCGCACCAAACTATGGAGGCCTGAAGGGGCTGAAGAACCAGTCAAACGGGCCGGAGGGGATGATTTAGAAGGCTGGTGGTGGGGGAGGGAGAACCTCCGCACACACACCCTGCTGCCTCAAAGAGCATTTAAAAGGTTTTTTAAAATCACCTTAAAATTCTCAAACCCCCCTCCAAACCATCGGGGGTGGGTCGGTTCTAGGCCAAACCAAACTGGGGGTGGGGTCGATCCGGCCCGGCCCGGCCCGGCCCGGCCCGGCCCAGAACCATCTAACTGAACTGGTTAAATGTTGAACCAGTTTGACGTCAAACCGGTTTGCACATCCCTACTATGCAGTTCCTGGCAGTTCTCACGTGCGGTGAAAACCAGGCTGGGTTTCCCTAGCCCGGTTTTTGCTGCACGTGAGAATGGTTTCAATGTAAATTTGTTGAATGTTTGATGTCCTTTTAGCATTCCCCCCAAATTCAGGTCCATATGGGACTGGTGCCTTTTGCTGGTTTGGAAAACATCAATTAGTGATTTTTAAGTAATTACTGTTCGAAATCCCCATAATAATAGGGAAAATAACTAAGGGAAAGTTAGCCAAGAGCATTATTTAGAGTGCCCACTGAGAATTCTGAAGACAGGAGAAAAAGAAGAAGACATAAGGGCTCCTATAGGTTTGCATCCCTTAAAAGGGTTGGGGTTTCAATAATTGGGTGGCTTTTGTTCTCTAGGGGGTCGTAATAAGGGGCCTGTTTTGAAACAGTTGCACTGGCTGCCAATATGTTTCTGGGGAAAATACAAAAGTGCTGATTATTACCTTTAAAGCCCTGAATGGCTTAGGTTCCAAGTTATCTTAGCACCTTCTTCTGCACAATCCCCACCACACATTAAGGTCATCTGAGGAGGTCCGTCTTCAGTTACCATCAATGTGTCTGGTGGTGACTCAGAGGCAGGCCTTATCTGTAGCTGCTCCTGGGCTGTGGAATGCACTCCCGGCAGAAATCCGTAATCTGAGTTCATTATTGGCCTTCAGGAGAGCCCTTAAGGCCTATCTGTTTGGCCTGGCCTTCCAGGGTTTTGAAATTGTTTTTAAACTGTTAAGGTTTAGAGAGGAGAGCTGGTCTTGTGGTAGCAAGCATGACTTGTCCCCATAGCTAAGCAGGATCTGCCCTGGTTGCATATGAATGGGAGACTTGATGTTTGAGCATTGCAAGATATTCCCCTCAGGAGATGAAGCCGCTCTGGGAAGAGCAGAAGGTTTCAAATTCCCTCTCTGGCTTCTCCAAGATAGAGCTCAGAGAGATTCCTGCCTGCAACCTTGGAGAAGCCGCTGCCAGTCTGTAAAGACAATACTGAGCTAGATAGACCAATGGTCTGACTCAGTATATGACAGTTTCCTATGTTTGGCCTGGTTTTCCAGGGTTTTGAAAACTGTTTTAATTGTTTTAATAATGGTTTTATGTTGTTTTTACAGTTTTCGCTTTTAACATTTAATTGGTTTTAGTTTTATTTTAATGTAAATCACCTTGATCCATTTTTAGAAGGGCGGTATAAAAATCAAATCAATCAATCAATCAATCAATCAATCAGTCAGTCAATAAAGCGGAGTATGCCACTATATATGGTTTTTTAAAAAGTTAATTCAGGGGGTTAAGGCCTACTATTTCAATCAGATTGGCTTAAGGCCTACGACTATTTTGCTGAAGGAAATTAAATCAAGCAGGAGAACTGTGAAGTTTATGGGAAATTTCTGGGAAGAGAATCTGTAGTTTTGGACACAGTTGTTAAATCATTTGTTATTTTTAATTATTGTTGTGTTTGTGTGTTTTTAAGAAAAAGAAAACAATGAAGTACAGATTTAAAGTGAACACAAACTACCTGCTTCTTGTTGTGTCCTTATTCACTGCTGAATATTCATGAGGTGGGATCACACTTTCACTATTTCTGAATCCACTAATGTCATTTAATTGATTTTATTTTCCAGGTGGTGGGGGAGGAGTGTGACTTTCTCTTAGCTGAAGGTTTACAAAGTTCAACATCAGGAAGTTCTACCCTATGGGGTGGGTAAGCTCTTCCCCATAGTGGCTAATCAGATTTTCCTTTTTAAAACACCTGGAAATTCAGTAATCTAAAAACCTATAGTTTAAGATGAGAATTACATTTACATTGTCACTTGTGCTCTAAAAAGAATGGAAATTGCAAGGTAAGGTGCTCATCTTAACTTCTGCGCCATATAAACTGTAAAGACTTTATACAGTCCGGTATATGATGGTGGCTTTGGAGAGTGTGTGCCACCAGAAGAGTGGTGGGGCAGCAGGTGAGCAGGTAGGGAGCTGTTTACCTGCTTTAAAAGGAACCACCCTGCCCTGCCTAACCAATTCAAAGACCGGCACCTGAGCTGGTTCGGTGCTTCCCAGAGGAAGCACCAAACCGGTTCATAACTTCCCTACAATGTACCACCAATGTGCCACTTTTGCATCGTCAAAGGCTTCACCAACACATATAAAACCTGCAGGGACTATGCAGCCAGCCCCCTCCCTTTAGAAGCCCAAGGATGAGCAGATGGGTTATGAGGGCCCCAACCAATCAATGAGTGAGGAGACGCAAGGAACCAGACCATGGATGCCTTTTGTATTTTTGCTTGAGAGATAGGTTCAGAATTACAGTAAGAGAAAGGTAAAACGAATCTTCTAACATGATTCCAAGTAAGCTAACCTAGTGGGGAGGAGAAAGAAGGGGGAAGAGAGAAATGGAAATTTCATTACCAATGGGCAGGGAACCAGTAAATGGCGAGATCACTGGTTCTCCCTACAATCCAGATGCTAGTGCAATGAAAAGATCAAGGTGAGTACAGCTGGGTTGCAAAGGATGCTGCAGCATTGGAGAGGGTGAAGATGTGTCTTTTGGACCTCCCTCTGATGGACTGTCCTAGACCCCAAAGTCTTATACTCTTTGTGGCCTTTGATGGTTAAGAGGGTGGTCAGTTTCCATATCAGTCCGGGGTGGAAACTGGTCATACTTGACACCAGTCTTCAGGATTCTGATCTCAGAAGTTGTTGTCCCATTCTCACCCTTCGGTTTGGTTATCATAGTGTCTCTGCATGACAGTTCTTATCTGCAGCACCCCATGGCTTCGTACAGGATGTTTCAAAGAGTTGTTGCCATCTTCTCTTGCCCTGGCCTTCAGCCTTGATTGATAAGCAATAGGTGTCAAAATAATTGTTGCCTTCTATCCTGGCCCCTTGGCCATTTTCAGTCTCTTATGGATAGTGATGTGCGAGAGGGAGACCAGATGCAGAGTTACAATGGGGACCTTTTCTTATAAAAAATGTGGCTCTTGGGGCCTCCAGAGCTGCAACAATAGCATACATTAAAAGGTAACTAATTTTCTCCTAAGCTATGGCTTTAATACATAAATGTAACTAACAAGGAATTTGGGACTCTGTTTAATCTGACTATTAGAGCCACGGTGTACAGTCAGCAAGGTCATTCATGGATCTCTCAACTGTCCAGTGTTCAGTCTCCTTGGAATGATTTCCTCTCCCACTGCTGCTGACACAAACAATCCTGTGTTCATACTTAAGATGAGCAGATGAAGGTTACAATAATGTAAATAAACAAATGAAACAGCAAGGATACCCATGAGGGCTGAGGGTACACATAGTGGGGGTGCACATAACACATGCACTCACCATCTTGATTTGGGGTGGATGACATCACAAACTATGCCATTGAGGTGTCCTTATCTGTCAATACAACTGTACCAAATTTGGTCCAAATCGGTTAGGCAGTTCACAACTTATTCCATTTGTGCCTCAAACATTCAAATGTCCACCATCTTGTTCTGAGGTTGATGACATCATCACAAACTATGCTTCTGAGGTGTCCCTATGTGTCCCTACAACTGTACAAAGTTTGGCCCAAATCAGTTCCCACTTGTGCCTCAAACATTCACATATCCACCATCTTGAATTGGGGTGGATGACATCATCAAAAACTATGCTGAGAAGGTGTCCCTATGTGTCCCTACAGCTGTTCCAAATCTGGTTACAACTGGGAAGGCAGTTAGCAAGTTAGCCCACTTGCGCCTCAAATGTTCATGTGTCCACCACCTGGAATTGGGGTGGATGACATCATTACAAACTACATTACACTACAGCTGTTCCAAAATTGGTTCAGATCGATTAAGCAGTTCACAGGTTAGCCCACTTGCGCTTCAAACTTCCCACTTAGTTTCCACTTGCACCTCAAAGCCGCTGTGAACAGTAGTGTACTGGAGGGGTGGAGTATAAATGTTTTAAACAAAAACAAATAAACTTTCACACATCCGCCATCTCAAATTGAGATGGATGACATTATCACAAACTATACTGTTGAAGTACCACTATCTGTCACTACAACTGTACCAAATTTGGTTCTAATTGGTCCAGCCATTGCAAAGTTGATAGCGGGACAACACGTGGACCCACAACACACACACAAAGCTGGGTGATCTCATTAGCTTACTTTCCTTAAGGAAAGAAGGCTAAGAAAGAAGATTGATCACAGATCTCCCAATGTCTCATCTTGTTTAGCCTTTATTCCAAAAGAACAAGGCTTGTTAAGGAACTTCAGTCAAGTATGCTCAAGCCATCTCTCCCTTTGATTTCCTTCCTCTCCATGTGAAAAGCAACCAAGCAGCAATCAAATACGTACTCCTGCCTCTTAAATAAAAATGCACTTGGTTGCTATATAAATTAATGAATAACATGATCTACATGCATCACACTTTTACAGAGTAACAGATGCAGAAAACAAATCTCTGCCCCAAGCAACCTACAGGTGAAAGTTTACCTAAAATATTTTATTGGTTTGATACCCATTTAACTGTTAGGCTTCCACAAAAGGAACCTGAGGACTGTAATTTGGTGAGTGTACTGCATATTCTGTGTTAGAGATCCCTATCCCTCACCATGTAGACCTACAGTTTCCAGGATTCCTTGGAGAAAGAGAAATACATTTTAATCAGTTTAGTGTAGAAAGTATCCCCAAAATCTAAACATTGGCTTACATGTCCCACAGTGTAAAATGGGTGTTACAGACCTGCCTATGCTGTTGCGGGGCTTTAGCATATACAGCAACAGTGTTATGCAAGCACTGGAACTACTGGCCTCTTGGGCGATCACACCTTGCATGCGACTTCCATTAGGAATAATGGAAGGTGTGCGTGGCATGTGGTTATGCGAGAAGTCAGTTGTTCTGGTACAGCCGTCTTGTGCAGCACTGTTGCCACAAGTGTTAGAGCCATAACAGTAAGCCACTGGAGGTTGTGAAGGACGTATGGGGAGGAAAGAGTGACAAAACAGCAGAGAGGAAGAACGGGAGAAGCAAAGGTAACAGAGCAGGAACGAGAGCAAAAGTATGCACATTTACATCTCTAACTTGGTTCTGAATGAGGACGGTTCCTTGAATGGAAAGGAAAATGAGTTTTATGAACAAATACATAAAGGAGTTTTAAGGCTTTCTTTTCTTTATCATGAAGCAGCGTAGTTTAAAATTAGGAGATCGTATTATGACAAAACCATACTGGGTGGAAGGGGGACTCCAAAAGTAAAAGCTGCTGCAGGGGTAGCCTGCAGCCATATGCCAGAAAGTTACTGTGCTGATATGTCATGTGAATTTTTATCCATCTAGTCAATAAGCAATGAGTTGTTACTATGGCAATTTTGACATTATGAGGTGGCTGTGTTACAGTGCAGTGCGTCCATAGAAGACAGCTACATTCCCCAGCCTGTCATGTAATTGTATAATAGGTGGTCTTGGAGAAAGGCAATGGGATGTGTTGGCTGAGGAATTTGTGTGGTTCCAGCAACAGCCTGAATCAAGTCATAGTGTCATGGCTTCCAGAGGTACTACATTAATAGAAAGCCATTCCACAGTCACACTGTTAAAATGTCAACTTGTGGAGTTTTTGATGGGATCTTTGCTCTGTACCTTTTACAATTGCACCTGGCAAGTCCTTTGGCTTATACAATTTCCCCCTGTGTTCAGTGTGAGTCGAGGCACAAAATTAGCCATGCTTCACATTTTCACAGGGAGGCATATCCTATCACAGGGAGGCATATAGAGGTGGTGATGGTATGGCTGAGGGAGCATGTCAGAACATCAAGCATCCTCCATTCCTGAGATCTTGAGAAGTCCAAGGTTCTACTATAGTATGACTGCATTTACAGTAAATCCCTAATACTGTGATGTTTTATACAGTAAAATACTTATGAAAGTATGGATGCTGTATCCAGGTATACCACCTATGGGGGCACAATGACAAGTGCCCCCTTTCATGCTGATGTGCTCTATAGCATTGTCCCACACTATCCTTGAGTACCATGTTTGTCTGAGGAGTCAAGCTATGTGCTACCGTTCATAGTCATGAGGAGGATCTCTTCCTGAGTACAGCATTTGCCTCTTCTGAAAAACATTGTGGACAGTGTGGGGGCAGAGCTATGGAGGGCATCATGTGGGGACATGGCTTGCTGGTGCAAAATTGATGTTAGCCATCTCCTGTTCCCACCGTTCGCATATACAGGACAGGATGGGGCTAGCAATTCTGCACGGGGAGATAACCATATATATTAGAGATCTGAGTTCTAGTGCTGGAGAAGGTAATCATACATCATCCTCAAACAAGAAGTAGAAGGATGAACATTAAAAAAAATGTGTGGGCTCTCACAATGATACAGGTAAGTGGGAGAAAGACATGGTGACATGCCCAGAGTACCAATGCAGCCACCTTCCCCAACATCGAGGCCAACGTCGTCACACTTGCTGTGGGAAGGAATTGTTGTTTTCCAGCAATTTGTATTTATGGCTTAGGTACCGGGAAATGACTATTCCACCAGAACAGGGAGCACATCCTGGACAATATCATCTGGCTGGTTCAGACAGTCACAGCTGAAAATCCGCATCCCCAACCACTGGGAAAGCCACATTATCTGGGAAGTTCCTCAGTGGCTCTGATTACAATAGGTGGGATGATTATGGGGGTAGCTACACTCTAGATCTCAGCTGATTTAGCAGCCAGTCCTTCTTTCTAGGGAACCCCCGTGGCTGTAATTCTGTCAGGAGAGACTAGCAATCTCTAGCAGAGAATTCTCAGCAGCCTCACCAACTACATTTCCCAAGATTTTATGGAGGAAAGCCCAAAGGTATGTATGTATTTACTTCTTTATTTACTTATTTATTACATTTGTAGACCACTCCATGCAAAGGCTCTGGGCAGAGCACAACAAGTTTAAAAAACATAAAAACAAACACCATTTAGAATACACTGCTTAAAACAACAGGAAAACAATTTTAGAACAGTTCAGAATCATTTAAAACAATTTTAAAATTTTAAATATAGAATAACATCAAATGATTCTACAAAGTAGAAGAAAACTACTCAGAATCCGTTCTAACAGCCCTTTCTTAGAGAAATGTTGGTGTATTTATCTTGCACTCTATCAGCCTCTATAATTGTGTCTTTTTCTAAAGACATTCACAAGTGATAATTTTTATCTCTGTGCTTTGAAAAGCATCACCTGTTCATTTCTGTAAAACAAGCTTCTGTTTAAGGCACAAGAGCAATTGAGGCTGCTTTCCCCCCTTGGTCAGTTGGCAACCCTAGGTATTTATGATAGTCTATGAAATATTATTTCTAACACCATGATGCTAAGAAACTATGGTTTTCTTGGACAGAAAAGTTCTGTGAGGTGTTGAAGGCACTGTAATTTTTAAAGTGCCTGGCCACTAATAAAGCTATATTTCCAAAAAGTAAGAGAGAGGGTGGCTCCTTTGAAATGATGACAAAGAAAATAACTACACTTTCAACTACAGGTTGAAAAGACTTCTTTGAAATAGGCCCAAAGGCTTTGAAATACTCACAGAACTTGAGGTTAAAAAGAGTAAAAATGGGTATCAAAGAGAAACTGATGTAGTCAAATATTTTGGTGAACTGGGAAATAAAACAGTCATTGTGCAGTGTGGTTAAAAAGAAAAAAAAGGATGATAGCTAAACATGTAACATCTAAGGCTGTATAAAGCAAGGATTTGAAAATCATGGAGTTACATTGACAAAGGTCATTGACAGATTGTATTAAGCTAACAAAACGGCTACAAAGAAATCTGACAAGGGAGTATAGGAAGATCTATGAACTGAAACAATAAGAGGAACCTGTCCCTGAGCTTTCAAGCATTTATTTAGTGCTCAAAATAAACTATGCCCTTTCCATACTTTACCCTTTAAACACACAAATTCCTGCCCAATGGCTTCAGAACATAAGAAGGTCCCTGAAGGAGCAGACCAAAGGCTTGCGTGGTCCATCATGCTCTTTCCCACAACCACTGTATGTGCCACTAGGAAACCTTTCCACAAAAGCAGGGAGGAAAGCAATCGTCCTCTCCTGCTGCTGCTCAACAACATTTGGTGCTATATTTCAGAGGCATACTTCCTCTTAACCTGGAGATTTGACACAGCCGTCATGACTAATACCATCCAAAGATTTTAGGACCAACAAAATGAAGTACTTTTTCACACCGCACATAATTAGTCTATGGAATTCTCTGCCACGGGATGTGGTGATGACCACTAGCTTGGATGGCTTTAAAAGGGACTTAGACAAATTCACGGAGGACAGGTCTATCAATGGCTACTAGTCTGGTGGTTATAGGCCACCTCCAGCCTTAGGCAAGATGCCGCTAAGTACCAGTTGTAGGGGAGTAACAGCAAGAGAGAGGGCATACCCTCACCTCTTGCCTGTGGGCTTCTCAGGAGCACCTGGTGGGCCACTGTGTGAAACAGGATGCTGGACTGGATGGGCCTTGGTCCTGATCCAGCAGGGCTGTTCTTATATTCTCCTCCATGAATCTGGCTGATCCCCTTTTGAGGCTATCTAAGCTCATGGTCACCACCAGAGCCCTGTGGCTGCAAATTTGATAATGTAATTATGACCTATGTAAAGGAATACTTCCTCTGGATCTCTTGCCTACAGTCTAAGTAAACAGAAGATATAAAAAAGGAGGGAAGACAGAAGGGAAGATTAGAGTATGTGGGCATATGAACTGGTAACAATCTACCACCCATTATTATTATTATTTATTCAATTTTGACTCAAGTTGATGGTTTCCTTTATTTGTTTTATTTTTCAACATTTTTCTTCATCTACCAGCCTATAGCCTTGAAACTAGGTTACAAGCTGTGCAAGTTCCAGATGTTCAAAGCTCATGATTTATAAAAGATAAACTTTGTAGGGAGAATTGAGTGCTTTGGCTGTGAGTCATGGTGTTTAACCCTGAGTGAGGTTTAAGTCTGTAATGCAGACTTGCCCAAAAATCAGCTACCGGTAGCTTCACATGAATCTACTCAAAGTAGATCAGATCCCACCTCTCCTGAACCATTTGCATGTTTCTCAAATGCAGTTTTGATTGTGACTTGCATGTACAGATAAAACAAAACCGTTGTTTCTTTAGATGGGAACATTGTATGCCTTTTATGAGAAGAATGTCTGAAAATGTGGCTTAGAAATTCTGCCTTTGCAAATGTATGTGTTGAGCACTGATTTTGTACAGAACTGCATTTAATAAAACACTTCAAGGTATTTACATCTTGCAGTTTAAGGAGACTTACTGTCAATATGGTTAATGAATGCAATTTTGAGCTGCAACAACAAAAAGGGTTTAGCAGGTGAACAGCAATAATAATCCGTTGGCAAGGCAATGCACTTACTATGCAGTACACACAGGCCTCTCTGAGCCTATTGGGAACAAACAATTACTTTTGAAATGAAAAATATGGTTTGTACCAAAGAACTGCTTGACTCTATAAGGAGGATAAAAATGCACTGCAGGACGTCAATCATCTTTCTATCTGCTCCGTCATAGTGCCGCCTCCATTTATATGCAATTGCCGAAAATGATTCCTGGGAGTTATATAAGCCCATTTTATTAGGCTATGCTTTCTGATATCAACCTCATTGTGGAGTTTGGAGGAATTGTCCTTCTGTATACAGACTTCAGGCTTTTTGCCAAGTATTGTCATCAGTGAAGATAATGTAAGTTGTCTTCCTTTGGATTTTGAAAAATCATCTTCACAGTGTGCAAAGAAAAATAGCTGTTACAAGCAGCTTTTCTATAACTGGGGCTCTGAGGAAAACAGCAGCCGGGGTACTAGGTGCTACCCTACAGACTCTAAGGGAGGATCTCTCTTGGTAAAGGACTCCTGTGGGTTGCAACCTGGCTTCAAGGCCATATCCCCCTCCCCCTCTTTTTCTAGTCCTTCTCTGGTTCTCACCATAGGTTCTTCCCTCATCAAGCGAAAAACTACAGCTCTAGCCTAAATGACCTGAACTGGGGCCAAACTGAACAACTTCAGGAGACCTGTTTACATAATTTTTAAATTGAAACTTGCTGTAGCCATAGTCATTGCACTAAGGGCAGTTCACTTCCAGCTTGCCTAACAACAGGAGCTACAACAACCCTGGAAACAATACAGGCAGTATAGAAGAGTGTCACCCCTACCAAGAAACAAAAAACAAGCTGAGGAACAATAGCTAATGCATCACCTTGAGGTTGAAGAAATCTAGACTATCAAAGAGAGTCTGTTGAATGTCCCGGAGGAGCTGATGCTGGGGGAAAGATTGGAAGCAGAGGCAAAGGACAGCAGGCAAGGGTTGAGAAAGGCTCAGGATGGAAGAGGGAGGCAACAAGAGCAGTGGGTGCACGCCACACCTGTGAGATCCAAGGACCTTAGGGGAATATGTGATGAGACACTTGCTTTCCACCAACCTCCTCCAACCGGAGCAATCCAGAGAGTTCTGTCCCATGCTTTTACCGCCAGTTTCTCTCTGCATAGCAAGGGTCTTTATCCCTTGCTCTTTTTGATTTTGCCCCTTCCCCACACTGTCAATAACAGCGTCTCTAAACTGCAGTGAGTTTGGAATGGTTGTTGCTAATGATGTATGCACAGTAGTTACTGTCCCTGCTCCCACCACAGATATGCTGATTCTGATAATGTGTTTTGATTAGAAACAATCACCATGGGGGCCGGCACACTTGGTGTCTGGTTTGCACATGTCCAGCATGCCAGAGCAACTCACCAAAATACTACAATTGTTGAACGCCAAATCCTTGGAGTACCATATATTTCAATAACTTGTAAAGATACCATAATTACGGTCATGACATGCACCAGGAATTAGAACACCTGATAACTCAGTCCAGCAAATTGGGTGGAACGGCTGTCTGAGAGGTCTGCCTGTTCCACTGATACATTTGCACCCTATTCACATGTTACATTAGGCACATGTATAGCAGTACTTGTGATTTCTCTATACATTTCCATGTGTGTGCAACATAACAAGTAAATAATTCATTCTCTCTCTCTCTCTCTCTCTCTCTCTCTCTCTCTCTCTCTCTCTCTCTCTCTCTCTTATTTGTACACTGACTGCCCCAAACTTCCATCCCTGGGTAGTTTACAGCAACATAAATCAAATTAAAGCAGGAATTATAACCTCGTGACAATTCAGACTCACAAGTCTATTTAAAAGCTTGGGTGAATAAATGTGCCTTTAGAGACTTTTTAAAAGTTGTCAGAGATGAGGGGGCCCTTCTTAGCTCAACAAGGAGTACATTCCAAAGTTTCAGGGCGGCAACAGAGAAGGCCCGTCCCCGTGTAGCCATCAGACAAGCTGGTGGCAACTACAGACGGACCTCCACCAGATGATCTCAATAGGAATGTGCAAGGAACTGGCTTGCCTGGTTTGGTTCAAGTCTGGACCAGACTCGAACCTGACCGGGCCAGTTCAGTCCAGCACCCCTTAGAACACTCCCCCCAGTTCGGTCCGGGCGGGGGTGTGTGTGTTATGAATTTGTTTTTTAAAAATTAAAAAACATTTCTGTCCTTTAGCCCCTTCGGAGGGCTTCCTCTAGGCCGCGGGGACGTGTGTGTGTATCCATGAAGGTTCCCCCTCCCCCCTCCAGCCTCAGTCATCACTGCTGTGGCCCATTCGGCCACTTTTTTGGGCCCGTTTGGGGCTCCGTATGGTGGTGCGGTGGCCATTTTGCCCGCTGCCGCGCATGTGCAAATGGCCTCTGCAAGGCCAGGTATGGCCCAGGGCCTCACAGAGGCCATTTGCACATGTGCGACGGCCATCGCATGCACAAATGGCCTCTGCGAGGCCCTGGGCCATGCCAGGCCTCTCAGAGGCCATTTGCGCATGCACGGTGGTGGGCAAAATGGCCATCATGCCACCATACAGAGGCCAAAATGGGCCTAAAGAAGTGGCCGAATGGGCCGCGGCGGTGATGACTGAGGATGGCGGGGGGAGGGGGAACTTTCACGGACACACACAAGTAACCTAGAGGAAGCCCCTCCTGAAGTGGCTAAAGGTAATAAAATAAAATAAAATTTTAAAAAATTGTGAACCCCCCCGAACTGTTGTGGGGGGGGAGGTTTCAGTCTGAGGTTGGACCAAAAGTGGGGGGGTTGGTTTGACCTCGAATGGTCAAACCGAACTGGTTCAGCCTCGAACAGGTTCAGGGGGCACCTGTTTGCACATCCCTAGATCTCAATGGGTGATGGGGCTCATAGTGAAGAAGATGTTCTCTTAAATACCCTAGGCCTAAGCTGATTAGGGCTTTATAGGTTACAACCAAAACCTTGAATTTTGCCTGGAAATGTATTAGTCATAAGTGTAGTTCTTTTAATATAGGAATTATATAGCCTTTTCAAAATGACCCAGAGACCAACCTGTACCAACTGCAGTTTCCGGACTACATTCAAAGGCAGCTCCACATAAAATTCATTGCAGTAGTCAAGTCTGGAGGTTACCAGCATATGTACCACTGTTCTGAGGTAGTTTATCTCAAGAAACAGACCCAAAGCTGATAGAAAAAACCTTTGGCCACTGCCACAATCTGAGACACCAGGGAGAGGTTAGGATCCAGAAGCATTCCCAGATTGCATACCTGTTCCTTCTGGAGAAGTGTGACCCCATCCAGAACTAACAGATCAAAATTGTCTCCCATGTTCCGACCTTGTACAATAAGTACTTCCGTCTTATTTGGATTCAAGTTCAGTTTGTTATTCCTCATCCAGCCCATTACCACCTCCAGACAGACATTTAGGGAGGTTATGCCTTCTCCTGATGGTGTTGTAAAGTAAACTAAAGTGTGCCGTCAAGTTGCTTTCAACTCCTGGCACCCACAGAGCCCTGTGGTTTTCTTTTGGTAGAATACAGGAGGGGTTTACCATTGCCTCCTCCCGCACACACAGTATGAGATGATGCCTTTCAGCATCTTCCTATATCACTGCTGCCTAATATAGGTGTTTCCCATAGTGTGGGAAACATAGTCTGGGAAAGTCCCATAGTCTGGGAAACATACCAGTGGGGATTCGAACCAGCAACCTACTGCTTGTTAGTCAAAAAGGTTTGGGTGTTATTAGCATACTGATAACCCCCTGCACCAAATCTCCTGATGATCTCTCCCAGCAGTTCCATTTAGAAGTTCCATGTAGAAGCACTGGAGACAGTATGGAGCCCAGGGAGTGGGGCACCATATAAAAGTTCACATCTGGAAGTGCAACAGTCTCCAAGTGACACCATCTGGAATCTGTCTGACAGGTAGGAGTGGAACCACTGCAAAGCAATGCCTCCCACTCCCAACCCCCTCAGACGGTCCAGAAGATACTATGGTCAATAGTATCAAAAGCCGCTAATAGATCCCAAAGGACCAACCAAGTCACACTCCCTCTATGAATTCCCCATGGAGATCATCCATGAGGCTGACCAAGGCAGTCTTCACCACTGCCAGACCAAAGCCAGCTTGAAATTGGACTAGATCATCCTAGTATTATGCCCCTATTTCATAAATTTATGTCTCCAAGTCTTCTTTAGGGAATAAATAATTCAGAACTATTATCCAAAAATGCAGCAATGCCGTTATTTCTGACTAATCTACTCTTGTCTGTTCCAGAGACTTTGCCCCTGAGACCACAGGACAAAGGGAAATGCAGGAAACGCCAAAGGACAACATGACAGCCTACATTTCCTGTGGTAGGTGGCGGTGCAGCAGCTGGTCATAAAGTAACTCTGTTTCGAAAGGTGGTGTTTGACTTACCTGAGAAATAAATACATTGTTGGATGTTGGGGAAACGAATTAATCGCTGGTGTGACTTGATTTTACTTCACTGCTGGCACTCACGCTGCTCTGCAATATAGTAAACCAAACAAATTCAACAACTATGTTTTTGTGTCCCTCTTTCCAGCTATCGTTTTATTTTTGGTTATGTAGAGTTAGAAGCCAACGACTCCAGTAGATACAAATATTAATTATTTATGCCAGCCATGGATTGATGAGCGGTTATGCAAGCCTGATGTAGGACCAGATCCCAGACAAACTCCATGCTGCAGTGTTGTATTGCTGTGGTTTCATATAAGGAGTGGGGCTAATCTGCTCTCGGCACTCTGCACCTCAGAACATGTGACTGCTGCCATGGTCACCTGACAGTGGAGCAGTGGCCATTTCGACATGTTTGCACCTGAAACAAAAAGTCACGCAGGCCCACAAATACAGGTACCTACTTTGATTTCTAATGTGACATATAGAGATGGAGTGCGAAGGTAAGGAAAGGGCAACCTTCTGGGAATGTGGCACTTCTTTGTATCATTGATATCAGATCGTTTGGAAACAAAGTTGATACTGTACAGGTATATTCACTTCCTGAAGGTATGTAATATGCTTAATTAAGGAGACTGGTACCGGAATGTGCACCTTTGATGGATTTCTTTATCTGCATCAGATTTTGCAATGTCTGTTTTTAATTCATGGCTTGCACCTACTCTAGGCCTGCACAAACTGAGACCTACAAAGCTCATCTGCAGCTATGTACAGAGGCCTCCCAAGGGCTTGATCAAGTGGCGGGCAGGGGGGTTGTCACACAAATAGCAGGCCACGTGGCTCAAGGGCTGCACTGGACTTGGTGGGCCACTAATGGTACAGGCCTGGCCTAGTACAAGGGTTACCTAATCTGCTGAAGTGCTGATGTTAAGGTTGCAAATGTGTTTTCCCACTATCAAGCCATTAAAATCCCCAGGATTCCTTTCAACAGTCTCTTGGAAATTAATGCCAGTTCCTGGAGACCCCAGGCCAGTCCTGGAGGGTTGGCAACACTAGCTGATGTCTTAAATTTGCAGCCTTTTGCCTGTACCCTACCTGAGTTCAAGGGTTTCAGTTGCCCCACCACCACCACCAAATGCCCTCCTAGTTACTAGGTGGCCAAATATGATGGGGGCATATGTCCAAATAATATTTGCAGGCTGTATTCTGAGCTTATTTTATTTGTTGTTGTTATTTATTTACACATTCAGACAGGTATTATCAAAGTTGTTGCTGTTATTATAGATATCATCGCAGAATATAGGCTGTTCCCAGTAAAGTTGCTTTTTGTAATTGGCTGATGGTGATTTTTTTGGCCCCTATGGTGTTGAGGTGCTCTGCAAGGTCTTTTGGAACTGCACCCAGGGCGCCAATTACCACTGGGATTATTTTGGTCTTCTTCTGCCACAACCTTTCAATTTCAATTTGTAGATCTTTGTATTTTGTTATTTTTTCTATTTCTTTTTCTTCTACAGTAATCCCTCGACCTACGAACTACTCAACTTACGTTTTTTTTCGAGTTACGAGCGACAAAAAGACCGGAAGTAGTTGCTTACCGGAAGTAGTTGCTTACCGGAAGTAGTTGCTTACTCGACCTACGAATGTTTAGATGCGGCTTCCTCGAATTACGAGTGCTTTGGGACTTCCGTGGTGCGCTCCTCGACTTACGAAAATTTCGACCTCTGAATGTGCGTTCGGAATGGATTATTTACGTAAGTCGAGGGACCACTGTATTCTGCTATCCCCTGGTATTGCTATGTCGATTATTTTGACTTGTTTTTCTTTCTTCTCGACTACAGTGATATCTGGTGTATTGTGTGGCAGATGTTTGTCAGTTTGTAGTTTTTCGGAAGTCCCATAATATTTTTGCAAAATGTGATTGAACTGTTTTGATAATTGTTTATGAAGGCTTGTTAGGTGTTTAAGCCAAAAGCCATGCACTTCATCGTCGCCTGGAGCAGTCCAATTTTTAATTTTCTTTGTTCTTTCACTTATTAATTCTGCTGTTATTATTCGACCTTGCATTTGTTGGTTACATTTTTTGACCTCTTTCACCCAGTCTGCTTTTTTAATTATAATCTATTGGATTGTCCCATAATTCCCCCCAGAACTGCACTGTTTCTTCTTTATTTGTTGTTTCTAAGTTTCTTGCAGTTTCTCCTTCTATGCTTTGGTAGAAACGTCTCTGATTCGACTGGAATTGGAGATTCTGCCTATGTTGTGTAATTCTGGCTTCGTATCTGCTAATCTTCTTTGACACTGCTGTTATTTGCTGCTTTATTATTTCCAGGACTTCTCTGATTTTCCTTGAATCTAGGTGGTATTTTTGGATCAGATACTGTTTGGTGTTTTCATACTTCAGCTTCTTGTCTTTCATATCTTTCAATTTACTAGCATCGGATCTAAGCCTGGCGATTTTATTTTCTAATCTAATCTTCCATTTAGGTGATGTACTGCTTTCTTTTCTTACAGGTCCACTGATCTTATATCCAACCTCTTGTGTTGGTATTGTTGCTGCACTGTACATTAGTTGGTTTGTTTCTTGCAAATTCTTGGTTGTTATTTCTGCAAGTTCAGCATTGAAATCTTTTAATGCCTGAGCAAGTTGTTTGTTGGCAACTGTTTTTAGAGCTGGAAGTTGAACCCTTGGTTCATGTGCTCAGTTATTTTTTGCTTTAGTTCTTGTTGCTTTTCTGTTAAACAGCATTCAGGTTTTTGAGGTGAGGGCAAAGGGGAGGTTGCCTGGTTTTGATTTTGAAACAGTTCAGCAACAATGGCATCCTCTATTTCCAACACCTCCTCCACCTGCACCTGAGCAACTTCTTTAGTTGGTGGTAATTCTTCTTCCATGTCTTGAGCCTGTGTTGCTCTTTGCAGTTCTTCCAGCTCAGCTCCTGTGAATACTTTATTTCTTATTATTAATCTTCTCTGGTCTGCTAGCCTTTGTTCTGTTATTTCTGTATCTGAATGCTTCTCTTTCCAAATTTGGTACATTCTTTTTAAATAACCTCTTCTAGTTGGACTAGACTTGTAATAGCAGATCATTATTTCCTTTTTGTATTTTTCGTATTTTTTTTTCTTCGGTTAAGCAATGTTTCTTCCAGTAACTTTGCAGTCTCCAGCCCTGGTTGCTCAACTGAAGATGCTAAATCCTGTTGCCCACTTGCCACCAGATGTCCAGGGACTCTAGCACCTGGCGCTGCCCTTGTTGACCCGGGTGACGACTGATCCAGTATAGATTTATTAAAGTTATGTCTCACCATATTGTTGATGGGAGAGGCACTCTTTGTCTGGCTCCTCTGGTGAGACCTGTCCAGTAGAGTTGGACCTCTGGCATAGCTCTCACCTTCCTCAGAGCACGCAAGCCCCACAACCACGTCAAGGTAGTCCCTCACTGGGGCACTATATTATTATTATTATTATTATTATTATTATTATTATTATTATTACATAGGAAACTGCCATATACTGAGCCAGGCCATTGGTCTATCTAGCTCAGTATTGTCTTCGCAGACTGGCAGCAGCTTCTCCAAGGTTGCAGGCAGGAATCCCTCTCAGCCCTATCTTGGAGATGCCAGAGAGGGAACCTGGAATCTAGATGCTCTTCCCAGAGTAGCTCCATCCCCTAAGGGGAATATTTTGCAGTGCTCACACTTCTAGTCTCCCATTCATATGCAACCAGGGCAGACCTTGCTTAGCTAAGGGGATAAGTCATGCTTGCTATCACAAGACCAGCTCTCCTCTCCTCCTCCTCCTCCTCCTCCTCCTACATTATTGTTGTTATTATTACAAAATTTTGGTTAAGAGAAATTGCAGCGCAATATGAACTTATGCAGTTCTATATTTTAGAAAATGTGTTAATCAAATAGACATGAAATATTCTAGCACTGAACATTAATTCTCAGCTTAGTTGTTCCATGGAAGGGGGGGGATTCCTAGACAGCATGTTGAGTGGGCCCTTCTGCTCACAGTGCTCACACATTGTCAGTAATAAGGAAGTAATAATAACATATGATTGTCACAATTTGATCATCAAGATGTCTCTTTGAAGCTAACTAGTGTGGTTTTCTAAATTAAACTACTCATTACTACATACAATAGCTTAAATATGTGCATGTTTTATTCAATTTCTTATGAATGTCTGTTCTCTAAACTACAGTGCTTAGCATTATAGACAGATTGAACAACTGACAGATTGAACAGCTAACTAACTATGTGCCATATGCAAAGCTGTACATTCTGTCATGATTCCTGCCCTCAATGGATTTTACATTATTTGAATCAAGGGATGCTATAAGTGAAAGGTTGCAAATTCTGCCAGGGAAGCCTGCATCCCATCAAATGTTGCATCTCCTGGACTGTTGGAGGAGAAAGGTAAAGAATTGCATTACTGGGCCATTCTCTCCTTGACATTTTGTATCCCTGGTCAAGGAAAAGGTAATGATGAAGGGTTCAGATATTAGTGTATCACCTCCACTGGATTTC
Organism: Hemicordylus capensis; assembly: GCF_027244095.1. NCBI lineage: Eukaryota > Metazoa > Chordata > Lepidosauria > Squamata > Cordylidae > Hemicordylus > Hemicordylus capensis. The sequence continues at coordinate 225,791,312 of NC_069659.1, read as the reverse complement.
GCAGTCCATGGACCATGGGAGGGTAGAAGAAAAAGGCTGTAAATTTCACCAAGAGATCAATGGCAGTCACATTTTTGAAAACACTGGATAGGGCAGTGGGGAGGTAAAGCAATAAAAAGATCTATTTATTGGATTCTGCAAAGCAGGAGAGCGTAAAGGTGAAAGGTTGCAAGTGCCATTTATGGAATAAAAGGGTGGGGTACAATTTTTTTAAAACATAAAAATAAATATTAATTTTTGTAACATAAAGAAATCAATATAAAATAAAGTTCAATCAGGCCATTTGTTCCCATTGGATTTTGCAACCCCATTTAAGAGGGACGGGGTCAAGTACAAAGTATACTTTGTCAATATGTAACTGCCTCCCTTTGGTGTTTCATCCTCTATACTACAGGAGGGGTGGAAACAGAATTGCTACCAAATTTCACCTAACTCATAATATCACAGTGAATTTGGTGCTCCCTCCCTGCTCAGGCAAAATATTGGAAGAACTTTGAGGGAAGACATGGAAATGTCTCATGGGGATTGGGATCTGCAGAAAATACTGACGCAGGTGCAAATCAATTCGAGCTCAAATCAGCCATTTCAAGTTGTTTGAGCTCAAAACAAATCTACCCTGTTTCAATCAAATCGATTTGAATGTTTTGAGCACCATTTTGGGGCTGGTTTCCCCCCCTCCCCTGGGGAGAGATGGTCTACCAATTGGGGTTGGCTGGTAGACCAATGCTGCAAGGTGGGCCAATGTGACAAGTCTGGAGCTGTGGGCTGGTATACCCACCAATCCCAACTGGTAGACTCTCCCCAGAAAAACAGGAGAGCTGGTCTATCGACTGGGGTCAGCAGGTAGACCAGCCCACCACTCCAGACGGCACATTGGCCTGCCTCTAGGCCAAGCCATTCCAGAAATATAAAAAGGACCTTCTTTTCCCTTTGGGAAAATCATGGAAGCCTCTAAGAAAGTGGGCACGTGGATCTGCCCCCCCAGGTCTGTGCCTAATGGCATCCCTGCACTGTAGTGCTCCAGGGTTTCAGGGACTGCATTTGGGATTTTCTGCATCAAAGCAAATGCTCTACTACTGAGTTGCCATCCCGGTCCCAGCTTAGGGATAGAGTGCAACCTTTAACAATAACAGCAGCAGCAGCAGCAGCAACAAACCTAATTTGTTAGCCACCCCATAACAAATTGTTCTCTGGATGGCTCGCAACAGTTTTCAACAGATCAGAGTGGATATACATATATATGCAGGCCTGATATACATGGATATATGTATATCCATGCATAAGACAAGGTGGCTGCATAGGTACACATGTATAGGTCAAGGTGGCAGCTAAGTACACATGTTTGAAGAAGGCCCAGAAAATCCTGTTGATGGCCACACACATTTCTTATGTTCTTTCCTGTCACAGATTGCTTCTTTAGTGATAGCTCCATCTCCATGTAGGAGAATCCGCTGTGGTGGCACAGCGGGGAAGCAGCTTGCCTAGGGAGCAAGAGGCTGTTAGTTCGAATCCCCACTGGTGTGCTTCCCAGACTGTGCCTAGTAAATATATAATTGTAGTCACCTATATCGGAAGGTGCTGGAGGCAGATGCTCACTTCAGTGACAGATGCTCACTTCATCGACAACGGCAAAGGCATCATCTCATACTACGCGGGAGGAAGGCAATGGTAAACCCCTCCTGTATTCTGCCAAGAAAACCATATGGCTCTGTGGTCGCCAGGAGTTGACACCGACTCGAAAGCACAATCTTTCCTTTTCCCTTTTCCATGTAGGAGAAGCCCACTATCTGGAAAATAGCAGTAGCAGAATTTTTGATCAATATTCGTTAAAGTTTATTGTTTGATAAAGGGGGTGGGGAAGAGAGCGAGAGAGAGAAAGAGACAGCAGGGGGAAAGGAGCTGATGGCAACCTGCCATTGCTATATAATATCTTTGCATAACTCTAAATTAATAATTCTATTTTATACCATAAACATATGATACTGACAGTATTTTTTCCTTTCCATTATATTCCTATGGAACTCTGTTGCCAGTTTTAACAGACTCCCTGCTGGATTAGACTAATATGTTTTCTTACCATTCTGTTGCATGAACTATTTCACACATCTGTTATTAGGCTTAGCAGTTGTGAAACCTGGCTTAAAAATAAATGTTTGAACTATGGTGAGCTTCACAAGGCTCCCTTTTAGAATGTAGTTTCTGCAAATTATTTGTGCCCTGGTTTTAATCTCCACAGACTGTACTTATCTTTTAGGAACCATGATACCACAATTTGATGTGCATAGTAAGCCGAAATATTTAATGAAGAATATGCTCTTGTTCAGTGGTTCACACATGCATACTAATCATTTTTTAATGTCAGCATCCAGTCAGGGGTGGATCCAGCTGGAAATTACAGGGGGGGTGCCACAGGAATTTTTTTCCCCATTAAAAGATCTTAAAAGATCTGCACTGGTTACCGATAAGTATCTGGGCAAAATACAAAGTCTTGGTTACCTATAAAGCCCTAAACAGCTTGGGCCCTGGGTATTTGAGAGAACGTCTTCTTCACTATGAACCACACCACCCATTGAGATCATCAGGGGAGGTTCGTCTGCAGTTGCCACCAACTCGTCTGGAGGCTACACAGGGATGGGCCTCCTCCATTGCTGCCCCGAGGCTTTGGAACACGCTTCCTGCTGAAATAAGAGCCTCCTCATCTCTTGACACTTTTTAAAAAGATAGTCAGGATACATTTGTTCATCCAGGCTTTTAATTGGATTCTGTTTTAATTGTTTGATTTTTAATAGTTTTAACCTGTTAAATTTTAAATTGTTGTAATGTTTCAACCACTTTATTTTTGTTTTTATTGTTTTGTTGTAAACCGCTCAGAGACTTGCATTTTGGGCGGTATACAAATATGTTGTGTGTGTTGTTGTTTTTTTAAAAAATCATATATAAAAATTATATGAATAATTTTTTCATTTATTTTTTTCAAATGCAAATTTTTCATTAAAAAAAGTCTGCGGGTGAAAAAAAGAAGATTCTCATTTTAAAAGGTTATTTATTTTTCCAGCTCAAAAACTGTAAAAGAAACATTGGTCTTTCTGAGTTCTTTTTCATAGTGTACAGAGATCATCCATTAGAATAGGTTGTGGACCCAACATGCTCCATAGACAGGACTAGATTCAAATGGAAAATGAGGCATAGTTCCAGGTATGCCTAATGTAGATGCAGAGGCCCCTACAGACATCCAGGGTGCCAGGTCTTCTCCTTGGGGTGAGAAGGAGAGGGACAAAAGGATGGATCTTTTTTAAAAGAGGAGAGCAGGTTCTTACCTGCTCTCCACTGCCGCATGCAGCTTCCTGTTGCGACAGTGCTCCCCCAAGGACCACCATGTGGTGCCAGCATGTACATGGTGTCCACACAGGTGCAGACAGCATTTATGTGGTCAACATGGTGTTGCTGACCATACATAGGTTCTCAGGGGCAGTGCCATTGCAACAGGAAGCTGCATGCAGTGGCAGAAAGCAGGTAAGGACCTGCTCTCCTCTTTTTTAAAGATCCCACTCACCGCTCGCCTCTCCACAGTACTGTACTTGTCCTGACCTTGCCCAAAACAGTTTAGCACCGAACCAGTACACGAACCTCAGTTCGTGCACATCTCTAGTCGAGTTAACACATTGAGCACCTTACTGAGGCTCCACAAAGGAAACCTGTAAATAGGGGATAGAGTGGTGTTAGAGGCTTCCCTGAGAAAATGGTGACTGTGTGAGTGCAATGCCGTAGAGTTATGGGCCAAAAGTTTTAAGGACTGATGCAAGAGTGGACATAGGAAGGAACATAGGAAGCTGCCATATACTGAGTCAGACCAAAGGTCCATCTCGCTCAATATTGTCTACACAGACTGGCAGCAGCTTCTCCAAGGTTGAAGTGATGTTTGTCACTTCAGAGTATTAGGACGTAGGCCCTGATCAGTGCTGGCCTGGAGGAAGGCCAGTACCTCTGGACACCCAAAGAGATAGGGTTAATGCATTTTCTGCAGGTCCAATGTGAGAACACTGCCTAGGTAGTCTGGTTGATCCAATTGGTAAAAGGGTAGCAGAAGCCAGGATGGTGTTCTGGATTGCGGAGGAATAGCCATTCTTGGCTAAGGCCGAGCCCTCAGCTTTCAGGCTCAGTGAGGGTCTGGCAGTAGCAGAGGCGTAACTATAGGGGGGGCAGGGGGGGCACGTGCCCCGGGCGCCATCTTTTTTGGTCATGTGGGGGGCGCCGCCATGACCTAATTTTTTAATTTTTTTTAAAAAAATTTTGTTAATACAAATGTTTCCTGCTCAGTGCAGCAGCGCTGCAGCAGTCAAGGGAGCGCGTCGGTGCCCCCTTCCCCACGAGCGGTCCCTTCCGCGCCACCTGCACCCCCCCATTGCTTTGCTGGCGCCTGGCGGCCAGTCAGTGGCCTGGCTTGGCGGCGGGCGCTTGTGAGGAAAAACCTAAGTATAATGTAGTATGTTGGGGGGGCGGCGGGGGGGCACAGTGGGGGGGCGCCATTTCAGTGTTTGCCCCGGGCGCCGTTTTCCCTAGTTACGCCTCTGGGCAGTAGGACAAGGTCCTGGGACAGGAGGTCCAGCTGGAGAGGAAGATATCAGGGAGGCCAGATTAAGAGTGCTAATAGAATCAAGGCCTCTGGGGCCAATGAGGGGCAATCAAGATGCCTGTTCTGCCTGCATCTTTCATATAACTTCCCCAATAACAGCTGTCGGGGGAAGGCATAAAAGAGCTCTGGGGGCCAAGGGGCTTGTAAGGCATCCCTTGCCTTCCCTCCTTGCTAGAGGTGAGTGGAATCTGGTGAAGAACCTTGAGAGGAGGTGATTGTGGGGAGAGGCAAAGAGATCTAGTAAGGGCTGGCCAAATAAATGAGTTACTGAGTGGAACACCTCTGGGTGAGGCGTCCATTCAGCTGGGTCAACAGACTGGTGGCTAAGCTAGTCTGCTTGGCAGTTAGAAACACTGCTGAGATGTTCTGCAGTGAAAGATGCCAGGTGGAGTTCCACGCAGCAAAAGAGGCGGTAGGGTTCTACTGTCAGAGAGGGCAAACGAGTGCCTCCATGGTGGCTGATGTGGGATTTTGCAGTGACATTTTTGATGTGGATGAGAATGTGATGGTTGCGGATGAGGGGAAGGAACTGCTGAAGGGCTAAGCAGACTGCATGGAGTTCCAGCCCGTTGATGTTGTGTCGGCTCAGGCTGCAGCTCCACTTGTCCTGGGCATACTGGTTGTTGCAGTGTGCCCTCCATCCCATTAGACTGGCATCGGTAATGATGATCTGAATTGGATCGGAAAGTCTATTATTATTATTATTATTATTATTATTATTATTATTATTACATTTATATCCCGCTCTTCCTCCAAGGAGCCCAGAGTGGTGTCCTACATACTTAAGTTTCTCCTCACAACAACCCTGTGAAGTAGGTTAGGCTGACCGAGAAGTGACTGGCCCAGGGTCACCCAGCTAGTATCATGGCTGAATGGGGATTTGAACTCAGGTCTCCCCGGTCCTAGTCCAGCACTCTAACCACTACACCACACTGGCTCTAACAAAGTCTTGAACAAGGCTGGGGAAAGCCACCAGTGGAAGGAATGATGAAGATGTGGAAGGAGAGGAACTTCCCTGTGAGTGCAAGTCATGATGAGATTCTGAACTGGCAGTAGATGCCACTGAGGGGACTAGAGTGCATTTTGCCCATGGGGTGCATTCTATGCAGGCAATCATGGAGCCCAGTATTTGGGAGAGGAACATCAGGTCTGCTGGAGATTGCTTTATAACAGAGGGAAGGAGCTCTGCTAGCTTCTTCCTCCACTCGGGAGACAGAGAAACAGTAGCCTGTACACTACTGAAGAGAGCTCCAAAATGTTGAAGCATCTGTGAGGGGGTCAGGTGGCTTTTGTGGTGCTTGACCAGGAAACCATGGGAGTGGAAGCAATGGAGAGTCAGATGCACATCTGCCTTCACTTGCTGAAGGGTTGGGGAGCAGATCAGATGATGGTCCAAAAAAGGGTGAATGTGGATGCCAAGTATCCTCATATACACAATGAGTGTCACCATTATTTTGGTGAACACTTGAGGCACTGAGGAAAGGCCAAATGGAAGGGCTCCGTATTGGAAGTGTTGATGGTCATAGCAAATTATAAGAAATTTCTGGTGAGCAGGGGGGATCAGGACATGGAAATAGGCCTTGGAGAGGTCTATGGAGGCTGAAAAATTGAGGGGTCTTCTGATCACCTCCTTGATGGTATGTAGGGATTCCATATAGAACTTTATTTTCCTGATGAAGTTGTTTAAGTGCTTCAGATCCAATACTGCCCTCCATGAGCCTTCCCGTTTAGGGACTAGAAACACCTCAACATGTATTGGTTGAGGGGACTGGTTCTATTGCCCATATTTGAACAAGGTGAAGAATGGCCTGACTCATCCGAAGATGTGTGGTCAGATTCCGGGACTTGGGAGAGACTATGAAATGGCTGGGAGGGGGAGGTTGAAGGAATAGGAGAGGGAGACAGTAGAAAGGACTCAGGATTCTGAGTGGTTTCTATACAATTGGGAGCAAAATGGAGGACTCTTCCCTCTACTAGAATTGAGTCATTGCTTATGGTTATTCGGGAAGCGGGGGGAAAGTGAACGGCTGTGAGGCTGGTGATCTGATGAGCCCTTTTTTCCTGTGATGCCATTGGTGATGCCAGGAAGGGTTGTAGTTGGAATTGCAGTTATCTTTGTAGGACCCCCGAGAGGCCTTGAGACATTCCTGGAAGAACGAAAGGAAGTGGGCATTAGACCTGAACGACTTGCAAAACTCTTAGCGTCCTGAAAGTAATACCCTTTTCTTATCTTGTGTTTCAGTTAAGACCAGGTCTAAAGAGTCCCCAAAAAGTTTAACCCCCTTAAGGGTGTACAAGCCAAATTCAGCTTGGACTTGACATCAACATTCCAATGTTTGAACCAGAGGCATCTGCGAACTGCAACACCTGTGACCATGGCCCTGGCGGTGCACTAGATGCGTTAAAAGCAACGGATGCGGAAGCAGTGCTTCTGCAGATTTCCCCACTGTCACAAAAGGGAAAACCTGTGGAAATGCTGCTTCCACGCCCACTCCTTCTGAATAGGGATGTGCATGAACTGGTTTGGAGACCCTTTTCTGGACCTCTGGATCGGTCCGGCAGCAGGGGTTTACCTTTAAGCAGGAGTGAGGGTGCTCTTACCTCCCCCCCACCCCCACTGTGTTTCCCCCACCAGCGCTGTGCCGAAAATCACTGGTGCAGGGCAGAAGCGTACCTTCTTGCTGCCCCAGACAGTGGCTGGTGCACATGTGCATGACGCACACATACACCGACCACTTCTGGTCTGACGCTGACTGGGTTGGCGAGAGGGTACACTGTCGCCCTGTGCCAGTTATTTTTGGCACCGTGCCAGTGAGGGAAACGTGGCAGGTGGGGGGGAAGAGCACCCTCCCTCCTGCTTAAAGGTAACACACAGACCCCGAACCGTCCGTCTTCTGGTTCATGCACATCCCTACTTCTCAACAGCATGAGGAGTTGTTTTGAATTCCACAGCAGCCCTGGGGCACAGGAGTTAGAGAGCCATAATGCTGTGCATCATGTAAGCCACCAAAATTAATGGGACTTAAGTTAGTCACGATTAATCTGCCTCATTGACTGGAACGGTGCTTAGTCAGGACTAGCTGTATGTAATGGGTTATGTTTTGCTGGTTGGTACCATCCCCAATGCGAGTTAATTCTTTCTTCATATGTATTACATTCACATTTCCATCCCTCCCAAAACTATGTTTTTGGACTTTAAGAGAATATTCAGTCTTCCGGGTGTCACAGCTTTTAGTCTTTTCAACACTTCTTAAGAACAAGAAATAAAAATGGTTCCCAAAGGATCTATTGAAATTATTCAACTCTCTGGGCATGCATTATGTATTCACTAAATTTGCTGCTGGTGTTGTAAGTTCGAAACTCTCCTGCTGGTTTTCATTACAGCTGCAGAGCCTCCGATTTGAACAGCAGTAGACAATTGCTCTGCAGAGTCTGCCTATAAATAAATAAATAAATAGAAATTCCTTGTTCCTTATCACAAACTTTCAACTGTGGTTACTTCAAAGTGAATTCCCATTTCCTTCAGATTTCCTCCACTTATCATTTTCACAATTAGCAAACTGCATTTCTTCCCACAAAGCCAAGATATTTGCATATTAAAAGGTTGACGTGCAGGTTAAAGTTATTTAACTATGAAAGAGATGATAATTTTGCAATCTCCTTAACATCCAGATAAAGCACAAAATTTTTCTCTGGGTTTTTAATTTACACATTTTCCAGCAGACAATGAAAAGCATTCTAGGAGAATGGAATAAGCATTATAATGAACTTTCAATTAGACTGTGGCATGTATTTACAGAAATGGCCGTGTTTATCACATCTGCTCATAACAAACTGGGAAAATTCATTATGAATTTTCAGCAATTTCTACACAACCAAGGCCAGAATGAGTACTTAATATTTATTTATTTAATTAATTACATTTCTATCTTGCTCTTCTTCTGAGGAGCTCAGAGCAGTGTAAATGCTTATTTTCCCCCTCAAAACTACCCTGTGAGGTAAGTTAGGCTGAGAGATACATGACCAGCCCAAAGTTACTCAGTGAGTTTCATGGTTGAATGGGGATTCAAACTCAGGTGTTCCCGGTCCTAGACCAACACTCTAACCACTATGACAAACCTAGGCCATCATTTCTGCAACAGAAGTTGATGGAAAGAGCCTATCACTAGAGATAGGGAGATATAGTGGGGTATGTGATATTTATAGTTATCACATTTGCATTCTGCCCTTCCTCCAAGGAGCTCAAGACAATATACATGTTAACCTCACAACTACACTCTGAGGTAGGTTAGTATCAATGTTCCCTCTAACAGGGATTCCCAGATGTTGTTGACTACAACTCCCATCATCCCCAAGCAAAAGCCATTGCAGCTGGGAATTCTGGGAGTTGTAGTCAACAACATCTGGGAATCCCTGTTAGAGGGAACACTGGTTAGGATGGGAGAGAAAGGCCCTCTCCAACCCCAGCACAGCATCCTTCCAGTGGTTGTTGCTGGTGTCTACTTTGTATGTCATTTAGATTAGGGCCGGGCAAATTTGGCCCTCCAGAGGTTGTTGAATCACAACTCCCATCATTCCCAGCCACAATAAATTGTGGTTGGGCTGGGGATGATGGGAGTAATAGTTCAACAAACTCTGAAGGGCCAAGTTTGCCCAGCCTTGGTTTAGACTGTGAGTCCTTTGGGACAGGGTGGGAACCATCTTATTTATGTTTCTGTGCAAAATGTTTTGAGTACTTCTGTTGAAAAGTGGTATATAAATAGCTGTAGTTGTATTGAAAGGAAAGGTCCACAGCCGCCTGGTAAACAACACAGCTGAGCAGTGATTTCAAACTTGATCTTCTCTCTGTAAGTCCTACATATTATCCGCAACGTCATATTGGTGCTATTGGATCTACCTACCTCCTTCACACCATCTCTAAATGTTTCTCCTATGTAGACTCTTATAGATAGCACCAGTACTGAAAAGTTAGATTGCTGCTGCCATATGTTCATATTTATTTATTTTTAAGCCCCCAGTGTCTTGTCATTATTTGCTTGTAGAGCTTTGTATTAATGCGATTGGAAAATCATGGCGGCATTGAGAAGTTTTGCTTGTAATGTTCCATTCCATTTCAGTCCCTCCTTGTACAAGCAATTTTATAACCTGGCTGTGTATTAATTCCTGCCAAGGTTTTATATTTCCTGGAAAAATGGAAGCTGGCAATCTTCCTTTGCAGTATCTTTCATTATTTATATTCATAGACTGCAATTGCTATGGTCAGAGATCTTCAATGTGAGTGAGACCTTCAGTGCTCTAGCTACCTCTCTGCTTTTGCAAAGAGGAGAGGTTTCTGGGAAGCCATGGGGAATATGCTACTTTATGCACTTAATTCCACCACCCCCCTCCCTGTAGTGCATCCACACACAAACCTGTTTTGCTTTCAGGAGAGCAGAACATAAAATAAGTAACCTCAGGCCATATTAAATTGCATTGCCTTGTCTTCTAGGGTGTGGGACAACCATCTCTGGGTAGAAGTTGTGGGAATTGTAAAAACAATTGTCACTGAGGTGCATCCTGCCAACACAATCCCCCTTCTTCCAAATGTGATGTTCCAAGGGAGATAGGAATCAATTTAATTCAACGGAATGACAGATGAAAGGTGTGTTATGTAGTTGTATCCAGGAGCTGAAGGAACAGCTGGGTTGTCTGTAGAAATAGATCCTTTTTCCCGACATGGGGAGAATTCCTAGGAGATGCTGTAAATTGAGACTCATGGGACTACCTCTCCCTGGCTTGTAAAATAAAAATGTTGTGATTTGTGTAACTAGTGTTCCAGGCCCATATCCCTTTGGTGCCTCTTGTAATGGCAACTTCCTGAACTGTGCCGTGCTTTTTTTTTTTTTTTTTTAATGCCCAGTTGTGCTGAACTTTTCTTCATAGTAATGAGTCAGGATGTTCAAACTGTGGCAGTCAAAAAAATTAAAATGGTGGGGTCTGGATCACAAAGGGAGACATTTCGGAATACCCTTATAGGAAGATAACAATTATAAAGCAAAAACAAATACAACAATTTGAAATTCACTAAAATTTACCATCCCCCTCATTTTGAATGGGAATCTCTAGATTCAAAATTTGAAGTCACATTTTAAAACTTTATCTCAACATTCGAGTGCTGTAAATTGGTTGGCATCTCTTTATTGTTTGGGCAGGAATCAAATGTGAAATCTTAAAGGCTGTAAGCTGTCATGTACTAAATAACATTGCATGTTATCTAATGTTGCCAGATACTAAAAACCATTACATGCCAATTATCAAATCCTGACATATATTAAATGGAAGTGCATGAAAATACTAAAAACCACTATATTCAGATACTGTCATATACTAAATACCATATGCCAACGATAAAATACAGTTCAGTATCAACTGTCAAATATCAAGTGCTGAACTCAAATATCATGGGATACCCAATACAGATGTCAGGTACTGAATAAATGTGTGCAAATATAGATAATATCTGCAGAATATTCAACAACAAAATAATCCTCAGAGGAACATTCTGAAGAGAATTTTGGGGAGCAACTTAATTTTTGCTGTAGAAAGTAATATGTACAGTGGAGTCAATGACTGAGAGTTCTGCTCTGTCCAATTAGATAGCAGTGCACAGGGGTCTAATGGCATATTGGGTAAGAAGCTTGTCGAGTGAGGTAAGCATAATTTTGTGCACCTGAGATGATCACATGTGAGAAGCAGTGGGTTGCCCATAGCTGCATACATGCATAGAAGTTCAGGAGATGGTTGGTGCCATTTACTTTAACAGCACCAGGGCAAGTTCTGTAGCGTAGTGGCAAAACACTTTGCAGGCAGAGTGAAGGTCCCAGTTCAATCCCACCCCAACATCTCCAAATAACACTGGGAAAGACCACTGTCTAAAAGCTCGAAAAGAAACTACCAGTCAGTATCCGCAGTACTGAACTAGTGGTCCGACACAATAAAAGTCAGCTACCGATGTTTACTGCTCATTTGTGTGAAGGGGTCAGACACTTGAAATCAGACCAGCTCTGTTGGAGATGGACTTCCAGTGCATTGACCTTTTGCACCAACTATCCTAATGACCACTAGGGGCATTGGGAGCAGAGATAGTGAGTAAGGATCTCCCTGACTGTTCTGCCTGTCCCTACTCTATGACCCCTGATCTGACGCTTCCGCACTTCCTGTGCTGAGTCACAGTCCTTCCTTTCCTTCAAGAGAGCAAGATGGAAACATCTCTCTCCCTCTCCTTACCTATCCATTATGTAGTCCTTTTGATTAGGTTTAGGTCCTTCTTATCCAAGTGTATTTAACCAATACATGTTTAGTATTTAGTTCTACAAGGATCTCCATGTGTTTTCTCTAAATAGCGGCAACAATGAAGCCATCCTCTGCTACCTACTCTGTAACTGGAGTGTGTGCTCATTCCTTAGTGCTCTGATGTTTTACCTACTGAGGGTAAAAATTAACAACCTCTAACAAGCTCTTCTGCCCTCCATCAACCTGGTGATTGGCACTGCCTAAATTAACAGCTCTCTTCAGTGCTATTTCAAAATTCCCAGTCTAGTGTCAGGATCTCTCTATCCATCATCTATCTCTATTTGTGTTGGAGGCACAAATTCAGTTCCAGAAACTGCATACTTTTGTGTATGATCTGCATCTCCAGTCCAACAGGATATAAGCATGTGAACATGTTCTCCCATATGCACATCTCTGTTGATGGAAAAGGGCAATGGTCAACCAAAACCAAGTATTTAAAAAGAATCAGGACAATAAGCATGAAAGCCATCGATGTGCTTTTGAAAACAAGACAACATTCAATAGTCTCCAACATACTTGTCATGCAAGTAAAAACCTCGGGCAGATCCCCCCACCATCACTCTGAAATGTATCACAACTAATAGGATGTTGGTGCCTTGGGGACTCTTTAAAAACAATGGTCAATCATAATAGAAGTGTGGACGGAAAAGGAATAGCAAGTTGAAAAGTTACATTCTCGTGGTTGGGGATTTTATTAAAACACTAGAATAAATGTTCTTTCACCACCAGTCCAGAGGTGGGCATCTTTTTGTTGATGGAATGGAGATGGGTGGGTTGAACTAGAGATTTCTTTCCATCTCCATGTAGGCCAGCATTAAAGTATTCTGTAATAATTCTGCAGCCTCCACATTTGATCACTCTTTTGAACAGTAAACCATGTAATGTATCTCTCACATGCAGTTCTGGGGCCATATCCAATAACAACAGCCACAAGAGGGCACTGATGTCTGTTGTCTACAGTCATTGTAGCTCCTGTAGTTTAGCTATGAGACAACTTGCTGCTGTAAAAAGGGGGGAACCCCTATTACTTCATTAACATGCTACAATTGATCATTAATTTTTATCATATATAATATTAATTTATTATAGTATTTATTATTATTATTATTATTATTATTATTATTATTATCATCATCATCAGCATCAGCATCAGCATCTTGTATTGCTTTGCTTATTTAGGTCATATTATAGTCTTCCAAACCCTCAATTTAGCATTTCAGAGAATTAATCATCACAAGTTAAATTTCCAATGGCCTATAGCACTGTTCTATCCAATTATTATTTTAAGCATATGGTAATGATGACAAAGAAGTATTGAGCCTCCTATTTTCCCTTTTCTTTCCTGAGCAGTTTTGGGTGTGTACATGCATGCATGCTAGCAAGCAAGATAGATGGTGTATGATTAGTACAATCTATTGTAAGGCAATAAATAGCTTAAAATGCTAGGGCTGTTTTAGTACATTAACGAGATCATCATGATGAAGTGGCGATAGTAATCAGGTTGCCCTATCTTTCCACCAAGAATTCTCAGGCTTCACAAAACTGACTCATCCAACATAGGACAGATCTACAAGTTAAATGAATATCCATGTAATCAAGCACAATGGCTGCTTTTCCTAGAGAAAAAGCAGCTCCTGAATGGGGCAAGGTTTCATATGAAGAAATAGTGGGCTCAGGTCTTTAACCCTTTCCACACCCACTACTTCTCTGTTCCATATCACCACACAGCTGCATTTCCCCCTTTAGAGTTCCAGATGCATGTTTGTCTTACAAACATGTGTTTGGAATCCCACACCTGGGGGTAGTAGCTTGAGGAAGATTTTGAGTGTAATGGATGGATGGGGAAATGATTACGCGCATATATCCCTGTCATTTCTCTGTTCAAAATTACCCTTTCCTAAGGGTACATCTACAGCTTAACTGGCACAGCGGGGAAATGCTTGACTAACAAGCAGAAGGTTGCCGGTTTGAATCCCTGCTGGTACTATATCGGACAGCAGCAATAGAGGAAGATGCTGAAAGGCATCATCTCATACTGTGCAGGAGGAGGCAATGGTAACCCCCCCCTGTATTCTACCAAAGAAAACCACAGGGCTCTGCGGGCGCCAGGAATCAAAATGCATGTTTTGCTGACCTCAAAATAAGGGCTGGCCTCAGAATAAAACCTGTTTAATACTCATACACCAAAGCATGCAAGGAAAGACACACTGGCCCCCAGCAGGCCTAAACAATGGTCTGAAGACATGGGTTGCAGTTCTGCTGCTGAAGTTAAGCAGGTCTGGCTAATGTGTCCCATTAATTTCAGTGGGACTACTTATGAGTAAATTGAGTTTTTCCTGAGGCGGCACCCATTCCTGCAGTATCAGAGCAAAGAACCAACACCACTTGCAGGCCCTAGAAGGGGCCATGGTGGGGGGAGGAGCCTTTTAAATCACAAGGGGCAGAAGGAAGATCCTTCCATGTGCAATGCTCCTGCAAATACGAAGCCCCACAGCTGGTCACAGGGAAAGGAGGAAGAAGAGGAGTTGGTGAGAGGGGAGGGTCTGACAGAGGTATTGGATCTCCAGCAGTTGGGAGGGCTGACCCTATTGACAGTGCCACTGTTGGGTCAGGTGAGAACATGACAGTTTTGTGGTGCACAGGCCTAATTGTTAACAATTTCCCCATAGATCAGTTACTCCTTTACTATGATAATACATTAATCAAACCTCACTAACAACAACAACAACAACAAAACTCAAGGTTGTACTTACTATGGAGCAGATACAACTGAAATGCATGCAGGAAAGGATGCTTTTTGATAAGCACTTCTGGATGAAGGAGGGGTAATGAAAGTAAAAAATGGGTGGCTTTGCTCTCTCTCTGCATGCATTTACACAGGGCTGGCATAAGGGGGTTGGCCAGATCGGGCATAGGTCCAAGGACCCACACTCATCTAAAGCCAGCGTGGTGTAGTGGTTAGAGTGCTGGACTAGGACCGGGGAGACCCGAGTTCAAATCCCCATTCAGCCATGAAACTAGCTGGGTGACTCTGGGCCGGTCACTTCTCTCTCAGCCTAACCTACTTCACAGGGTTGTTGTGAAAGAGAAACTCAAGTATGTAGTATACCGCTCTGGGCTCCTTGGAGGAAGAGCGGGATATAAATGTAATAATAATAATAATAATAATAATAATAAAAAAGATCTCCTGGCTAACACCTAAAAAAGAGTTGGATGGCTGTTGCTGCTGAGCCTGCCCCCCACCCCAGTAAGCATCCTCATTGGGCGTGAAAGTTTACCAGGAGATACTGGGCAGCTGTAGCAACAGTGGACATCCTCCTGCTTCACTGCCTGGGGCCATTTTGATTTCCTAGACCCAACACCTGAACACTTTAAAATGACAGCTGACATCCAGGACTATGTTGTGGATGCCAAAGGAATTTCCCATGTGTGTCAACCACTGTTCCCTCTAAGGCGTGCACACGTGTGCACACTCACACATTTTTATTTATTTATTTTATTTGTTGTTAAATTTAGATACCGCCTTTCATTAAAACAATCCCAAGACGGTTTACAGCAGAATTTAAAAACAAGATTGTAAAAAAGACACAATTAAAATATTGAGCTAAAATATAAAACAAATCTGGTTAAAAACTTAAAAAACACAAGCATAAAAAGAGTACAAAATACAAAGAGCAGCAGCAAAGACAATCATATAAAAGCCTGGGTAAAAAGCCAAGATTTAACATGCTTTCTAAAAGCTGTGATGGAGACCGAGAAGCGAATAGCCACCGGGAGAGCATTCCAGAGTCTGGGGGCAGCAATAGAGAAGGCCCTGTCTTGCGTGCACAACAACCGAGCCTCCCTCATTGCCGGCACCCGGAGCAGAGCCCCCTCAGTTCATTTAAGATCCCACTCAGATTGAATCAGGAAGGCCCTGTTCAGAATGCACGTGCACACACACTGCCTTGAAATTACTGCTCAGAACAAAACTCATTCTGCACACAGTTGAACAAAACTAGAGGGATCACTGGTGCTAACAGGGGAAGGAGATTTTCACTGATCTTCCCCTTCCCTCAAGATCCCACAACCGGGGGCATATTTTCAGGATACACAGTGGGCATCAGTGGGCAAGGAAAGGGAGATTGACAAAAATAGTGCTGCCCACCACAGCACTGTGCACACCCTCTGCCCTGCTCTGCCCTGCCCTGCAGTCCTGTCTGAGCTTGTGCCTTCCTTGGAGTGCATAGAGTTAGCAATGGAAGGTATGGGGTTTCCCTTTTCTGTTATCCCCCCGTTGTGTATTTGTGGAATGGCTTGCTATAGGGCTTTGATAGCAGGCACAGATGTAGGGCAGGGTGGGAGGGTTATGTGTATTTAATTTGAAGTGGATTGGACAAATTGTTGGAGATAGATAGATAGATAGATAGATAGATAGATAGATAGATAGATAGATATTTAAACCATTAAAAAAAAAACCCTACAAGTGACTTGTTTCTTGGCAGAAAATTACAAGAACTTCTGGAACTGAACCTGCCCCCACCCCCACACCCTAACCCACCCCTGGGACCATCATTTACTCCCATGTGGAGGAACCTGCCCTTTGCCTTCATTAAAAAGGGTAAACCACCATCCTTTAGATCACCTGGAATGACATGATATAGGACTTTGATACTGAGCACAGATGTAGGGCACAGTGGGTGGGGGCTATGTATATTTAATTTGAAGGAGATTGGTCGATCCATTGGTTTTTAGTATTTATTTGTTTTTGTTTTTAAAAAAAAATGTTTTAAAAACCATCAAAAAAAAGTCCTATGAGTGATTTGTTTCATGGCAGAAAATTACAAAAATGTCTGGAACAAACAAACAATCGTATATATAGTTGTAAATTCACTATGTTCAAATTGGTTTGCAATCCAGAAGGTCTGAGTGAGAACTGTGAAGCAAGGGGCATGTGTTATGCTTTTATCCCCCTGCCCCCGCCTTACAAATGCACTATATGTCCAAGCTGGTTGGACATATCCAAAAACCTCACTCACTCACTCACTCATAGGAACATAAGAAGCTGCCATATACTGAGTCAGACCATAGGTCCATCTAGCTCAGTATTGTCTACCCAGACTGGCAGCAGCTTCTCCAAGGTTGCAGGCAGGAATCTCTCTCAGCCCTATCTTGGAGAAGCCAGGGAGGGAACTTGGAACCTAGATGCTCTTCCCAGAGCAGCTCCATCCCCTAAGGGGAATATCTTACAGTGCTCACACATCAAGTCTCCCATTCATATACAACCAGGGTGAACCCTGCTTAGCTAAGGGGACAAGTCATGCTTGCTACCACAAGACCAGCTCTCCTCTCCTCTCCTCTCCTCTCACTCACTCACACTATATACACAGTATGTCATCAGTCAATATGATTCTGGATTCATACAAAATGTTAAGGAGGTCCTGCACATGCTGATTCGCCCCCAGCCTCACACCTCCTTAGGAACAGCCCTCATCAGACTATTGGTCAATGTAGCTAGTAATGTCTACTCTGACTGGCAACAGCTCTCCTGGGTCGTTCCCATCACCTACTACCTGAGCCTTTAACAGGAGGTGCCAGCAATCAAAGATGGGATCTCCTGCATACTAAAGCATGTGTTCTGCCACTGAGTTCTGACCTTTCCCAGCTAAATAGGGACAGCTGGCAAGTATGCTACTTTGGAATCGAAGCAAACATTTCAAAACAGCTAATCATAAAATCCAGGTGGCAGAGTCATAGAATGATAGGATATTGAATAAAATATATAATCTGCTTGACAGAGAGCCAGCGTGGTGTAGTGGTTAGAGTGCTGGACTAGGACCAGAGAGACCTGAGTTCAAATCCCCATTCAGCCATGAAACTAGCTGGGTGACTCTGGGCCAGTCACTGCTCTCTCAGCCTAACCTACTTCACAGGGATGTTGTGAGGATAAACTCAAGTATGTAGTATACCGCTCTGGGCTCCTTGGAGGAAGAGCCGGATATAAATGTAGAAATAAATAAAATAAAATAAATAGTAGGAGAGGTTTCTACACTCTATGCCTTGAGGAAATAGTGCCTCAGGCTATGACCTTTTTCAGCCCATAGATTCTAAGTCAGAGTCAGATAGACAGATATAGATACAGGTCCAGGTGCAAATGCAGATATAGATACAGAGATCTGGTATCCTAAGATGTGCCCTAAATTAGGCAGGCTTCTGATAAGTATGGTATACTGTAGGATGCTGGAGGTTTTTCTTCATTCAGTGCTGACTCAAAGCATTTCAGCAGCTGAAAGAGAAAATTCAACTCCATGCACACACACCCCTGCTGGCAGGAAAAATATCATTATACATTGGTCAGCGGGCCATTTGCCACCCATTGATACCCCAAATCTGCTTCACAAAGAAGTAACCTGACTTTGCCAAAAGACAGAGGAAGCCCTGCTTCTTCCTTGTTATTTCAAAGTATGCAAATTATATGTTAATATAGTCAAACAAATTATAATATGCAAATAAAGCAATCATTTCCATCTCTCTATCTGCCAGAGAAAGCAATCAACATTAACATCACACACACACACACACACACCCATTTTTCACTCTAGCTTTAAAAAAATAATTACAGGAAGTCATCAACTTAAAGTTCAGACAAATGGCACTCAGAATTCCATAAATTGCCAGCTTGTTCCAACTTTACAACATTTGCCACAGGAGGGGAGGCTCCGCTAGACAGTTGCTGGTGCATAGGCTAGAAGAGGAAGCAGCCACAATGGTGGCTCAGGATCACAGTGTCATTGAGCCTGGTGGTCTGGATGGCAGCTTCTGCTGCATTTGAGGCTGCAGAGAGATTGGCTGGCTTGCCTGTCCAAGACGATCCCCCCATGCGGCTTTGGTTCTTCCTCCTCCAGGCTCAGCTGCTGTGCTGTGACAGTGAGAGGAAAGAGCCCTGCTCATTCCTAGCCCACATGCTGCTTCCTATTTGCCCTCCTTCTTTCCCTGTCTATCTGTTGCCCAGGAAGAGGAGGAGGAGGAGGAGGAGGAGGAGGAGGAAACGAGGTCCCCACTTGCCTCCCTTTCTTCCATGGAAAAGTGAGAGAGAAAGAGCCAGGAAGGGAGGGGCTGTCAAGGGTCCCCACCATCAACTTCTCTGCTGCCCATCGGCATGTCTGTGATTGACACACACTAGCTTTGACTGCAAAACAGAGGCCACATTCACACATAATGGGGAACTGGAGTTTGAGGGATCTGCAGTTTCCTTACCATTATGTCAGAACCCAGCCAACTCTGGTCCTGTCCATTGCATGACCTGAGGTCGCACTGATGAGACTCCCATTTGAACCCTCGGTTTGTAGTGAGTTTCACTGCTCCAATCCGAGAGTCCAGGTAGCCCCATTTTCAATTGAATGCAGCACTGGAGGCTGCATTCAGCCGGGCTGGAATTGAGGGAGGAAGCTCCTCCCTCTCTCCCTCCCTGATTGGCTGTGTGGGCTGTACTTCAAGCAAGAAGGAAACCCACACAGCCAGCAATCCCGCATCTCCACAGTCTTGCTGATTGCAGAGAGGATGCTCTCCTGAATGTCTGAATGCGGACAGGAGAGCGGGGAGAATAAGCGTGGGTCCATTGGACCCACAGGTCCATGTTGCATGCAAATACAGCCAGAGTATCTGGCCTTGGCTCAGGAACCAAACCCCAATTTATAACATTGTTTCTTATGGGGGGAAAGGGTGCAAATGAAGACACTTTGACTTAAGACAGAATTTCAGGTATTAATTTTGTTGTAAGACTGAGGACTTCCTGTAGTCCCTTCCTCCCTGTGAAAGGAACTGGAGTCCTGCCAGTTGGCAACCTTCGCTATGTACAAGTGCAATGAGAATCAGGTAGTTTTAAGGCCTTAGTTAGTCCCTGTAGAGAGTGTGAAAGTAGTTTGCTCTCAAACTATTTTGGAAGAAAATAAAATGCTTTTTCTCAGATCGAAGAAGTGAGAACACAATCTTGTCACAAACAGGCAGTGATCCTGCTAGGCGAGACATCAGTAATCTTGAAACTTCCAAGAGTGAAGGCAGACAATAGGTAGTATAGCATTATTAGGGGATTGTTTGAAATCTCCTTTGGTACATAAAACACCAAGTAAAGAAAAGAACTGAAATAAGGTTTTGCTGTAGTGCGACCTCTCCTGCTTTGATTCAGTGTTAATCCTTTGAAAATGCTTCTCCTTTACATGTACATCAGCAGCTGGGGGAGTACATAAAAGATAATATCTCTTTCCAATGCACAAGCAAGTAAAAGTTTGCCATCGTGGGCTACAGTTTTTTCATATTGGCACTGAGGAATTTTATAGCTACTAGACTGCCCTTATCCACTGGTGAAATAGTATTTTTTATTAGTTAATAGACAGTGGATTCTTTCACCTGCATTCTTTAGATGACTGTTCAGTGGCCTATCTGAAATGGGGTGCACAACTCAATGGAGTTTGTCTTAATAAAAAGAAAGTGATTTCATTTACTGAATAGGAAACCTATCGTCTTTCTGGAAAAAAATGTTTGTTTATAAAAATGTCTTCATTCATATCAATGCTGCTTTGGTAACAAGTTGCAGGGGAGCCTGGAGCAAAATCCTGCACTGGCCCCCCATGGCTCACTGGACCCCTTGCCCCCCCCCAAGCTTACTGGCGGACAACAGGTTGCAATGGTTCAGCCTATGGGGGGAATCTTTGGCAGTGGCAGCTACTCTTTCTCCCATTTTTAGAGGGTAGGAGGAAGAGGATGCTTCTTTGGGGTTGTGTTTCCCTTGTTGACTCTAAAAAGGATGAGCTGGACCTCGAACAAAAAGAGACAGCTCTGTTCTCTATAGAAGATGCAGCTTCGTCATGATGAGATTAAATTAGATATATCTTCTGATTCTGCAAATGAAACTTATTTTTATGATGTCAGGTTTGTCTATTAAGTCAAGGATAAATCCTGTTATTCTCATAGCCCACTTTCTCCCTTAATTTTTTTTTTAAAAGCTTGAATTATTTAATTTAAGAATGGAGTCAAATCTATTTGAAATTGAGCAAATTTAGTCTCAAATTCGGCAGTATCGACATTATTCTTGACCAGAGATGTTTTATCCTAAATACGAATCTATAGTTCCTTGGACTCATTGTGTTAAGTCTCTACAAGAAGAATCATAAGATCCAGAGAACACTTGTTCAAAATTGCAGTCCATCTTTTAACTAAGTTCTCACTATGTTGGGACATACTTAATTCTTTCTCAGTTCTATGTCCTCTAGCGATACGTTTAGCTCTACAATAATCTAGAAGACTGGAGGCATGGAGATCTAGTTTAATTATCCATTTTTCCAAATGAGATATAGTTTCCCACTGGTCTCTATATGTATTAGGACTAGAAGTAAATAAGGAAGGTTTGCCAAGTAGTTGTTCTATGTATTCATTAGAAAAACCGGTCTTGTCGGAGATGGAGTTCCAGTGCATCGACCTTTTGCACAGACTATCCAAATGACCACTATGGGCATTGGGAGTAGAGGTAGCTAATGAAGGTCTCCTTACCTGTCCCTGCTTGCCTTTACTCTATGACCCCTAATTTGACTCTTCAGCTATTTCCTGTAGTGAGTCAATCCTCTTCCTTTCCTCCTAGAGAGAAGATGGAAATATATATCTCTCTCCCTACCTATTCATTATGTAGCTAATAGATAGGTCTTTCCTATCTCAAATGTACTTCACCAATAAATCAATTTAGTTTAGACTCTACAGTGATCACCAAGCATGTTCCTTAAATAGCTACAACAATAAAACTCCACACACTGTAACTAAAGTGGTAGCTTCCTTGGCACTTTGCTAAATAATCACAAAACCCAACAGTTGTCATATTCCGTGGAGGAAACACACAGTGGGGGAAAGCACCACACCAACAGAAATAAAGCCAGAAAACAGGAACAGTGCACTGACGATTTATTAGAAAGTAAGTCCTGATGCGTTTTGAGTGGAACTCTTCTTCAGGGGACTACAAATGGCAAAATATACCAATTAGAACAGTAAGAAATAGATATACAATCAAAAGGACTACAGGCAGATCTCATCATCTGTAGGGGTTAGGTTCTTGCCCACCACCACGGATAACGAGCAAGACATCCAGTGCTGGCCTCTCTCCCCACAGTAGGGATGTGCACGAACCGGTTCGGACGCCATGTTGGAGGCCTCCGAACCGGTTCGGAAACGGACCAGTCCGGCAGTCCGGCACTGAGGGGGGGGTCTACCTTTAAGGGCGGGGGGGGTAGAACTTGCCCCTCCCGCCGCTCTTCCCCCTCCGGCACTGTGTTTTAAATTGAAGTTTTTGGGGCGGCAGTGTTCCTCCCTGCCGCCCCTGCCCCCGTCGTTGCCCGGAAGAAGCAGTAATACAAGCACGCATGTGCGCGTCACGGCGCGGGCGTGCCTGTCACTGCCGGGTGCGCACCGTGACGCGCGCATGCATGCTTGTATTACTGCTTCTTCCGGGCAATGACGGGGGCAGGGGCGGCAGGGAGGAATGCTGCCGCCCCAAAAACTTCAATTTAAAACACAGCTCCGGAGGGGGAAGAGCGGTGGGAGGGGTAAGTTCTACCCCCCCTTAAAGGTAGACCCCCCCCTCAGTGCCGGACCGCGCCGCGTGGTTCCGTGCACACCACTACCCCACAGTGCTGGCCTTTGCAAAAACAGCATCCCCTGTAGAGCAGGGGCTGCGGGAGGGCTGACCATGGGCCCCTGCCGTCACTCACATGCTCCTTGAGTGCTGGCCTCTCTCCCAGCGTTGCTGCCACCACCCACCTGTGCACTCCTTGAGCCCTGGCCTCTCTCCCCACCGCGGGGGTCAGCAAGAATGTGACATCCTTGCAGACTGGTGGACTGCCAGAGGTAGGGCAGGGCCGGCATGAAGAGGTCTTCCTTGGAGAACTGACCCTCATCACTGACTGTCCAGGCTTCCTTAAATACCCCCCAAGCCCTCTCGAGACTCCATCGTGAGACCCGCGAAAGGTGGGAAGACAAGGAACTATTGCCGTGGCTAAGTCCTTTAGCAGCAGCTTCTCCTTCTCTCCCTACCAGTGAATGGGAGCATACCATAGAGGCCTCATGAATAACAAAGGGGGCCTCTGTGAGACACTCCCACTTGTGAATGGGGGTGCAGTGCCCGGTGAAGCAGCAGAGGAAGAGGTGGCCCTTCTATGAGGCGAAGGGGGGCAGTCACCTCAGGCAGCAAATTTCTTGCAGTGGTCTCTCAGACCCCCAGTGTGGTCCTCCAGACCCCCAGTTATTAAAAAAAGAGTGGGAGGAGATGGGGAAGAGAATGTGTGCAAGGGGACAGCATTTGGAGCCCTGTCTCTGACACACAGAGGTTTTGAGCCACCACTGAGCAGAAGAACAGGTCTCTCGGCCAGCTCATGCCACTGGTGCCATTTGTGTTCAGGAGCTGGCCTGGCCAGGTAGACCTTTTGATGGAGGGGCCAGGATCCAACCCAGATAGCCCCTGACATAGCCCTTGCTTAGTGCCTTGCCAGCTGCCCAGCATTCAAAGCAAAGTGTGTGTGTGTGTGTGTGTGTGTGTGTGTGTGTGCGTGTGTGTGTGTGTGTGTGTGTGTGTATATATATATATATATATATATATATATATATATATATATATATAAAAATCAAAGTACTGGTACAATAAAATAAAAACAATCAGAAAAAACAAATACAAACATAAAGCTAGTAACTGAATCCATTATCGAGGCCATATTTGAATGTGCTAGTCCAGCATGGATAACTAGAAATATTGGACAAGTGCTCTCACTCCCCTTCATGCATTTGGAAAGGAAAGGAAAGATTATGCCATCAAGTCAGCTTCGACTCCTGGCAACCACAGAGTCTTGTGGTTTTCTTGGTAGAATACAGGAGTGGTTTACCATTACCTTCCTCACACACAATATGAGATGCTGCCTTTGCCATTGTCACTGAAGTGAGCATCTGCCTCCAGCACCTTCCTATATCGCTGCTGCCCTATATAGGAGACTACAAAAATATATTTACTAGGCACAGTCTGGGAAGCATACTAGCAGGGATTCAAATTAACAGTCTCCTGCTCCCTAGGCAAGCAGCTTCCCTGCTGTGCCACCACAGCCAGATTATATATTTATTTTATTATTTATTTATATACCGCCTGACTCCTGAGGCTTCAGACAGTTCACAAAAACAAAGACAAGCTATTAAAACAAGTATTAAAAAAATTAACACATTCAGAAATTACAGCAATTAAATATTTAAAACTCAGCTATTACTAAAAGCCTAGCTTTAAAAAAAAGTGTCTTAAGGACTCTTTTGAAGGCTGGGGAAAGGTTAGGGAAAGATATTGTGATCTGGGCCTTCGTGTGGAACATTCAATACAGAATGTTCTCTCTGGGCTGGGCTGGCATGTCATTTGGCCAGGCTCGAGATCATATGCACTGCCTAGAACTTGATTAATTTGTACTGTAACGTGTAATGCGCTCTACGTGGGGCTGCCTTTGTACGTAATCCGGAAACTTCAGATGGTTCAGAATGCGGCAGCCAGGTTGGTCTCTGGGTCATCTCGGAGAGACCACATTACTCCGCTGTTGATGGAGCTACACTGGCTGCCAATAGGTTTCCGGGCAAAATACAAAGTGCTAGTTATAACTTATAAAGCCCTAAACAGCTTAGGCCCTGGGTATTTAAGAGAGCGTCTTCTTCGTTATGAGCCCCACCACCCATTGAGGTCACTTGAGGAGGTCTGTTTGCAGTTGCCGCCAACTCATTTGGTGGCTACACAGAGACAGGCCTTCTCGGCTGCCACCCCGAGATTGTGGAATGCGCTCCCTGCTGGGATACGAGCCTCCCCATCTCTGGCAATTTTTAAAAAACACCTTAAAACACATCTCTTCAACCAGGTTTTTTCAGCTTTTTAAAACTTGTTTTTAAACTGTTCTGATTATTTAATTGCTGTTTTACAATGTTTTTAATTGTTAATGCTTTATAATTTTTGTTTTAATTATTAACTGATTTTAATGGTGTTTTAATGTAAGCCACTCTGAGCCTTTTGGAAGGGCGGTATAAAAGTTTTAATAATAAATAAATAACTAAATAAATAAATAAATAAATAAATAAGGCTTTGTACCAAGCAAGACCTAATATAGTTGTGCTAGTCTCATGGGCAGCTCTTCTATGAGGTGAAGTACGGTGGTCACCTCAGGCACCAGATCACTGAGGCACCAACAAGGTGTCAAGATGCCCTTCTGCCCCCAGCCTTTTTTTAAAAGGGGAGGGGGAAGATGGATGGCATTTGGTACCTTGTCTTAGGTGTGCAGAGGCCTTGTTGCCATTGGCTGGAAGTTGGTGAAGCCACCTAATGGTGCAGCAGCGAAGTAACTTGCCTAGGGGGCAAGAGGTTGACAGTTTGAATCCCCACTGGTACGTTCCCCAGACTATGGGAAACACCTATATTGGGCAGCAGCGATATAGGAAGATGCTGAAAGGCATCATCTCATACTGTGAAGGAGGCGGCAATAGTAAACCCCTCCTGTATTCTACCAAAGAAAACCACAGGGCTCTGCAGTCACCAGGAGTCGACACCAACTCGACGGCACAACTTTACTTTACCTTTATCAGAGTTAAGTATCTGAGTCTGAGCAATTACCTGACTCTGGTGCTGGCAACAGTGCTGGTATCATTTCCAACTTATGCTCTCCACTTTTAAAATTGATCGTGAATATCAGTTCACTTTCTTAGTTAGTAATAACAAAACTCTGGCAGAAACACATGCTTCCTTTGCACCCATTTCACTTGGGCAGGGAATGAGCTGAGAAAGGAAACAGTGGTGACTCTACAGGAAATTGACTAACTGAAGAGATGGCTAAAGGATACCTGACACACAAAGAACTCTCAATGAAGAAAATTGTAAAACTACTTTCAGTTTCACTGATAAATTAGAAACTACCGTGGAGGCACATCTGGACAATTCTTTGATAGAATAAGTAGGGTTAAGTGAGATTTTTGTTTATTATTTATTTGTTTGTTTAGTTATTTATTTTATACAGAGAACAGTCAGCTTTTTGCATGGATTGCTAAAACATTGTGGCTAAGTTATGCCATTAATGTAATTTTTCCCAGGGTTAAGGGACAGATGGTTTTAATATCAAGGCATTAATACTCTGCCTTTCTAACTGAAAGGACATAAACTCTTACATCATGTAGAAAATGTCATAAATCCCAGTCAGTAAATCTCAGCTAAAGCATTTAATTCATAATGCGTGTAGTACTGTGTTGGAAATTGCTTTTAAAAAATCTTTAGCATTAACAGGGTTCATAACTTCCCAGAAGGTTTGCTGACATCAGATATGCTGCCTTCAGGATATGCTGTACTGCAGCATAGAATTGTTCACCTCTGTGCATATATATATACTATGTTCCAGCCCAAATATTCTAACAAAAGGATTGAGATGAATATTCAGAATGTCCTAGAGCAGAGGGAGGCAGCGGAGGTGGCACTGGCTGTATCTGACACACTAAATGAGACCATCATTTAGGCAGGCCAAAGGAGGAGCAGACCCTCCCCTCCTCTGTGTTTCATGCCACATCTAGTTATTCCTCAGGAGCACCTACATCACTGGCTATTTTGAGGTATATAGGAAAAGAGAACAGCAGCAAATGCTTTTGAAAGCTCACAGCCAGCACCAGGACCCATGAAGGTAGAGCAGATGCCTGAGACCCGTGGAAGCTTGGAGGGTCCACTGAAATGAACCCAAGCCCTGCAACTATCCCTTGTCCCCCACATTGCTGCTCTCTTCCCAAGAGTGGTTTGTCCATGAGGCAAAGAGAGGCGAATGCCTCAGGCATGAGTGCACCAAGGGGTGTTGAAAACAGACCCCTGTGACACCTCTGTGTTAGAGATGTGCAGGTTCGGAACCCCCGCATTTGAACTGGTTCGAACGTGGGGGCGGGGTGGCTTTAAGGACAGGGTAAGGTGCGCTGACCCACCTCCGCCGCGCTTCCCCCTCTGGTGCGCTGTGGATAAATAGGCAGTCAGGGCGGCAGCGTACCTCCTTGATGCCCCGTTGTTGAAGGGACCGGAAGTGGAACCAGAAGTGCAATGTGCGTGTTGCGGGCAGGCGCGCACACGATGATGTGCACCTGCCCACCTCTGACGTGTGCACGCTTGCACGGCACTTCCGGCACCACTTCCAGTCATTGCCTCTTTATCCACAAAGTGCCGGAGGGGGGAGTGCAGTAGGGGGGGAGTACACCCTCCCCCATCCTTAAAGCCACCCCACCCCACCCCACCACCGGCTCGAAGGGAGCCTGATCCATGAACATCCCTACTCTGTGTCACCTGCTGCCCCCCCCCACCTTGCTTGTGGTGGCCACCTCTGCCACCTCCCCCTTTGCGAGCCTCACCCTTAGCTGCTCAACTCCGTGCTCCTGGCCCAGAAGCCAAGGGGTGATTTGCCACCCCTCTTCCCCTCATTTGCTTTTGATGAGCGGCATGCAGCCCCAACCCGCAATGTTTCGTGCCAGCTGGTTGCTCTCCCCCTCTCTCTCTCTCTCTCTCTCTCTCTCTCTCTCACCACTCCAGCACTTTTCCTCCTCCATTTTGGGAGGAGACAAAGCAAATAAGGTTTTTGCTGGTGGGGAGCAGGAGAGAAAAAGCCAGCCAGAGAGATCAACTGCCGCTGATGCTGGATGCCTGATGCAATTGGGCATGCAGCAACAGCAGCTGCTGATCTTTCTGGCTTTCTTCGGGGAGGGAGAGAGAGAGAGAGAGACTGACTAATGAATGCCGAATCGCATTGGGCATCCAATATGAGCAGCAGTCAGACACTCCAGCTGACTCTGACTCTCTCTCTTGCTCCCCTCCAGGAACAAGCTTCTGTGCTTTGTCTCCTCCCAAGATGGAGGAGACAGAGTGCACAGGTTTGCGAGAGTGGAGAAAGAGAGAGACCAACCAGCTGGCATGAAACATTGCCAGCTGGGACTGGATGAAATGGTGGTAACTCAGCATTGGGCTTCCAACCCAGGCGAGCTGAGTTGGGCGGCTAGGAATGGGGCTAGTGAGGTGGGGCAGTGTCACTGCTGGGTCCAAGTCATCACTGGGCTCATGCAGGGGGCAGGGTGGCAATCTGGAAGCTGCCTGGGGTGAAAGCACGATGCAAGCCGCCACTGTCTCTTTCAGTACTCAAAAGACCAGCAGGGAGGCTGAATGGAGGATCATGGAAGTGGTCTGATTGATGTGTTTGCATTTTTAAAAACCCAAGTGCCCTGCTAGATCAGAATGATTCATGTCTTCCAGTATCCTGTTTCCAGTGGTAGCCAACCAGATGCCTCTAGGAAGCCCATGGTCAGTCATTAAGGCAACGGACCTCCCCCATTATTTGCCTTCCAGCAACTGATATTCAGAGGTATTCTTCTGCTGAACACAGAGGTTCCACAAAGCTCCCATAGTCAATAGCCACTGGTTGATTTTTCTTCCTGAATTTATCTAATCCTCTTTTAAAGCCATCTACCCCTGCTAACTTGGCAAAGAGGCACCTTCCAACGTGGTGATTCTCTTTATTTAGCAGGGGGAGAGTAACTGGCCCTATTCCCCCAGCACAGTACCTCCAGTGACTGTTGCTGGTGTCTATCTTATGTTTCTTTTAGATTGTGAGCCCTTTGTGGACAGGGAGCCATCTTATTTTTTTATTATTTCTCTGTGTAAACCGCCCTGAGCCATTTTTGGAAGGGTGGTATAGAAATCAATCAATCAATCAATCAATCAATCAATCAATCAATCAAATAAATAAATAAAATCACCAACACATCTCATGGCTGTCAACACATCTCATGGCAGTTAATTACGCATTGCATGAAGAAATATGTCCTTTTGTTTGTCATGAATCTACTGCCAATCAGTTGGTAAGCCAGTTCTCTCAAGGATGGCACATCAACCCTTTCAGCACCGCCACCTCCCCCATGGGTTGCTTGCAGAGGAAGGAAGGAAGGAAGGAAGGAAGGAAGGAAGGAAGGAAGGAAGGAAGGAAGGAAGGAAGGGGAAATGGCACCATATTGATTTTCTTTTTCCTTTCCTAACAAAAGCAGAAGGATGGGGAGAGTTTTGAAAGAAAGAAGGAACTGAGGGTGTAATTTTAATAAACAGCAAGAGAAGTGGAGAGGACATCATTTGGTGCTCTACTTCAGGCATCAACATCTCATCAGCTGGCTCTGCTCTGTATCCACTTTCTCCACAGTGTTCATAATTAGAAAAATCATGTGCCCTCTTTGTCTCAGGGGAGACTAGTCATCGTCAACTTTTTCCCCAGTGGGAGATGGGCCTGTTTCCTAAAGGGAATGTTCCGTTGTGTCTGGGTCATAGGGTACTCTTCCCAATTTGAGTGCACTGCTCACACCATGTCTGTTCACTGATCCATTCTCTCCATAGCATTCTCAGCCTTCAGGAGACCGATGAAGTAGTAAGTGAGGACCACTTAAGATAGTGAAACTTCATTGTCACTGGGAAGGGATAGGTTCCTTACCCGAGGAGCCACTACTGGTTGCATGGCCACAAAAAAAATCTGGACCCCCTGAAAGACTTTGGTGAACTTGAAATGCATGAGAACAAAGGTAAAACTGGGAGATCAGATTCTGAAGTGAGAGTGGAGAAGGTCAGATTTAAAGTCTGAGATCATTGACAGATCTCGAAAATAGCATGCTATGGTGTGTGATAAATGAGTAATCTGGCTGTTTGTTTATTTACATACATACATTTATTCATTCATTCATTCATTTATAGTCTACTTTCCTTAAGAAAAATAAACTTGAGATCACCTGGCGTATGTGTGTGTGTGTGTGCGCGCGCCTATCATTTTTGCAATGCCTGAACAAATATGAACCAAATTGAGTACAGTTGTACGGACACATAGGGACACATCAGCAGCAAGGTTTGTGGTGATGTCATCCACCCCATTCAAGATGAACATTTGAGGCGTAACTGGGCTAATTTATGAACTGCCTAACCAATTTGAACTAAATTTGCTACAGCTGTAGGGACACATAGGGACAGCTCAAAGGCGTCGTTTGTAATTATGTCATCCACCCTGATTCGAGATGGCGGAGATGTGAATATTTGAAGCACAAGTGGGCTAACTTGTGGAGTGCCTAACTGATTTGGACCAGATTTGGTGCAGTTGTAGTGAATGACACAAAGGGACACCTCCACAACATAGTTTGTGATGATGTCATCCACCCCAATTTAAAATGTCGGATACATGAACATTTGAGGCACAAGTGGGAACCGATTTGGACCAAATCTGGTTCACTTGTAGAGATACACAGGGTCACCTCAATGGCATAGTTTGTAATGATGCCATCCACCCTGATTCAAGATGGCAGATGCATGAACGATTGAGATACAAGTGGGCTAATTTGTTGACTGCCTAACCAATTTGAACCAAATTTAGTTCAGTTGTAGTGAGTGATGCATCGGGACACCTCAACGGCGCAGGCCATGATGATGTCATCCACCCCGTTTCAAGATGGTGGATGTTTGTACATTTAAGGTTGAAGTGGGCTAACTTGTGAGGATGGTAATTATCTATTAAGATTATAGTGAAAGGAAAGTTGGCAGATTACTTCTTACCAGAACAATTTGTTCTACTCTGAAAACTGCTTAATGATACAGATGTCCTTAATTAGGCTGTGAAGGAGATACTATAGCATAGCCAAGTTTTTCAGTGTATCCCTGCAATGGTAATTTCAAAAGAAGACAAAGATCTTGGCCACCTGCTTTCCTGAAGGCTGCAGGGTCACCAGTTCCTCTAATATTCCAAAGCTGTGAAAAATAAGTTTTCCCACAGCAGACATCATTAGAGTTTTCCCACATGAATAATCATGACCACATCCTCTGTTCCTCCTTCAGTTCTAGCTGAGTCATCAGCTCTAAGAGAAAGCTCTCACTCATTGGCAGCACTGACTCCAAGTTTCAGGGGGCTCTTGTCAAACTGCCCTTCATGGGCCCCCTCCTACCTGGGTCCCCTGATTTTCATGGTGGGGGGTGGGGGTGGGATGGGAAAGAGGAGGCAAATCAGAGCAACTGTCTTGGCAGAAAGGGTCACTCCACCGTCACCCCACAAAGGCAATGGGCACAGAGGTGGTCTCAGAGAGTGGCAGTGGGTGCTCTTCCTGAGATCATTGGCTGCTTCCCTCCAGGTCATCAGCAGCAGCTTGATAATGCTGGCTCTTGACATAGGAACGTAGAAAGCTGTCTTATACCAAACCAGGCCCATGTTGCCCAATATTTTCTACACCAGGGCTACACAATTTAACCCTCCAGCTGTTTTTAGACTACGGTCCCCATCATCCCCAATCACAGTGGCCAATAGTGAGGGATGATGGGAGTTGTAATTCATCATCTACAAGAGGGTCAAGGTTGTGCTGCCCCAGCTTCTTCACAGTTTTTCCAGCAATCGTCTTTCCTAGCCCTGCCTGGGGACGCCAGGGATTGAGCCTGGGGCCTTCAGCATGCAAGGCAGATGCTCCCCTCCCCGCACCACGACCATCACCACCACCACCACCACCCTACACACACCACAGGGCCAGACACTGGCCCTGCAGGCTGGTCAGGGGTGTAGCTATAATTGAATGGTTCAAAGACCCTAACCCTCACTCCGAGGGGGCCGCCAGGGAGAAGAGCGAAAACACACACACCCTCTCCTAGCTACACCTCTGAGGCTGGTCAACAGTCTTCTGTTTAAATTCTCTGGCTGAGCTTAAAAAAAAAGTCCCATCGCTCCTTGCCTTGCTCTGCTTTGCCCCTCCCTGAGCCTGTAACTCTTTTGGCCTCTTTGCCCTTTGCTTTGCCTCTTATCCAGTTACACCACCTACATCCTGACTTGCTCCTGACAGTCTGGCACCATTCCGCTTTTTCTTATGGGTTTACATTTTCTCTGTTTCAGACTGAGTCCTCTCTGCCCTTATCAGGTTTGTGAAGCCTGAGCACAGAAGGAAGCCAGTTATTGAGAAGATGAATGACTTATATGAGGTCTCTCCAATCCGATCCCCCCCCCCACTCTTTTAAGGTCAATCTTTCATAGCCATACTCCCTATCACTGTCACATTGACATGTTGTAGTTTTATATTTGGCATATGACAAATGATTTTTTTAAAATGGAACTAACAACCTGCCAGAGCCCCAAAGATATCAGCAGTAAATGTTCTTGTGGACACCTGCAGGTTGAAAGATTATCATTTAGCCTCCGTTCTTTTACCAAGTTTACTGATTATTTCAAGACAATCCTGAAAATTTACACTGATCACTGACTGAGTAGCAGACAAGAATCAGATTATTCCCAGACTGATTTTTTTCCAAAATGTTTGACATAAGCCAGTTGTGGTTTTTTTTTTTACTGAGAACCAATTGGCCAGAGGAGGAAGAGATGGTTTTGAGGGGAAATGGTTCTATCTTTTTCCGTGGCTTTGAGGAGGAATTTGCTAGTGCATTTGGCCTCAGAATGCACTGAAATAGCAGGTTGTAAGGGTTAGCCCTTAGACAACTTAGTGTAGAAGGGTCCCATACTTGTCCAGGAAGACAGGCAGCAAAGGTATGGGTCAGGGGTGTAGCTATAATTGAGCAGATGGGTTCAAAGAATCTGGGGGCCCCAGCTCCTGAGGGCCCCCCAGCTCCACCCCTCCCTTTTGTCTTCATTATCTCCTTCACTCCACTGGGGCCACTGGGGAGAGGGGTGAACATGGGCCCCCTCTCCCCTAGCCACGCCCCTGATATGGGTGGTGAAAAGTAGAGCTTGTGAACTAGCAGCAGCCCCTTGTACTGCAACAGATGACCCTGGGACACACTTTCACCTTATGTTAGGTTCCGCAAAGTCAGAGGTTGTACCGTAGAATTCCTTGTGGAATCAAGGGCATGATCTCATCTAGCATGGGCCCCATCTAGGGACACGGAACGTTGCCTTCTACTGAGTCAGATCATTGGTCCATCTAGTTCCAGTGTCTACACTGACTGATAGTAGTTCTCCAGGTTTTCAGACAGAAGTCTCTCTAGCTCTGCCTGTGGATGCTGGGGACTGAAACTGGTACCTTCTGCATGCAAAGCCTGTACTCTCTCACTGAAAGACAGCACCTCTTCTACATTCATCTAGTTCAAACCTGTCTAGGCCCCATGCCAAATAAGAACCAAGATGGCAGTGCCTGTATGTGGCAGGGTAGGAACTGTAATGTTCCTGGGTCTTGGCAGTTGCCTGATCCTGCTGGCACCAGGCGCTGTTTCTAGCCATTCTGGTTGTGGTAAAATCCGGTACTAGGGGGGCAAGGAAGAAAATGACCCAAAGGTTCTTTCTCAAAGTACATTTTCCACTTACAGGCAGAATTGGCAGTGGGTGGGGTGGGCAGTCTGTTCTGGAATCAGTTTCTAGAGACTCACTTTGGAAAGAATAAAGTATACTCTGAAGTCTTAGATGTGTAGTTAACATGTAACTCTCTGGCTATAGTGGTTTTACACATCTCTCAGCTTTATTGGAGTTGCAAATACCAATTTCAGCACTCTGAGACATTATGTGGATTTGTCACACTCCCTGGAGGGCTGAAGGCCGATAAAGCAATGAGTGAAAAACGAATGCGAAATTAGAATCCCTCTTTATGACATTTTCCATGTAGCTACATAAAATAAACTTCCATTCTGCCTTATGATAGTCACTCTCATGGGACCCAACTACAGAAGCATTTTATACATGTGTCCTGGAAAACGCTTTCTCTGTACAATGTTAATATTCAAGTCTCCATGATAGGCTTTAAAATTTAATTTTACAGCCCGGCATATCCCTAAAGCTTTGTGCTGATAAGACTTCCTCGTGTCATTCATCTTCACAATGAACCTCTGAAAAAGTCTGTGAGTCACACTTTGCAGATGGCTACCCAGCAAAGCCATGACTTAGCTTTTAAAAAATAATAATAGCATCAACAGCAAAAACCCAATACTATACTCCATCCTGTGGGTCAATCTGGCTTTTGCTAGAATGTTTGAATATACTTATATGCTTGATACAGTTTCAAAAATGTATCATTCAGTGCGCACATGCACACACACAAACGCACACACACATTTGTGTGTCCTAGAGTGAGCTCTGAAAATAGAAATTCTGTCTTTTAGCATAGTTGGTTGTTGTTTTTTTAAGTTAGCTGTGATGAGTACCTGTTGGCTAGAATACACAGCATTGCCAACACACCTTCCAATCCCTAGAGC
The DNA here is from genome assembly GCF_027244095.1 of Hemicordylus capensis. Classification (NCBI taxonomy): domain Eukaryota; kingdom Metazoa; phylum Chordata; class Lepidosauria; order Squamata; family Cordylidae; genus Hemicordylus; species Hemicordylus capensis. Next base: position 225,757,119 of record NC_069659.1, on the reverse strand, counting down.
AGTTCTGAAGCTGTTCTTATAATGTTTGCATTTCTAATATGTTGAGAAAGAAAGAAAGAAAGAAAGAAAGGAAGGAAGGAAGGAAGGAAGGAAGGAAGGAAGGAAGGAAGGAAGGAAGGAAGGAAGGAAATGTTCTCATTGAAGTACCTTTTTTTAAAAGGGTAGCCTGCCTGGTACACAGGGGGTGGGACCAGAGTGTGGGCTGACACACCTCCTTAATATAGAAAGCAGCTTGCCAATCAAGCAGTGGCAGTGCCAGGCTTCATGGGGCCCTGGGGCAGAGCCCTGTACTGGACACCTGCTCATGGTGCCTTGAGCCCCACCCTGCACCCCCAGCTTACTAGAGAATGGGGAGGGGAGGCATCAGAGCTGCTGCCATCAGTAGCTCCTCCCCCTCCCAGAGGGTTGGAGGAATTGCTGTTATATCCATTACCCTCATTTGTGGACTGGGGTGGGCAGGCTCCACCTCCGTTTCCCACCCTCCTCTATGGTCAATAGGAGCATCCCCTTGAGGCCCCATGATGACACCATGCTTCTGGTGAGGCCATTGGCAGATGGAGAATGCCAGGCAAAGACAGCGGTGGTGGGAGTTTGTGGGATGATTTGTGCCTCCACTGTCACCAGGTACTGGGATAAGTATTGGGGGGTGGGGTGTCTAGGGGTAAGTCAGGTGGGCCCTCCAGTAGGTACGGGCCCTCAGCCAGTGCCTAACCTCACTGACCCTGATGCCTCCCCTGCACTCAAAAGTATGATTTGGTGGGAAAGTAAGTCTATAGCATAACTTGTGAAACCAGGTTTATGACATGGGTGAAGAACCCACTATGATTATCTTTAGAAGGCTACATCAGATACAATGGCTCCAACTGCCCAGAGGCCTACATGCAGGAGTTTTCTTAAACTCAAACTATGATGAGGGCCACACTTCATGCATGTAATGGGAAATGCCTATTAAATAGTCCTTCTAATGTAAAAGCATCAGAACCCCCCGGTACACTCAGCATTCTGCAATCCATCCTCCTCCATCCAGAGAGGTCCATCAACAGTGGCCACCAGTTCATCTGGTGGCTACTCAGGGACGGCCATTCTCTGTTGCCTCCCCAAGGCTTTGGAAGGCGTTCCTTGTTCAGGTAAGAGCTCCCCCATCTATGGCAATTTTTAAAAAGTTGCTTAAAACACGGCAATTAGACTGTAATGCAATTTAAAAATTGTCTTAATTTTTCATTGTTGTTTCATTGCGCTGTATTATTATGTTGTATTTATTGCAAGCCGCCCAGAGACGCAAGTTTGGGACAGTATAGAAACACACTCAATAAATAAATCCATAAGTAAATAATCCTGTGCTTGGCTGCTCAGGCATATCTCCCACTGAATTTAGTGGCACTTGCCCATTAAGACTGCAGCCTCAGCAAGGGCAGCCCTCTTGGCCCTGTTCCAGAGATAAGAACATGAAACAGTGGGCTGTTTAAGCATTGCTGCACAAGCATAGCCTCAGGTGCTCAGTTCCCAATGACTGGCAATGAACTACCTGTTTGGTAGGGATGGAGTGCCTTCCCTTTCCTATGGGGGAAGGAGACTGGAATCATATTCATGGTGGGGCGTTGTGAGGGGAGCTAATGCCATCACAGTGGACAACACCAAACCATCTGTTTAGATGCTGTATATCCAGTGTGGAGGATTGTATGTACAATTCCAAATGCTGGATTCAGAGAGGCATCACAGGGAGCCCAGCACACAATGCCCTTTTTCATATGCATTTCTCAATTCAGCAGGAGATGTGTGCTTACAAGCCTACTTCTGTGTGCAGTTCATCCCTGCTGGGTAGAGACAATTGTTTGAAATAAGACGTCTCTAGAGTACATCATTTGAGGATTAGACAAAGCATCGTTGTGCAAATTTAAAAAATCAGATAGAGCTTGTGCCAAGAATCTGGGTAGAATTAATAGATTTGTCTTATAGTAACAGATTGTTCTGTACTCAGGCACATTCTATGTGCACATAACATAATGGAAATCCTTTATATTTTAAATTTTTAATCAAGAGTCTATTCTGAGTTAACTGCATTTTGGTAGTGTCAGACTAAATAGATCCACACAGTGTTCTAGTGTTTTTCTAGGAAATATTCACAGAGCTTGATATCTGAACATTGAAAGGCAGGAAAGAGAGTCCTTGGGGTGGGTGGGGGGCAGGCTTTCTGGTTAATCCTTAATTTAGAAAAATGTTTTTGAAGTGTACCTAGAAAACCAATCAATATTGCATTGTGCTTGTGGCAATGAAGCCTCTAGCACCAATTGGCTGAACTGATGTTGTAATGCTACAGAATGTCTACAGATATTCCAACTGCTCAGGCAACAAAAGTTGTCAGCAATGAAAAGTTCATAGTCCAACTTCTGTGGGAAGGAACAAGTGTCAGGTTGGGATTAAAACTTTATAGAGATTCTGTGGGAGATGCTGTGTGGGAATTCAAAGGATTAGAAAGCTGACTTGAGGGAAGTGCTAAAAGTCAAACAGCCTACAGGCAATGTGTCTGAAGGAAAGGGGCAGAAAAAGCAATGGATAGAGGAATCTGAAGGAAGGGCAAGGACTGTGGTGCAAGATGTCAAGGAAAGCATAGGGTTGCCAGGTCTAGCCCTGAGAGGGCTTTCATGGCCTTAAGAGTTGAACAGAAGAGGGAAATTCTGCCAGCTGTAACTTCTACCATTACTGCAGCATCATGACCTGCCAGTTGTAAGGATATATTAAAAAGGGCCCAAAGGAAGTGAGATTATTAGCAGATTAACTTCAACTGATTGGCCATGGCAACAGGCTTAGAGTTCCAAAGAAAAGGCAGAGCTGCTCTATTCTAGTGCATTGCCCTCCATGGCCTTCAACAAAGGACCAGTCTGGACTGCCCATTTGCAATAAGGGTGTGTGCATGTCATAAGTGTGTACATCCTTTCCCCACCAGCCCCCCATGACTGGGGAGGGGGCTTTCCCTAATTCCTTGTTTAAACTGACATTTCTAGTGCATGCCAAGGAGCAGTTTGGATGAACTCCCCCCCACACCCGCTCAAAAAATATGGGAAAGTATCCCAGCATGCTGGGAGCAGGGGAAGGATGTTTGTGCTAATGGAGACTGCATGTCCTTACCTTATTATTTCTTGTTTACACAGTTAAACAGGTGTTATTATCTGGTTTGTTTTATCCAGCCATCGAGTCCTTCCCAAGGACCTGGGATGGCTGAATTTTATCATCAATACTGTTGGTTACTATAGGAATCGTCACAAAATATAGGCCGTTCCCAGTAAAGTTGCTTTTTGTAATTGGCTGATGGTGATTTCTGTGGCCCCTATGGTGTTGAGGTGCTCTTCAAGGTCTTTTGGAACTGCACCCAGGGCACCAATTACCCCTGGGATTATTTTGGTCTTTTTCTGCCACCAAAATAATCCCATTATTATTATTATTATTATTATTATTATTATCATCATTAATTCGATTTCTATACCGCCCTTCCAAAAATGGCTCAGGGCGGTTTACACAGAGAAATAATAAATAAATAAGACGGATCCCTGTCCCCAAAGGGTTCACAATCTAAAAAGAATCATAGATAGGCACCAACAACAGTCACTGGAGGTACTGTACTGGGGGTGGATAGGGCCAGTTACTCTCCCCCTGCTAAATAAAGAGAATCACCACATTAAAAGGTGCCTCTTTGCCAAGTTAGCAGGGGTTAGGGTTAGGGTTCCGGCTCATGTGCTGGAGCCGGAAGACAAAGTACTCGTATCATCCGAACCAGCCCCGTCACACCCCATCAGATGGATTTTACCAGCAACACTATTATGAATGAAATGAAAAATATTCCTTTATATTTTTGAGAGGAGAGAGAAAAAAGATGTGGGTGAAAAAATAGGGTTAAAGGTAAACTATGGGTCTGAAAAGGTTCAAGATTGCTGCTACTATAGTGGATAGACTACGGACTTTGAATCGGAATCAAATCCCTTAGCCTCAAAACTCACCAGGTGACTTTTCTGCAAGTCTAACCAAGCTCGCATTATTGTTGTGAGGACAAAATGAGAAAAACCCATATATGCTGCTCCTGAAGTCTTTGGTGGAAAAGTGGGATACAAATGTGATGTATTATGTAAATACACTGACTGCCTGAGAGATTACAATTGTGTTCAGATGACTGAAGCGTGTATTCTGTACTTGAAGGGAGGGGAGCAGGATCTTGATAGCAGGTCCAACCCAACCCACTGATTGATTGATTGATTGGATTGATTGATTGATTGATTGAAAATATTTATATCCTGCCCCTTCAATGCAATACTGCTTGGAAATGGTGAAATCATCAGTGTGATAACACAGTCGACATAATAAAACAATATAACAATAAAATTCACAAAAATTTACTTAGAACAGAACCAGTGAAAACCAAATTTAAAAGTAAAATCACCAGCCAAGGCTGCAAATAAAACACTAAAAAAACCTCTCTTGAAAGGAGGGTCTTTAGATGCTTTTTAAAAACACTGAGAGAGATTTTTTTCAACAAAGCTTTTTTCAGGAGGGTGTTCCAAAGCTGAGGGGCCACAGCAGACAAGGTCCTGTCTCTTGTCCCCTCCATCTGAAACTCAGTTAGTAGCAGGGCCATGAGCAGGGACTGAAATTCTGAACGAAGAGCCCTAGCAAATTTGTATGGGCTTATGTACTTTCTTAAGTATCATTCAATCATCTTTATTACAGTCCAAGACCAGCATACTTTCCTAAGTACAAATCTATTAATCTTAAAATTGACTAAACAATTCCTATGTATGTACAAAGTGTACATATATAGGCTGCTCCACGCTATGGAGGGCCTTGCTTTTGTATACACTGAAGCTCTTCTCACGATGGGTTAGAAGAGCTTCTTTCAGGTCTGCGGGAAGAGCAGGCTTAGCCCCCTCTCCCCACAGATTATCAAAAGGCAGCCCTGGGCAGCCGGATTGGTCTCCCACATGACTGCCGGCTCTGTCATGGAGCCGGTGGGGGCTGCGGGGATCAGGGGCCTTGCGCACCCCGGAAGTTACAGGATGTCCCGTGTGAGTAAGCGGGGCATCCTGGAGAGACCCCAGAGCCTGGGAGGCTGCATGCAGCCTCCCAGTCGGGGGTCTACTCATGTGTCGCCGCACACCACGGCAACACAAGAGGGGGAAAATGAGGTTAACAGAGCGCTTGCTCTGTTAACCTCATTTAAGGGAAGGAGGAATTAGGTGGGCTAGCCACCTTGGGAGCACTGGGCTTGCCTGCGAGTCTGGTGGTTCCCACGATCCCTGGAAAGCGGGCTAAGCTCCCTTGGCCTGCTTTCCAGGGATTGTGGGAATAGCCTCACTTTGTATCTTCATAAGCACTGTGAGAGGCCAGTCCTCTAAAAATACATAGGTCAGTGTGAGGCCTATCACTGCAATCCCAGTCCTCTCCATATGTGTGTTTACCATAAACACTTTGGTCATCTGAACAGGGCTCTAGAATTGCTCATAGTGTAAAGATCTACTTCTATTCTCCATTGATTTTTATGAGCTTAAGCCTATAAGGTTTGCCAACTGGCCAGAAAAAGTCTTTGGGAAAGGCACCAGGGGGGAAAAGTGCCTTTTACTGGGCATTCCTTGATATAGCCAGGGCTGCCCTTAGGGTGGGGCAACCGGGTCAACTGCCCTGAGCCCCATGCTGGCACAGGCCCTGCTCTTGGCACACTGCAGTGCAACCTGCCCTCCTCTCTCCTCCAGGCCTTGCCACTTATCTTTCCCCTCAGCCGATCTTTTGTGTCTGTGTGTAGCTTGAAAAGCTCCCAGGCAAGCTGCTAGAGCATCCTCCCTCCCCACCTCTCAGCTGCTCGGTGGGTGGGCGGGGCTTCCAGAGAGGCCTCCAGGCAGGCCTCCCTGAAGCCTGAAGCTCAGGAAAGAAGCAGGCAGGCAGAGAGTACCCAGCACCAGAGCTCTCTGCAGACTCTGCCCAGCTGAGCCTTAGTAATGGAGGTATGATGTGATTTCCTTTCTGGGGTTATTTTCCCCCACCTTAAATATTTAGGGATTGGCTTGCCATAGGGCTTTGGTACTGAGCAGAGATATAGGGTGGTGGGGAGAGGAATATGTATCTTTCAATTGAAGTGAACTGGACAAATTTTTGGTTTCTATTTTTTTTTTTAAAGTGGTTTGCTTCATGACAGAAAATTACAAAAATGTTTGGAACTGAAGCCTGCCCACCTTAGACGATCATTCACCCCGATAGGGAAGAATCTGCCCTTTGCCTTCATAAAAAAGTGTTAAACACCCCACTTTCTGCCCCAGCCTTTAGATCACCTGACCTGGAATGACTTGGCATAGGGTTTTAGTATTGAGCAGAGATGTAGGGCAGGAGGGGAGGAATATATATATATTTAAAGTAGATTGGACAAATTGTTGGGTGTTGTTGTTGTTGTTTTGTAAACCCATCCAAAAAGTCCTATAAGTGGTTTATTTCATGACAGAAAATTACAAAAGCTTCTGGGAAAACTATATTGATTGATTGATTGATTAATGCACTATGCTCAAGTTGATTTGCAACCAAGAAGGTCTGAGAACTGTGAATCATGTGTTGTGCTTTTAATTTTTATTTCTTTAGAAATGCATTATATGTCCAAGCTGGTTGGACATGTCCAAAACCTCACTCAAACTACTTACAGTATGTAATCAGTCGGTATGATTCTGTAATGATATGAAATGTTAAGGAGGCCCTGCACATGCTGATTCACCCCCAGCCCTGCACCCTACTAGGAATAGCTCTGGATATAGTCACCTTGCTAAAGCTAAGAATGTATAGGTCAGGCCAATCTCTGGATGAATGACTGCCTAGGAACCCTATGTATGCCACCTTGAATTTCATGATGAAAAGGCAAGACATGAATGTAATAAATAAATTAAAATTTACCTTTACAGATGGCTAGCAAAATCTATATATTTAATCCTCGTAGATGTGCCCGTCCTGATGCATGGAAAATGTGTCCTGGCACTCAGCTGATTGGCTGAGCCACGGAGGCACCGGATTGGCAGGGCACCAGTCGGCTCGGCACTCAGCACCACTTGTGACTCGAGAGCGGTGGGCCATTTGGGGAAGCCAGCGGCAAAGCAGCTGGCCGCTTAGGGAAACATGTGGCTGGTGGTGGCCCGCTTGGGGAAGTGGGCAGGCGGCTGGTGGTGGAGGCCGGGTCAGGAGAACGGGGAGGGAGGACGAGACTGGGGCAGGAGCCGGGGGGAGGAGGGCAAGAGCCGGGGGGGCAGGAAGAGAGATTGGGGAAGGAGGCAGGGGGAGGGAGGGCAGGAAGAGAGACTGGGGCAGGAGGAGGGAGGGCAGGAAGTGAGACTGGGGCAGGAGGCGGGGGGAGTGTAGAAGAAACAACCAACCAATCAAAATCTCACAACTAAGCCCTTAAAAGTAAGTAAACTACCACAAAGATGCTCTGTGCGGGTTCAGCTAGTTGTATTTATTACATTTACAGCCCCTCAGATACTTAGCAGGTCCTGCTCCCTTAGCATCAGAGACAGCTCTGCTTCAGTTCCCTTTAGGCCTCCTGAAGGAGCTTTAGTCTGCAATACGTTATACCTTGAAGAAATGTGCTGACATCTGTGATTTCCTTATAGTTGTGCTCCCATTCCAAATTATCAGATGTTTGTCCCTTGTGGCCCTTGGTAGAAAGGTGAAAGGAACAGAGGGAGAGGCATGGAGAGAGGGCAATGTGGAGGAAAGAGAGGGAAAGAAGTTGGTGTGGGGGTGGGGAAGCTGCAAGAAAGAGTATGGTGTTGCTAAGTTGTTTCTTCCGTCTCAGAGTGCTTACTAAGTCCTCCTGACCCCAGGAACAAGAAACAAAAATATCTGGCGAGGAAATTTTGCTTATCTTCCATGGAATTCATGTACACATTGCAGAGGATTCTGGGACATATAGGGTACACACTCAGTTCACCTGGGCCATTAGCAAGGTCTATCACACCATGATAGAGGTTATGTTCTAAAATGCCCCTCCTGCAATTGTGCATTGCAAGGGACCATCAGTAGTGGGAAGAGAAGCCATCTTTCAAAGTCCTTCATTACTGCTCCGCTCACTGAGGACCCTCTGATAAGCTTTCAAGGAGTCCCAAGTCTCCCTGGAACACTATCCCTGCTTTAGAGTATTCACTGGGCCCAGCTGTAGCTGTGTGCTTCCTCTCTCCTTGCAGCAAGTCACAACTGCATTCAGTTTAAATCATTTTCTGCTCTGTAATCTTTTTCTTCTAATCTGCACTGAAGCTTTTCTAAAAGAAGTAGCAAGCACAACAGTGCCCCCAGACTGTAGAAAGACACTTCAGCAAGTAAAAAATAACACCAAATTCTGATATATATATATATATATATATATATATATATATATATATATATATATTTAAATAACTCTGTCTAGGGTGACTAATGTTGTGTAAAACAGTGCCTGCTGCCAATGGGAAGAAAATCTGTTCACAATGCCACTCCTGCATCAGCATACTTTGCTGCCATCTGAATTTATCTTAACAAAATGTGCTTCTCTTGAAAACAATTCCTTTTGAAAAGCGTTTCTGGGAATTAAACAATGTCTTAATACACTCCTTGGCCGTGCTAGCACTGGGCCCAAGGGTCACGTGCCAAAATGTTTGGCCAGATGGCCCAAACCTCTTGCCTGCCCCCCTGCCTGCCCATCTCAGTACCCCACTCCATCAAACCTTTGGACAAAGCAGGGGGCCATTGGGGAGGGAGTGTGCTCTGTAGCAAGTGCTCTCTATCACTACCCCCTCTATCATTGCTTCTCCGTCCTCCCCCACCTCGTGCTTGTACTGTAATGGAAAGGGGGAGGGACAGAGCAGAGTGCCTTCTGACCCTTTCCCATGGGCACACAAAGGGGAGGCTGGTGCTGACAGTGTGTGGTGCCCTCAGCAGCAACAGAGGGGTGGCAGGTGGCCCTTGTGCCCACAGCAATAAACAATTGTGTGTATTCAAAAATAAGTGGCACTGTATTTGGTGGGACAACGTGGATGACATCCTTGCTAACAAAGTGCCTGCATAATGAGCAAAGTCGCGCTAGTGCAAGACGATTGCATTAGCTGCCCCAGAAACAGGGATTGCAGAACTGTGCCAGAGTGCTCTTGTGCAAAAGTTCCTTTGAAACCAAGGGAGTCTTCCACCGGTTGCACAACTGTTGCACAGACGCAAGTAGGCAAGCATGTTTGTGTTAGCGCAACACTACTCTGGAACACAAACTCCAGAGTTGTACTCATGTCAATTTATTGGGGCTTGGCTGCCCATGAGAACTGCCGGGATTCACTTACATCCTGGCAGCCCCGTGGCGCCAAACTGGCAGCGCCGTCACACCCAACCCCATGGCAAAGCCTGGCCTTTAGCTGAGGTTAAGGGTGCAAACATGCCCTGAACCCTTTGGATTTCAACCTACATATGTTGAATTGTTTTTAAAATCTTATATTTTCTTAACCTTAGGGGTCAAAAACCAAATTAGCTGTGGGCAGATCTGCACTACACACTTAATCTGGTTGAACAGTCATTCCCTCTCCCTAAGGAACTGTAGTTTGGGAAGGGCCAATTCCCAGGATTATTTGGGAGCGGCCATTAGTGGCCAAAATGGTAGCAAACTATACAGCTTTGTAGTGGATATACACCCTTTGGAACAAACTGGATATGATGGTTGCAGCCATGAAGAAAGCATATGGGGTCCATTTTTAACAGCAAAAGGAGTACACAGGTGAGGAATACCAAACCCTCACCCTACCATTCCTTATTTCCCTGCAATCTGTGCCCCGGGCACTTTTCTCAGTTGAGTTCCAGAACTGGAAGAGTGCTTGGCCATGGGCAGAGGAGGGTTCTTTACTCCACATCCATGAGCCCCTTTTGTTGTCAGAAACACCACCCTTCATTTTTCTGTGTGACTGGCACAGATCCATTAAATGTGTTGGCTGACACACTGCACAACACTCCATTCATGTTATAACACAATATGCATGAAGCTGTACGAGTGTGCTCTTACGCAGATGCAAAAATAGCACAAAATTGTGGATAGTACCGACATGGAAAATAATGGCTGTACTCTCACATAACTACTTTTGAGCAACGTTTGTGTTTGTGCAAGAGTGCACTTGTGCAACTGTGTACACATTGTGATATAACAAATATGGAATGTTGTGCATTATGTCAGCCACTGCGGAATAAGAATTATTTTATTGTTAATTATTGTTATTTTATTATTATTATTATTATTATTATTATTAACATTTTATAACCCACTCTTCCTCCAAGTTGCCCAGAGCGGTGTACTATATACTTAAGTTTCTCCTCACAGCAACCCTGTGTAGTAGGTTAGGCTGAGAGAGAAGTGACTGACCCAGAGTCACCCAGCAAGTATCATGGCTGAATGGGGATTTGAACTCGGGTCTCCCCGGTCCTAGTCCAGCACTCTAACCACTACACCACACTCTAACCACTACACAGAATAAAACCTGATTCTTCTGGGAGGAAGCAAGAGGCTAAAAAGAAATTCCTTGTCCAGATCATAACATGCAATGTGTCAGTATTGGCTTTTCCTTGCCTGTGAACTAACATTTGCCCTTTGGGTTCAGAAAAATAGCCCAGATGAGAACTGTTGAGGTTTTCATCTGTATGGCTGAAAGTGGCGTTGTCCTTTCTAAATGATCCCATTCAGCTCTTTGCTCCTACTGTTCTCAGACTGTTTGTGTTAGCACCGCTGACTCATTGACAGTGTCACAATCTGTCTGCTCTGGGAGAGAAAGAGTATGCTAAATTTGGCCAAGAAGGATGAATCTCAAACTTCAATGTAATGATTATTGTTCATTCCTTTCCTTTGTTAACAATAGGACAAAGCAGCTTTGAGATTAAAAAGGAAATATGCTCATTGGGCATGGCGGAAAGCTGTTTCAAGTCAAACTCTGGTCACATGTCATGTTTAAGGCTGAATGCCCATTTGTGCTGACATGCAGATATTGACAAGCATCTCCTAGGGTCATATGCCCAATTTCAAAAGCAGCATTATTATTAAGTCACAAGACACATGCACTTGAGTATGACATTACTGTACAAGCAATCAGGGGATTCTTACAACACATCCATCTCATAGCTAACTTGCTTTCTTGTGGCTGTCACATTACTTGTCCCCTTTCTTATCAAGACTGGACTTTGCAAGAAATATATGTTCCTCCTAACAAAATATAGTCAATTATAGGGCTTTTCAGCAAGTATTCTAATCAGGGTTGCCATTTAGGGAGGGCAGGGAGGGAGCATTGCAAAGCCCAGTACATTAATTTCCCCCTCCTATTGATCACAATTTGTTTCTGTATAAATATGGAGAAAAAATACTTGAAAAAATCCTCACACATTTAACAGAATTCTTGTGGCCCTACAAATATGTTTTGAAGAAGAAATCTGCATTCCCAATAATCTCGGCATTTGAAGTTTGATAGTTCAGGGCTGCGAAACAATTTCAACAAATTATTTCCAGTACAAGAATTATCTGTGTTAAAAAGATTACTTGTTTGACTTTCACTGAATTACAGCTCTTAAAACAAGGCCCCCCGGGGAAAACGGGCAGCTGATTTAATTTTTAATCAGCATTTAAAAGCCTTTTTATTCTTGTAAGTTGAGCCCATTTTCATTAATTTGAATAAAGAACACCTCCCAAATGCAAAAGGTCTTTAAACCTTTGAAAGCACATCCAAGTCACAGCATTAGGTAGGCACAGACTCCCTTTTTACTGTTTGTCAAGGGATTTATGAAACATAACATGAACTGCTTATGCCTATGGCCAATTGAATGCCACATAATGAAGACTGGTTGTCTCACCAGTGGATAGTAATCTATACATGGCATAAATAGTGTATTTTTAACATATTTAAAAGTAATCTCTGAGTAGCTTTGTTTTTCTATATAATGTAATGTGAGATACTTTATATGTAATTCATATCTATATCTATTCATATTCAAATGACTGTACAACATTTGGCAAATGTTGATTTTCACACATGAATTAATTTTGTGAAAGTCTATTGTCCACACTTTTTGGAATACACTGGGGAATCCTGACAGTTACCGAAGTGTGACAGTCAGCATTCACTGGTGTATCACCAAGGGGAATGACATATTTTTGGATATTTACATAATATATTCAGAATATTTACATAATTAATCAGGGACTGTCAGCCATTCACATGAGAATGTCAACATTCATCAGATTTCCGATGTCCACTGTAATATTTTATTTATTTATTTATTTATTTATTGAATTTATATACTGCCTAATATAGAAATCTCTCGGTGGTGTACAGAATTATAAACACAATACAAAATATAAAACATTTAAAATTCATTTTAAAAAGATAAAAATCATAATAAATAAAAACACAATAAAATTTAAAATTTGGTTTCAGTTAAAAGCCTGGGAAAATAGGTATGTCTTCAGGGTCCTTCTAAAAGCAAACAGAGAAGGAGATGCTCTTATTTCAGCAGGGAGCACATGCCAAAGCCCTGGGGCAGCCACAGAGAAGGCCCGGTGCCATGTTGCCACCAAACAAGTTGGCACCAACTGTAACCGGACCTTTCCAGATGATCTTAATAGGCGACAGGGTTCACAACAGAGAAGGCACTCTGGGTCAAAGGGTACAAGACTCAGAGGTACAAGACCCAGGGTACAAGGTCCAGGGTACAAGAAGTACCCTGTACCTAAGCCATTAAGGGCTTTATAGGTGATAACGAGTACTTTGTATTTTGTTCAGAAACATATTGGCACCCCGTGCAGTTATTTTAGAATTGGTATTATATGGTCCCTTCAGGTAAACCCAGAGACCAATCTGGCTGCCACATTCTGTACCAACCATCATTTCTGAACTACATACAAAGGCAGCCCCATATAGAGCGCATACAGTAGTCAAGCCTAGAAGTTACCAGCATATGTACCACTGTTTTAAGGTCATTTGGCTCCAGAAATGGATGTATCTGGCATATCAGCCGAAGTTGATAAAAAGCACTCCTGGCCACAGCATCAACCTGAGAAACCAGGGAGAGTTTGGGATCCAGGAGAATTCCCAGACTACATACCTGGTCTTTCAGCGGGAGTGTAACCCCAACCAGAACAGGCAGATCTAAACCATCTCTAGGATCACAACCCCCTACAGACAGTACCTCTGTCTTGTTTGCATTCAGCCTCAGCCTGTTATCCCTCATCCAGCCCAATATCACCTCCAGGCAGGCACTTAGGGAGATTATGCCATTTCCTGAAGAATTTGGTAAAGAGAAATAGATCTGGGTGTCATCAGCATATTGATAGCTTACCAGACCAAACTTCCTGATGATCTCTCCCTGTGGTTTCATGTCAATGTTAAAAAGTATTGGAGGCAGTATGGAGCCTTGTGGAACCCCACAGTTTAGTTCTCACTTTTCAGAGCAACAGTCCCCGACACCATCTGGAATCTGCCAGAGAGGTAGGAATGGAACTACTATAAAACAGTGCCACACAATCCCACCTCCTTCAAGTGACGCAGCAGAATACCATGTTCAATGTTATCGAAAGCCACTGAGAGATCCAAAAGGATCAGCAGAGTCACACTCTCTCTGTCGATCACCAACTGGAGATCATCCATCAGGCCAACCAAGGCAGTCTCAACCCATCCAAAACCCACCCGAAAGATGGTCTGGAAAGGATCTAAAAATAATCTGTGTCATTCAAAACTGCCTGAAGCTGAGAAGCAACCACTCACTCAATCACTTTTCCCAACCAAGGAAGATTAGAGACTGGTCTGTAATTAGCTAACTCTGAGGGATCCAATGCAGGTTTCTTGTGTCAGAATATCTCATGGTAATACCATAATACAGATATGTCAGAATATCTCATGGTAATACATTATAGCGAGATTGTGCTATGTTTAACTGGTATTTTAATTGATTGCTGTTTTTATTGTATATGGATTTGTTGTTATATTATACATACATGGTGGAAGATGAAATTATATTAATTTTCAAGAGCAACTTCAGCTAGAATTTGAAGACCTTCATGCTGTTCAGTCCAATATATGGGCAAAATCCAGCCAAAGTTACATACTTTAAAGTCCCACTGAGGGCAATGGGAGAAATTTAATCACATGTTTATAATTCCCTTTGAAATCAATAAGACTTCAAAGCGCTTAACTCTGGCGACTGTTGGCCAGTATGTTACAAAGTATCAGGTTCGGAAGAGTCTTCTCAATTATACACTCATTCAGTACAATGCAGCGGGATGACAAAATGCATCACAAGTATCAGTTTTCAGAGAATGTTAATCTTTTCTAAAATATATTTAGGAATGACACTAGCATTCCATATTGCAGAAACAAAACAAAAAAACCGTCTGTGCTGCTATCAAATGAAGGATAAATTCTTCCCCCACCCCCAGCCCCTAAAAAGAGTTCTGTTCTAAATTAAAACTCGAACTACTTTCCCAGGGCATGTGATCTTTAATGAATCAGGCTCTGACTTTCTTATCAGGTGACATTAATGAAATCAGTGACCTGTATCAAAGGGATGGGGGGGAAATCCCATACATGCTTGCACTCTTTGGAGCCAATAGGCTTCTGCTGTATCTTACCCCAGAGAGACACTAGCTCAGTTTAGCCTTCTTAATATCTATAGGCAGCCTGATAAAAGGAAGTGTTTGATGTTGCTCCCAGAATGGAATGATGTTTCAATTACTGTAATAATGGCTTTAAGCAATTTAAGCTAGTAGTGAAGCTTTTAGTTTTTTTCGTACAAAAATAATCTTATAAGCTCTGGCCAGGAGGCTCTGACCCTGCCAAGTGGCAAGTCCTGTTTCCCAGGCTCTTCAGAAATGGCCGGGCAAGTTATAATTGTAAGGCACGACTGTGGTCTCCTGAGCTTAATGCTGCACCTTTGTTCTGTTCTGAATCATGACCCTTTTTCTTCCAGAGCATCAAAGATGGGCGCAAGTGGAAACTGGGTGTCATATCGAATGGAAAGAGAAACAGGCTGGGCTCATGTGATTGAGCCCAGCCTTTTTCTTTTCCCCTGTGGCAGGCTAAATAGAACGGATTTGCTTTTGTGCTGACATCTACTAACCAATCATCATAGTGATACATATTAGGGTTGTGTGTCAAATATTTGCCAGTTTCAGTTTTAGAATCAAAGCTAGAAATTTCAACAGGGTAGACATTTCTCCTGAAAAAGATTATGCAAATATTCAAAACCACCACCACCACCACCACCACCTTTTTAATCCTATTTTGTATTATCTGGTTTTTTTTCCCCTGGCAGGGGTTACTTCTTCAGTGCCATTCTTGCCCTCCCTTTCAGGCTCTTCCTCCTCCCTTCTCCAGAACTAGTGATATGGTATCCCACCCAATCAGAGATCACATTGTGAACAGGATAATGTCATGATGCTCAGTCATATGGTGATGTCACTGGACAGTGTAGAAAACTCTGGAATATAGTGTGTCCTTCCTTTTTGCTTCTTGCCTTATTTCCAGTTCTTTAACACAGGTGACATCATTTTTTTCAAACATATCTCTGTGCCCATGAGGACTAAAAACTTCTTTTTAAAAAACAACAAATGATGACATCCTCAGGATCCTAACAAGATCCTCTTAGATATATGTTAGGGAATATATGCAGTCTCCATGATAAAATAAATATATTGCCTCCATGTTTGCAATATGCCGTTGTTTTCCTCTGGGCATTCTTAATGCTGCAGATAGTGAGGTTACCTTATCAAAATGCACATTTGGTTGCTGAATGCAATTAGCAATTTTAAGAGCTCTGGTTTGTATTTGTTTTAGGAAATTGACCCCAACATACAGCAGACTGCTTTCTTGCCCAGACAGAGAGATAAGGTCAGGATCCTAGTGCTTTTACTGGGCTGGGTTGGCCAATCCTGAGATTTAATGCGATTGGCCAGTTGCGGGGGGTGATGGTGTACACCTCTGCTGTGCTGAAGAGAAGAGGTTTTGAGCTGGCTTGAGCACTGACAGTCCCATATTGTGCCTATTTACCCGAAACAGTCGCTATTTTCTAGTAGGGATGTGCAAAACCGATTCAATTGTGAACTGAACCACTGTGAACCAGGCCGGTTTGAGTGGTTCGATCACAAACTGGTTTGAATTCGGACGGAAGCGTGCCAAATGGCCCATGCACACCCCTATATAGTACCTGCTCCTGGTAAAATCGCTGTCCCTATTTTGTCCCTAGGTTTGAATTGGGGGGATGTCTTGTTAAAACATTGTTTGCATGAGTCACACATGAAAGCACATGAACTCTAAGGCACCAAGCCATGCACAGCTTGGCATTTTACACACTGCAGACGTTGTGTGGTATATGTGCAGAATTTGTTGACAACTTGTTGTAGGAAACTTATGCTTTTCTAATACAACTTTACCAAAAGAACAACCACCTCTTGGTAAATAAATATATTTATTTACCTCAAGGTAATATTCTACCTCAAGGTAAATAAATATAAAATACAGCAGGCAACAAAGAGCCTTCAGCAATGGGCAGCATCCTGCTGGATGGTTTCATTCACACAAGAAGTGATTTTTACCAATCCCCATTTCTCTCAATAGCCTTCTGTGCCCTTGAAAATACGTTCCTGGGGACTGAGGAAAACTCAAAAGTAGATTGGGGAGGGGGAGTGTTCAAAGGGCAATGAAGGGAAGAGTAGATTGACAAGAATAACCCCTCTTACGGATTAGGAACATCTCCCACTAATGGAAGTACTAGTCAGGATGTTGACCAGTACCCATAATGAAGGGATGTAGTTCATGAAATTATCCTTGGCATACTTATCAAGATGTATTGAGTATATCCTTATTGCTGAAATGCTGAAAGGTATGCAGTCCCAAGCAGCTTACCAAATCAAGGTCAGTTTTTGACTATAATGTTTCAGAATCAAGTCCTGGAATC
Source organism: Hemicordylus capensis (assembly GCF_027244095.1). Lineage (NCBI taxonomy): Eukaryota > Metazoa > Chordata > Lepidosauria > Squamata > Cordylidae > Hemicordylus > Hemicordylus capensis. The sequence goes on along the minus strand of NC_069659.1, from coordinate 225,740,169 downwards.
CCTCAGTCCAACAGTGATCACACTTTCACAGAATACTGGTCAAAGAGGAGCTGCCGATGTTATGTGGAAGCATAATATTACACTTTGGACAAACAACTAGGGATTGTACCCAATCCGGGTACAAATTAATTTTTACTTGAATCTAGCTGATTTGGGTGATTTGGAGACAGAACAAATTGCCCCTGTGGTCCATTGGCTAGATTCGGGTACAAATTTAATCGTGCCAGATTCGATTTGAATCACTTTTAGATTCACATTCCTCTTATCATTTCCCCAAGATTCCCAGCTTTCATTTTAAAAAGAAAGCTAAGCTTTAGTCCTTGTAGAAGTGGGGTTAAGGAGCAAAATGTCTGGTCACTGTTTTTCAGGTGTTTGGATTCTTTGGTGTATAATAACCTTTCCTCACTGAATCCCTATGAAGATTCATTACATATCTTCAATTCTTCTGTTCATTTTGACTGTATCCAGCTGCCAACTGCCATATGCCAACTACACCCCCCTCCCACTCGCAAGGCAGTGGGTTACTACTCAGTTTATGTTCTAGGAATTTTTTCAAGTGTTTAGACTCTTTGGTATCTAATAACCTTTCCTCATAATGAATCCCTATGAGGATTCATTATGCACCAAAGAATCTAAACACCTCAAAAATTCTTAAAACATAAACTGAGTACCCAGCGGCTTGAAAGTGGGGGGGGGGTAGTTGGCACATGGGATGCCACTAATTCCCCACCCCCACCCACAAAGCAGTGGATTCAAAATGAGAAGAAATGAAGGTGTGTAATGAAGACACCAAGGAATCTAAATACTTCAAAAATTCCTTTAAAAATAAACTAAATGACTTGATTAGCAAGCCAGATGTTGCTGGTTCAAATCCCTGCTGGAAACACTGATGTTGAACAGCAGCGCATTAGGAAGATGCTGAAAGGCATCAACTCATACTGCATGGGAGATGGCAATGGTAAACCCCTCCTGTATTCTACCAAAGACAACCAAAGAGCTCTGTGGTCGACAGGAGTCAACACCGACTCGGTGGCACACTTTATTTTACCCCATTGTGTGTGGGGGAAGTGGGTGTAGTTGACACATGGCAGTTAACAGTTGGCATTGTCTAATGACAGTCAAAATGAACAGAAGAAATGAAGGCATATAATAAATCCTCATGGGGATTCATTACAAGGAAAAGTTATTAGACACCAAAGAATCTAAACACTTCAATATTCCTAAAAAATAAACTGAGTACCCCACTGCCTTGAAGGTGTGTGTGTGGGGGGAGGGGAGGCGGGTGTAGTTGACACATGGCAGTTGACAGTTGGCACTGTCCAATGACAGTCAAAATGAACAGAAGAAATGAAGGTGTGCAATGAATCCTCATAGGGATTCATTATGAAGAAAAGTTATTATACGCCAAAGAATCCAAACACTTGAAAAATAGTGACCAGACATTTTGCTCCATAACTCCACTTCTACAAGGGCTAGAGCTTAGCATTTTTTAAAATTAAAGCTAGGGTTCCATGTTAGGATTAGGATAGGGTGACTTCAAATCACCATTATTTCCTATGGTGGAAATATACAAAATCAGTAAAAACTAAACAAAATTATTAGAAATCAACCAAGTGCCTCATGGCCTTGAAATTTGGGTGGTAGGTGGCACCCATGGGGACCTACCCACCACCCAAATTTGGTGCCCCTAGGGCTTTTATAAGTTCTCCAAAATGATCCAAATCCAAATTGAATAGGATCAAATCCAAATCGAATCTCGAGTGATTCGAGGGTCAGATACAGACACAAAATAAATCAGAGGTGATTCAATTTGGACACAAATCTAATCCAAAAAATTGATTCATGAACATCCCTACATGCAACCTCTCTGCATGGCGCATGAGCCTAAAAGCAGCAGCAGCAGCTTCCTCCAGGGCACACCCACAAAACCATCCCATATAAACAAACATTCCAAAGGTCATAAAAAAGAATTTCTACAGAATCAAATCCCTTCCTCTCACATATTTCCCATCCTTTTATTGATGTTCTTCCAACGGTATATTTGCAAATGCATAACAAGCTATACATATGCACTGTGTTCTGCAAATGTTTTAAAACTGTAAAAATACAAAAATAGCACACTGGATAATTTGCAACAAATTAATTTATTCCTGTGATGAAATTGTGTGTGTGTGTGTGTGTGTGTGTGTGTGTGTGTGTGTGTGTGTGTTGAGAAAAACAAATGCTTAATTGCATGGTACAAAAGGTGGATGAGGAGAGAGATTTTATCCGTTTTTCCCCCTGAGAGCAGAGTACAGATGGCTCTGTTCTGTTATTTTTATCACAGCAGGAAGGCCTCTGTGTTCTTACAGTTAGGCAGTTATTTTTGGCAGAAAGGTGTTGCAAAAATGACATCATTGTTTTACCTGCATTCATTCTGCAGTAAAATTCATCTGTCAGGACAAATCTAGATGCCTGGCAAAACAACCTAATTTCTTGGCCCTTGGTTGCCTTTGATTATTTTTCAGAGTGAGATTTCAGAGGCACTGTTGTCTCCTTCTTTTGTGCTTGAAAAGCAGTGGTCATAATAAAGTAGTTAGATAAAACACCATCTCATGATATGGATTGCACTGCCTTAAAGTAACTAAGCAACAAGTAATGGACGTGTCAAAAAGAAACTTATGAAGCCGCCTTGTACTGCAGCATTCCACTGGTCCATCTAGGTCAGGCCTGCTCAACTTTGAGCCCCCCCCCCAGCTGTTTTTGGACTACAACTCCCATAAACCTCGGCCACAGCGGCCAATAGCCAGGGATTATGGGAGTTGAAGGCCAACATCTGTAGGAGGGCCGAAGTTGAGCAGGCCTGAGCTAGGTCAACATTGATTGACAGCAAATCTCCAGGGTTTCAGACCCTGAAGCCCTTCCTGGAGATCAGGGGCGTAGCTAGGGAAGAGGGGGCCTGTGTTCACCCCTCTCCCTGGCAGCTCCTCAGAATGAGGAAGATAAGGGTGAAAATAGGGAGGGAGGAGCTGGAGGGCCTGGGTTCTTTGAACCCATCTGCTCAATTATAGCTATACCCCTGCTGGAGATGTCAGGGACTGAACCCAGGACATTTTGTGCTGAAAACAGGTGCTCTGCCACTCAGCTGCAGCACTAGCAAGAAAATGTACCCTATAATCTAACTGCCATGCCTATTGAACCACTGCCAAGCTATGCATGAGGATTGCCTTGTACTCACAGGTAGTTCAGAAGGTGATGGCCCTGCCCATCAGTCTAAGAATCGGTGCACTGCCTGCCTTGAATGGGGTTTCACTCCTGCTTAAGGTGCAGGTTCAGAGCTTGGGGCTACTTCTTGGTCCAGTGCTGCTTCCAAATGCTCAGAGTATGGGGAAACAAACAGGAAGAACCTGGAACCATAACACAGAAAGGCAAATATGACCTGATAGGTATCACTGAAACTTGGTGGGATGAGATACACGATTGACCTATAATACTTGAAGGAAATAACTTGTTCAAAATGAATAGACCCAACAGAAAGATACAAGATAGGACTAGAAGCAATGGTTTGGAATGAGAAAGAAGCAGATATAGCTTAGCCATTAGGAAGCATTTCCTAGCTGTAAGAGCTGTTGGGCAGTGAAGAGTCTGCCTCGTGCAGTGATGAGCTCTCTTTCTCTGAAGGTTTCAGAGGCCGGGCAGCCATCAGTACAGATGCTGTGGCAGTTTCCTGCACTGAGCAGAGGGTTGGACTTGAAAATCTCCAACATCTTTTCAGCTCTGTAATTCTATGGTTCCAAGTGGCAGTGGTGACTGGGAGTGCTTTTTATCCCCTTCGGCTGATACACTAGTTGCACCCTTTTTTCAATAAGACAAACCTGGCCGTGGTCATTCATTATTAACCTCCCGACTGGACTACTTAAACATGCTTCAGAACATGGGGCTATCCCTGAAACACCTCTGGAAATTTTGGTCCAAACTCTCTCTGCTAGAATGTTCTCTGGGTTTGGCCTGACAGAGTATATTACTGTGGTTCTTCATGGTCTTCATTGGTTATCTGTTTGTTTCCAAACACAATTCAAAATGAGATTTCTACATTTTAAGCCCTAAGCCGGGGGTGTCAAAGTGTGACCCTCCAGCTGTTTCTGGCCTACAGCTCCCATCATCCCTGGCTACCAGCCATTGTGACTGAGGATGATGGGCGTTGTAGGCTGAAAACAGCCAGAGGGCCATAGTTTGACACCCCTGCCCTAAACCCCTGCCATAAAGGAGTTTGGGCTCCTCCCTAATGTTATCTCCTCATATCAACTCTGGGACCCCTCACCAACTAAGGTGCAGTGAGTGTGAGGAGCACAGCCTTTTCAGTTATGACACTGACATTATGGGACAACCTTCCCTAGGAACCTATCTAGCACCTTCTTTCTTTTCAGTCCCCTACTACCCCATTAAGTTCTGGCTTTTTAGACAGATGTTTGGTGGAGGCTGATTGGATGGTACCTTAACGGCTGCTGTGCTGAGGAGGGGAACTCCATTATATTGCAGTCTGGTTTTGTGTTGATAGTATTTTGGTTGGATACTTTTGGTTGTGTTGGTAGTATTTTGGTTGGTAGCATTTTGGTTGGTTTTATTGATATTTTGATTTTTGCTTATTGTTGTTTTTTGAATTTGTTGTTAGCTAGTTTGAATGTTCTGTTGGAAAGAAAAGTGGGATAATGTTTAAAATAAATAAAAGAATAAAAACAAAAACCTTAGGAACATGTTGAATGCATCCTTTCAAATTCTAGTCTCTAAATAGAGCTGCAGGTTTTGATTGGTTTGATCAGTAATCAGCTAAAGCTGTAGGTAGCAATCCTATGCACACTTTTGATTGATTGATTGATTAAATGCCATCAAGCCAGTGTCAACTCTTAGCAACCACCTAGATAGATTCTCTTCAGGATGATCCGTCTTCAGCTTGGCCTTTAAGGTCTCTCAGTAGTGCTTGTTGTATTCATTTTTGTTGTAATTGAGTCCATCCACTTTGCTGCTGGTCATCCTCTTCTTCTCTTTCCTGCAACCTTTCCCAGCATTATAGACTTCTCAAGGGAGCTGGATCTTCGCATAATGTATCTGAAATATGATAGTTTGAGCCTGGTCATTTGTGCCTCGAGTGAACACTTACCTGGGAGTAAATCCTATTGATCTCACTAAGATTTACTTCTGAGGTAAACATGCATAAGTTCAGGTTGCCAGTTGACTAATATATCTGGCTAACTGTTAAAAGCAAATTTTAACAGGGGTGGTTCTTGTGAGGGGACAGGATGGGTGTTGCCAGTTTTAAATTTCTGCAGCCACCATTTTAATTTCCCTACCTGTCACCATTTTGATTTTCCTATTCTGCCTGTTTTTCTGCTCTGTTTCTTGGTGTTTTCATAGGGCTTTGGGGGCAGCAGCACCCACTGCTCAAAAAGGACCAATAACCAGAAGCAGCCAGTTCCCAAAATTAATATTTATAAGTGTCCAGCCAATCCTAAATGTTTTGTGGTGTGTGTATGTGTTTCTTAAACTACCAATCAGGGACAGGATAGGCATAATTGATGTGTTTTATAACCAATCAGAGCACTGGGAAGTGGACACATTTTTTTCAAGGTACCTGGCTGAAGGTAGCAGCAAGAGCCATTTTGTTTTGGAGATGGACTTCCAGTGCATCGACCTTTTGCACCAACTGTCCTAAGCCAGCATGGTGTAGTGGTTAGAGTGCTGGACTTGGACCGGGGAGACCCGAGTTCAAAATCCCTATTCAGCCATGAAACTAGCTGAGTGACTCTGGGCCAGTCACTTCTCTCTCAGCCTAACCTACTTCACAGGGTTGTTGTGAAAGAGAAACTTAAGTATGTTGTACCCCACTCTGGGCTCCTTGGAGGAAGAGTGGGATATAAATGTAATAATAATACTAATACTAATCATAATCATAATAATGACCACTAGGGGCATTGGGAGTAGAGACAGTGATTAAGGGTCTCTGTATCTGTCCCTACTCTGTGACCCCTGGATTGACTCTGCAGCACTTCCTGTGCTGAGTCACAATCCTTCCTTTCCTCCTAGAGAGCAGATGGAAACATCTCTCTCTCTCTCTGTCTCTCTCTCTCTCTCTCTCCTTACCTATCCGTTATGTAGTCCTTTAGATTAGATACAGGTCTTTCCTATCTAAGTGTATTTAACCAATAAACATTTATTATTCAGTTCTACAAGGATCTCCATGTGTTTTCTCTAAATACAGTGGTCCCTCTACTTACGAAATTAATCCGTTCCGAATGCACATTTGTAAGTCGAAAAGTTCGTAAGTCGAAAAGCGGTTTCCCATAGGAATGCATTGGGAATGGATTAATGCGTTCCGGAGCCTAGAAAAAAGACCCAGACCCCCAGTAAGGCTTGCAAACTGCACAGGAACATTTCTTTTCAAGAATAAACAGGCAGTAAACAGGCAGGCAAGTCAAGGAAACCGCATGTAAAATTCGTAAGTCGAGGAAACCCCATCTAAAAATTTGTAAGTCGAAAAAACCGCATCTAAAACCGGATCTAAAACTGCCGTTTGTAACTCGAAAAATACTTATGTCGAGTAGTTCGTAAGTCGAGGGACCACTGTAGCTGCAATAACTAAACCATCCTCTGCTAACCACTCTGTAACTGGAGTGTGTGTGCTCATTCCTTAATGCTCTGCTGTTTTACCTATTGAGGGTAAAAATTGACAATCTCTAACATTTTGTTGGCAGAAATGGTGCAGTGCAGGATTCTCAGAGAGCAGAAAGTTCCAAGTTCCATCCCTGGCTTCTCCAAGATAGAGCTGAGAGAGATTCCTGCCTGCAGCCACTGCCAGTCTGTGAAGACAATAATGAACTAGATAGACCAATGGTCTGACTCAGTATATGGCAGCTTCCTATGTTCCTGGTGCAGTGTGTAGATTCAACTAAACCTTGTTTGGATTAAACTGAACATCCCTTTCCCTTTCCAAGTAAGCCCCAAAAAAGATGTGTTATTCATTTTATATTTGGAGTGGTGTGGTGCACTACAGAGGAAGAGAGGAGTTGAAGGAGTTGTTGTTGTTGTTGTTGTTGTTACATGTATATCCCGCTCTTCCTCCAAGGAGCCCAGAGCGGTGTACTACATACTTGAGTTTCTCTTTCACAACAACCCTGTGAAGTAGGCTAGGCTGAGAGAGAAGTGACTTGCCCAGAGTCACCCAGCAAGTCTCGTGGCTGCATGGGGATTTGAACTCGGGTCTCCCCGGTCCTAGTCCAGCACTCTAACCACTACACCACACTGGCTCTCCCAATCCCAAAGATTTCTTTAAAAATGTAAAATAATTTTAAAGATATATATTTAAAAATGACTTTCCTCCCCCATGCAGTCACCCAGAAGCAGTATCAGTGTCTTCCTTAGGTGCTGGCAACGGCTCAGCCCCCAGTCCCAGTGCCACAGCATCACAGCAGGGGCTTGGGCTCTGCTGAAGAGACGGCTGCATCATCGCCAACCCCTGCAGGCCAATGCTCCTGGCTCAGCCTTGATGCAGCAGATGATCCAGCCACTGAGAGGCCTCAGATACGGAGTGGGGAGCAGGCGTGCTGAAGGGGCAAGGTGGTGCAGCTGTGGCTGCTGAAGCATCATCACTACTACCTCCTCCTCCAGCAGCGGGTGGGTGAGGGACCCCAGACTTCCCCTTCTTTACAGCCACCATCGCCATGATGGACTGGAAGATGCAGCCGGCTGCCACTGAGCCCTGAGGATGTGGAGCGAGTCCTGAGAAGAAGAAACAGCAGCCACCACAGAATTTTAATTGATGTGCCTTTTGCTTAATGGCACACGTGTATCCTTTGAGCCTACTTTTGTTCCAGTTTGTTACTCCAACAGGATTCCACATATCAATGCCCCAGAAAGGCAGTTGTGGTAAGATGTTGCTAATCTGCAAATGTATGTTTAAATATATATATATATTCAGATGAATAATCAACTAAAATCTTCCGCAGTCCACAGCCCTGCTTCTAACAATGTTACTTCACATGTGTAAACAGTTTCCATTGTTTATTTGTATTGATTTTTCTATCTGTTAACACACCCCAAAACAAAAAACCTGAAGTGCTACAGCTGTTCTTTTTCTGCTATTTCTTCACCTTGCCACAATTATAGCAATAGCACTAGCAATAGCACTTACATTTATATACCGCTTTATAGCCGGAGCTCTCTAAGCGGCTTACAATGATTTAGCATATTGCCCCCAACATTCTGGGTACTCATTTTACCGACCTCGGAAGGATGGAAGGCTGAGTCAACCTTGAGCCCCTGGTCAGGATTGAACTTGTAACCTTCTGGCTACAGGGCGGCAGTTTTACCACTGCGCCACCAGGGGCTCTTATGCTTCTGTATCTCAGGAAAGGTGATGGTGAACTTGATTATGATCCAATGAGTGTCTACTAACAGATCAATGCCTGCTGATGTGAGAACATAAGGTCCAGCTCAAACCTCAAGCTATCCCATTAAGAGTTTGCATCATCCAGCACAAATCTGGAGGCTGGCTGGTAATCCATCTGGCCAAGTCTCTGGAGCAGATGAATATTGTTATCGGCAGGATAGTTCAGCCGTGAATAGTGTGGGACAGGCATGGACAACTGGCAACCTGCAGGCTGGATCTGGTCCTGATGAAATTTTATTTGGGCCATTGTCAGCCCCCACTAAGTTTTAATCAAGATGCGGTGGAAACTCACAGCTTATTTTCTGTTGCTTATGAAAACTGTGTTCTAAAGTTGTAGGAGACAGAGATAGTTCAGACATTGTTATATCTCTGAGTATAAACTGTGATGTCTATGTGCTTACAAATGTGGAGCTTTTATTGCTAGATGGCACTAGTTTTATTATGGTACCCAGGAAAGATTATGTGGCAAAATACAGCTCTGACTTCTGGAACATTGCTCTCCAGTCAAAACGCACACCTCCACCACTTCCCATTAGGGAAGCTGACCATTCCTGCTGTAGGACCAGGTTTTTCCTTTGTGGGTAGAGGTGAAGTTAAGGAAACTCATTCATACAACTAGCACAGAAGAACTCTACCTGCTGCCACACATACTTCACCTGCTGTGCTGGATCTGTGACTTCCTCAGTTGGGGCTGCAGATGGGCAAGGGTCTAGCTGAAGATGGGTGAGCTGAAGATGGGTGCAGGGCTAAGGACTGTAGAATTTATTTATTTGTCAAATTTGTAGACCGCCCCAAACTTCTATCTCTGGGTGGTTTACAACATAAAACAAATTAAAAAATGAGAACCTTAGAACAATTTAAAATCACAGTCCAGTTTAAAAGCTTGGGTCTTTTCTTTAGGGACTTTTAAAAAGTTGTCAGAGATGGAGAGGCTCTTATTTCAGCAGGGAGTGCATTCCAGAGTCTCAGGGCGGCAACAGAGTAGGCCCGGCCCTGAGTCGCCACCAAATTATTAGAGGCACATGAAAGTATGTTTATGCCAAATGGACTCCTGAAAAAGCATATGTTATTTAGGTGCACCCACAGCTGTCCTCTGAGTGCTTTCCACTGTGTTCTATATGTACATTTAGTATGTCAGTTATTCCCAAATATGGGGTTCAGATTCAACAGAAATGTTATTGCTAAACTGTCCACAGTGGATATTGAAGGCAAATACAAGAGCATTGCTCCACTTCCACAACAGGGTTTAGAACAGCCAAGTTTCTAAATTCCATTGGTGGAATCCTCACAGCAGAATGCTGGGAACCATTATGGCATACACATACACCATTGTTCCTCACTATACACGTTCAATCCATCTTGGAAATACTCTGCCCTTGCCCTCGTTTTATCCTTGTGGGTTTTGGATCTCTGTTTGTCCTTGCTGGATTTCATTTTCTTTTTACCAGCTCAGTTCTCCAATCTTGAGATAATGTTGAAGGTATTCATTGCTTACATTTGGAGGAACAATGAACCCTTCTCGTAATATCCTCTAATAGCCTGTATATGAGATGCTCTTAAAACCATTTAAAACAGGAACAGATGTTTACAGAAACTGTCTGATTACAGTCCAAAGGAAACAAAGAAAGACCCATATCATTAAAGGAATGGCAGAAGTGGAGGGGGGGATTAGACAAACAATATTTGCCAGGATTAAACAAGGTGCAGATGGAAGGAAAGCATAATTCCCAGGGATTCTCATAGTCTTTATTTTTGGATCCTCTATGCATGCCCTACAACAATATGTCTATGAGCAGTAAAGTGCAGAACGTCTACAAAGGCATCCACTGCAGTTGAGGGCAGGTTCACACACTGGTGGCTGACCTGGTGTGTTGACAAGGATTCTGAGTCCTCTTTACCTGGGAATCTCATGGGCTGAGGTTTGGGTAGAAATTTCTCCAAAGTTGACATTTTCTTCAAATGTCAGGGTTTTCAGTGTTCTCCCCAAGGAAATGAACTCTTCTCTTAATGTCAAGTTTCCTCCCACCTTAATTTCAGAGCATTTCCTCAGCCAGTTTCCCTACATCCCTAGTTATTTCAGATGGTGGATGCTCAGATTCAAGACTGCTTCAGACACTGAAAGGAATAAAGCCGTGCAACAACTGTGATTGGCGGGCAGTCTGAAGCTTCTGATTTGGCTAACCCTAGCTTGAATACCAGGAAGGTGACTATTCTGACACTCTTACCTAGTCAACGGAACAGCAACTTCCTCTCTGCTCTATTACACTTCAGCTTCCACCTTGAGATCCAGGAATGGACAGCAAGGATCCTGGCTTGCAAACTGTGTTCTCTCTAAGGCATGCTCATGTACACACACGTTTTTTGATGTCCGCTCAGTTGCTCTTAGATCCTGCTCAGGTTGAATCAGGCCCCACTCTGAATGCACATGTGCACACATTGCCTTGATATTGCCGCCCAGAACAAAACTCATTCCGCACGCAGATGACAAAAATTAGAGAGAACACTGCTTGGAAACCCTTCACGTTAGACAAGACTAACTCTGTCATGAGGCCATATGAAGCACTGGCTTCAGGCAGTCAGTGTGCCATGGGGACACTCAGCCCCCACCATGGCCATCACTCACCTGCCTGCCACTGTATTATCTGCACTGCTGCTGCCGCCCCCTCAGCTTTCCCCCTCACCCCTGCCTCCCTCACCATCCCAGACTTTTCCTCCTCTTCGCCCTCACCAGCAGCCCCAGCTTGCATGCTGGCACGAAGCAGCATGGAGCACGTCTTGCCTCCTCCAATAGTGCTGGCTGGCATCTCCTCATTGCCACTTCACTGCTAAAGCTGCACTGGCTTTCTCTCTCTCCTGCTCTGGCTGAGGCTGGTGGTGAGGGCCAAGAGAGGCAAAATCTAGTCTGGTGAGGGAGGTTGTGTCGGGGCAGCAAGGAGTGCAGAGGTGCCCATTGCCATTTGCCTCAAATGGCAAATGGCAACAAGCCAGCACAGTCTCCAGAGCCAAGTATGGGCATTCACACCCGCTATCCAGGCCCTGACACACAAACATTCCAGCATAGCATAGTAGTTAGAGTGTGGGACTAGGACCGGGGAGACCCGGGTTCAAATGCCCATTCAGCACTGATACTTGATGGGTGACTCTGGGCCAGTCATGTATCTCTCAGCCTAACCTACCTCACAGGGTTGTTGTGAGGATAAAAATAAGCATGTACACCACTCTGAGCTCCTTGGAGGGAAAGTGGGATATAAGTGTAATAAACAAACAAACAAAGGGCTGTGGTGGGGAGTTATGAGCTCACATGCTCCCCCAACTGCATACTCTGCATTTAGATCATGTTGTGTAATTGGATAGCCCAGCATGATCTAGCACATCAAGGGGAGGAGCAGATGGTGTAAATGGAGCCAACACTTGTAGTTGACCAACCATATAGCATGTTTTACACCGGTGAGGTGAAGTGAGCCAGAGACTCATCCCTGTGACCCACTGCATGTAGAGTTGACATGATAGATACGAGTGTGTGTGTGAACCCAGACCAAAGCCTGATGGTTTTCATGTACCCACCAGACTTAGAGGAAGCCTCATCAATATCTCATATCCTGAATCTATTAATACTAGCAAAGTGCTCATTATTTTGTACACTTGTATGCTGCAAGGATCCTGAAACATGTTGCACACCCCTGTAATAACCATCCAGTGTAAGGGGTTAGGGAGGGGTTAGGTTTTGCTCTCACTGTGGCCATGTTCCCAAGTGCAATGCTCTACCTTTGGTCCTAGGAGTTAATGGCAACCATTCACTTACATGGGAGTAAGAGAATGGATGTACCCAGGGACACCTTTGGGCTAGCATAGGTATCCTGCAGGCTGTATGCTGCCTATCCCTACCTTCCAGGAAGATCAAGAATTATCTTCTCTGGGCCTCTGAACGGCATATATACCATTGGATCAAAGAATTCAAAAACACTGCATTGTTTGCCCTTCAAGCATCCAGCACTGTTCTTTTTGAGATGACTGCTTGAAAGGAAACTTGAATGAGCTCCAATTGCATAACAATCAATGTGACATCAGATACAAGTTGCATCAGAGTTTGTTTGCAACAGCAAACTTCATTCAGCTGTGAATGTTTTCTTGCTGTGACAAAAGTGGAAAATAACATCTATACTGGTGCTTGCATTATCATTGGACTGCTGCAAGGTTACTGTTTGGGCTATCAGTTTTATCTCATTTTTACATCTGCCAGCAAGAGCTCATTCGAAATTAATGGCTGCAAATGTAGAACTCATAAAAGGAAACAGATCTTCACACAGTGTTATTCCTCTTAGTCACTTATAGAGTTCGGAAGAGTGTGTGACAGCACTGCAAAACATCAAAATCTGTGCTCATCTCAGACTCTGTATGATTTTGGTAGAGATCACAGTCAATTTTTTTTTTTTTGCCAGTTTTATTCACAGTGGATAATAAAGAGTTGCTCAGATTAAAATGGCATTATCTATAAATAAATTAGTTTTTTAAAAAAATAACTAAGATTTACAATTACAGAATATGCACCCAATTGCAGAAACAAAGTACTGAACTGGTTTTAAGACAGAACTGGAGACGTAATCTCTCAGGCCCAACTACACATTCACCTAAATGTGTTTTTAAGAGACATTCTTTAAACTAATATTTTTAGTCTACTTCTGAAGGAAAGAAAGCTTATGAGATCACCATAGCCCTCTTCAGACATTCAAAAAAGGGGATGGTGTACAGCATCATAAGAAGCCCCACCCTGGTGCTGAAGTGCTCAAAAAGTCACACTTGCCAGCACTTTCCATGCTTACTCCATTTGACTGAAGAGGCAAGCTCCCTAATCGTGATGGTGGTTGTTTCCACGATCAAAAGGCCAGTCACTACTGCCAAATGGCAGTAGTCTTCTTGTTGGAGTGAATTCCCTTGCCTTGGACTCCACTTCTTGTTGTTGCTGGAGTGAATTCCCCTTGCCTTAGATAATCCTTTGGTTGACCCACAAGACAATGGGGGCAGCAAGCTTGTCTATGGAATATCCCAATATCAGTTTGGGATATGATTACCTTGGTAGGAGCTGAGACTCCCACCACCACAACCCAAGAGAACAAATCACTACTGAGTACCAAGTCCAACCTGAATTCCCCGCAACCAAGGTCGCTCACCAGATCCCAAAGGCCCCATGTCCAAGGGTCCAAGGCATCATAGAGGGAGGCATAGAGGCTGTTGATGAGTTGTCTCCAGCAGCCCATCCTGCGTGAAGCTGCATAATGTATAGCAGGTTGCCAGCTGAAATCAATCAGCGCTCTGCCCAGTCAGCCACCCTCAATCAGTCCCATTACACGCTTCAAGTGACAGCTGCATCTCAACTCCCTGACTTGGTCACGCTGCTTCTCGCGCCTGCATGCCCTGGGAGATAACACAGGCAGCAGGAGTTCCTCCTGGGATTCGTCACTCTGCTCTGCTCTGCCTCTTGCACCAAGCCCTCCTCCTGGCCCATCACGAGTGCCTCCTCCCTCCGATCACAGAGCTGGCCCTTGGGATCCTCAGGTAAATTCACTGCCTCCCACTCCTCTTCTGAGTCCTCCAGTGAAGGCATTTACACTCACAAGAGTTTGATAAACTTCCTCTTTGTGCTGCCTGGGAGTTATTCGCACATGGCTTCATGCTGTGAGGTAAATGTTAAGCGAAGCCACTTTGAATCACACTCGTGGCATTGAGGGAAGCAGCCCCTCCCCTTTGCTCTTGGGTTTTGTTTTGATAAAGTTCACATGGCATGCCTCCATGTTTTCCTTCTACCCAATGTGAGGGGGGAGAGCTTTCTAAAGAGCGATATCTGCATTTCTAAAGAGAGTATCCCTCTTATCATTCTAATGATTCTACGTCAATGCCTCTCCCTATTTGCTGAAGCATTTTCAGAAAATGTAGTTTAACATCAGCATTTTAAAAACCCGGAAATACGCCAAGATAAGCTAGAATTTGCAAGAGAAAGCCCAATTTGTGTGTGGAGTGGGTCCAAGGATCTCAAAGGGACTTCGGGGGCCATTTGGCTGGTGTGTGAACACACACTCTCTCTCCCAAAGGAGATTTGGGGTAATAGCCCTGTCTATAAAGCCTCCTGGGGCTGCCAAAATAAAAAGATTGTCAAAGTACCTGGCAGGCCACCACACATGGCTGATAGCCAGTATTCAGTTGGTGAGTCACAAGTGGAATATGTCTACCATATTTGAATTCAGGAAGGATCCCCCAACTGGCTGAGTCAGGAGCAATTACAGGTCACTTGGTGATTGGATAACTGGTGAAAGAAAAATATATGGAGAATTCTGATTGGAGTAGATAGGTGGGCCATTGTGATCTTTGAATGACACCCAACTGCATGGTTTTATAATTCTAAGGGCCACCTCAAACATTATGAAATTGTACACACAAAATACTTCAATGCAGAAAATAGTGAACAACCATGCAAATTGTCACATGATAATTGCAAATATGACTATTTGCTGCATACACACACACACACACACCATATATATATATATATATATATATATATATATATATATATATATATATATATATAAAATTTTGTATACAAATATATAAAATGTGATTTTGCTGCATATAAACGTGGTGTATAAGGAAGCTGTAGCTGACGTTGTGGCATTCCACGGCATGGGAACACAGCAAAATACAGGCATGCTTCTTATGTTTATTCTTTTTGATCAGTAGAAGGAGTTAACCCTGGAAACAAACATAATGAGTCCTATAGGCCCTGCTTTTGTTGCTTGTTACACTGGTGTAAATCAATTGCTACTTTCTTAGGCTGGGGCAATTAAAGTAGTTGTGTGTTTGTAGAACTAAGCTTGTATTCTCATTGAAGGTTTTGACTTTTTTTTTTTTTTAAGAAAATCAGCCATTCACCAAAATAATGGGACCATCAGACTTGATAGTTGTTCTTTATCTACCTAAGATCCATTAAGAAGCAGAACAGCTCTCAGACTCAAGGGACTCAGTAAAAAGGATTCTTGTTTTTCTAAAGCCTCTTCCCAGCGTTTACAACTGAGTGCTTCTGCTTATTGAGCTGCTCTTTCATGTCCACGACCAAGCAAGCAACTGTACAGAACAAATGAGTCCTTGGAAGACAGTTTATGGCGAAGCCACAAATGGCCATGATTTCCCTGGAGGTTAAAATATTTTGTGTAAAATGAAAGAAAATCCAGCCTAAATTCCAATTAAATTTAAGCTAACAATTGTGATGCATTCCTCCCACAAAGCCTATTCTCTTTCTCCAAAGAGAATGAGAGTTTCTATCAAAATGATGTCTGGTATGAATTAGGCCTTACCCATGGGGACGGCTGGCAATTACAACGTTTATACTCAAGAGAAGTATAAATCATACTGAGACATGCATTGGTAATCCCCAGAAGTCTGCAGCACTTCATTGGAAGGGGGGGAAACAACACCCAGACCCCGCAGACCCAAATCTGGAACAAGCAGCAACTGACCCCAGGTGAGCACCCAAGTGGTAAATAACATGGTTCTTGCACAGGTCTGGAACCTTATGGGGATGGGAATTTCTGGGGGAAACAGGCAGGCGAAGGGCAGACAGACAAATACACACACAATTTCTCCACGGCATGCTGCCCTCTCTTTGCAGCGGAGAACCAGCTCTTAGGCTAGCATTTCCTGCCGCTGCATTGGTGTGCATGTAGTGGTTCTCCCATTTTAGACATACTGCAGAATCAGTTTTAGAATGTGAGCCCTTTGGGGACAGGGAGCCATCTTATTTATTTGTTGTTTCTCTTTGTAAACCACCCTGAGCTATTTTTGGAAGGGCGGTATAGAAATTGAAATAATAATAATAATAATAATAATAATAATAATAATAATAATAATAATAATAATAGGCCCCAGTGAGGCACTACTTTGGCGTGGCTGTGGGGCTTGCATGCTCTGAGGAAGGTGAGAGCTATGCCAGAGGTCCAACCATACTGGACAGGTCTCACCAGAGCAGCCAGACAAAGAGTGCCTCTCCCATCAAAAATATGGTGAGACGTAACTTTAATAAATCTATACCGGATCGGTCATAGCCTGGGTCAACAAGGGCAGCGCCAGGTGCTATAGTCCCTGGACATCTGGTGGCAAGTGGGCAACAGGACTCAGGATCTTCAGTTGAGCAACCAGGGCTGGAGACTGCAAGGTTACTGGAAGAAACGTCGCTTAACCGGAAAAAATATACGGAAAATGCCAACAAGGAAATAATGATCTGCTATTACAAGTCTAGTCCAACTAGAAGAGGTTATTTAAAAAGAATGTACCAAATTTGGAAAGAGAAGCATACAGATACAGAAATAACAGAACAAAGGCTAGCAGACCAGAGAAGATTCATAATAAGAAATAAAGTATTCACAGGAGTTAACTGGAAGAACAGCAAAGAGCAACACAGGCTCAAGATATGGAACAAGAATTACCACCAATTGAAGAAGTTGCTCAAGCGCAGGTGGAGGAGGTGTTGGAAATAGAAGATGTCACTGTTGCTGAACTGTTTCAAAATCAAAACCAGGCAGCCTCCCCTTTGCCTTCACCTCAAAAACCCAAATGCAACAAGAACAAAAGCAAAAAATAACTGAGCACATGAACCAAACAACCACCAGGGTTTGACTTCCAGCTCTAAAATGAGTTGCCAAAAAACAACTTGCTCAGGCATTAAAAGATGTCAATGCTGCACTTGCACAAATAACAACCAATAATTTGCAAGAAACAAACCAACTAATGTACAGTGCAGCAACAATAACAACACAAGAGCTCAGATACAAGATCAATGGACCTGTAAAAAAAGAAAGTAGTACATCACCTAAATGGAAGATTAGATTAGAAAATAAAATCTCCAGGCTTAGATCAGATGCTAGTAAATTGAAAGATATGAAAGACAAGAAGCTGAAGAATGAAAACACCAAACAGTATCTGATCTAAAAATACCACCTAGATTCAAGGAAAATTAGAGAAGTCCTGGAAATAATAAAGCAGCAAATAACAGTAGTGTCAAAGAAGATTAGCAGATACGAAGCCAGAATTACACAACACAGGCAGAATCTCCAATTCCAGTCGAATCAAAGATGTTTCTACCAAAGCATAGAAGGAGAAACTAAAAGAAACATAGAAACACCAAATAAAGAAGGAACAGTGCAATTCTGGGGGAAACTATGGGACAATCCAGATTATAATAAAAAAGCAGGCTGGATGAAAGAGGTCAAAAAATGTAACAGCAAGATCTGATGAAAAAAATGTAAAAGCAAGATCTAATGAAAACACCAGAATTAATAAGTGAAAGAGCAAAGAACACTAAAAATTGGACTGCACCGACGATGAACTGCATGGCTTTTGGCTTAAACACCTAACAATCCTTCATAAACAACTATCAAAACAGTTTAATCACATTTTGCAAGGAGGCGATATTTAACAATGGCTAACAACTGGCAAAACTCATCTCATCATGAAAGACCCAGCAAAAGGTTCAGTTCCAAGTAATTATAGACTGATAACCTGCCTGCCAACCATGTTCAAATTATTAACGGGAATAATAGCAGATGAAATGATGCAACACTTATTAACTAACAAACAGCTTCCAGTTGAACAGAAAGGAAATTGCCCGAAAACCAGAGGCACAAAAGACCAGCTGCTGATTGACAACATGATTTTAGAAAATTGCAGGAGAAGAAAAACAAATCTAAGTGTTGCATGGATTGACTACAAGGAAGCCTTTGATTCATTGCCTCACACATGGATACTAAAATGTTTAGAAACAACTGGTGTCAGCAAAAACATTCAGATATTTATATTAAAAAGCAATGAGCATGTGGAGTACACAGTTAATCAATGGCGAGACATTTGGACAGGTTAGCATTAGAAGAGGCATTTTCCAAGGGAACTCACTATCCCCTCTGTTGTTTGTAATCGCCATGACCCCACATTCACCAATACTAAACAAAACAGACCTCGGATACCAAACATCTAAAACATCAAGTAAAATCAACCATCTGCTGTACATGGACAATCTGAAGTTGTATGGAAAGTTCCAGTCAAAAATCGAATCACTGCTAAACCCTGTCCATATATTCAGTAGTGATATAGCAATGGAGTTTGGACTAGACAAGTGTGCTGCATTAATAATGAACAGAGGAAAAATAACAAAAACAGAAGGAATAGAACTGCCCAATGGAAGCAACATCGAGAACCTGGAAGAGAAAGAACATTACAAATACTTGTGCATTCTCCAGGCGGATAACATTGCACACACTGAAGTTAAAAGAAAAATTGGAAGTGAATACATCAGGAGAGTTAGAAAAATCCTCAAGTCTAAACTCAATGGCGGGAACACCATACAAGTCATAAACACCTGGGCTATACCTGTTCTCAGATATACTGCAGGAATAATAGACTGGACCCAGGCAGAGCTAGAGACGCTAGATCGTAAGACCAGGAAAATAATGACCATCAATCATGCTCTGCACCCCCGCAGTGACGTCGATAGGCTATACCTCCCTTGCAGCTCAGGTGGAAGAGGAATGCTGCAAGTCCATTAAACAGTAGAGGAGGAGAAAAGAGGCCTTGAAGAATATATCAAGGACAGTGAAGAAGATGCACTTCAAATGGTCAATAACGAGAAACTACTCAACACCAATAAAACAAAGCAGGCTTACAAGAAAGAACAAGTCAAGAACTGAGCAGAAAAATGGAGAAATAAGTCCATGCATGGTCAATATTTGCACAATATAAGTGGAAAATCAGACATCAGCAAGACCTGGCAATGGCTTAAGAATGGCAACTTGAAGAAAGAAACAGAGGGTTTAATACTGGCTGCACAAGAACAGGCACTAAGAACAAATGTAATAAGAGCAAAAGTCGAAAAATCCACAACAAACAGCAGGTGCTGCCTTTGTAAAGAAGCAGATGAAACAAGGGACCACCTAATCAGCTGTTGTAAAAAGATCGCACAGACTGACTACAAACAAAGGCATGACAAAGTAGCAGGGATGATACACTGGAACATCTGCAAAAAATACAAGCTACCTGTAGCCAAAAATTGGTGGGACCATAAAATTGAAAAAGTGGTAGAAAATGAAGATGCAAAAATATTATGGGACTTCCGACTACAAACAGACAAACATCTGCCACACAATACACCAGATATAACTGTAGTTGAGAAGAAAGAAAAGCAAGTTAAAATAATTAACATAACAATACCAGGGGATAGCAGAATAGAAGGAAAAGAAATAGAAAAAACCACAAAATACAAAGATCTGCAAATTCAAATTGAAAGGCTGTGGCAGAAAAAGACCAAAATAATCCCAGTGGTAATTGGTGCCCTTGGTGCAGTTCCAAAAGACCTTGAAGAGCACCTCAACACCATAGGGGCCACAGAAATCACCATCAGCCAATTACAAAAAGCAGCTTTACTGGGAACAGCCTATATTCTGCGACGATATCTATAACAGCAGCAACAACATTGACAATAAAATTCAGCCATCCCAGGTCCTTGGGAAGGACTCGATGTCTGGATAAAACAAACCAGTCAATAACACCTGTCTGACTGTGTAAATAAATAATAATAATTGGCAAAGGTTTTCCTGACCTCTGCCACTTCATGCTGCTGGGGAGGGGTTAGAATGCTCCCCTGCAAATGCTTTGCACATAGGAAAATAACTTGTCAGGAAGAAGGGAAAGCTGGACCCACCTCCCTGAAGGCAGTGTGTGCAGGGAAGGTTTTGTTTCTTAAAAGTTAGGGAAGCCTTCAAACATGCATATATTACACACAACCATCTGCAACCTGAAGTAGTATAGAGCAGGAAAAGCATGTATCAATTACCCCTTGATTCTGCTGAATGTATAAACTGGTCTTGCTTTTTTAAAAAATTCTTTTGTTGACTACGGAGGACCTCAGAGAGATACTGAGGCTGTTCTCATATTCATAAATGAAGAGAAAGGAGAAGCACCAAGTACCAAGATGCAATGCTAAAGAAGAGACAAAAGTCCCACGGTGCTGTAAACTTGTTTATTTGAGCCCAACATGTATCAGCCAAAGCCTCTTCAGGGGCAAAATATTATCCAATGTAATCCTGTCACAAAAACACATAAGCTCACAGCAGGAAGATAGCAGCAAATGTGCTTCATTAGCTTTGGCTTGTCTAAGATAGTGTTACCTGTTTTTGAAGAAGTGTTTTTGTGACAGGGTTACAATGAATAATATTTTGCCCCTGCAGAAGACTTTGGCCGATGTGCATTGGGCTCAAATAAACAACTTTACAGCACCGTGGGACCTTTGTCTCTTCATGTGCATCTGTTCTCATATTCAGCCTAGCCCAGGATAGGGCAGCACAGATCTGAACAGATCTCGGCACTCCTGCCCAGCCAAACCTTACTTTTAAGTCTGGCTCTTAGCCAAGGTTAAGGGAGAGAGGGCTCCCTTAACCTGGCGGCCGGGATCACGTGTCTCCTCGAGCTGCGTACAGACCAAGGAGACACAGAGACGGGCACCTAGAGCATCTGTCTGGTGGGGGAATCCTCCAATGCACCACACTTGGTGCACAGTGCATTGTGGGTTACCTGGAGGACGGAATCTGTCATCCTGGTATATGGAGCTCCATGCTGCCTGGTGCAGCGCTGCTTGCCTGGGAGCATGGTCCACATTCCCGGCAATGTTCGAAGGATTGTCTGGGGGGAAGAGAAGGTTTTGCAGCCTCCCCCACCCACCCGCCCTCCCTCCCGAATGGTTGTGTAAATCGCTCCACTAAGCTCTTTACTTTCAGCAGATGGAGAACAACTGTCCATATTCGACTCAGCAGTGTCTCTCCAGTGGCTGTTGCTGGTGTCTTTCTTGTGTCCCTTTTTAGAGAGCTATCAAAAGTGCCCTTTCACACATGTTTAGAATGTGTGAAATGGCATTTCTGTTGGAAAACCTTGCCCCCTGCAACCCATTACATGTGTCAATTTCAGTGTTCAGAACTACAGCACACAGAAGTCTGGAGGACCAGGAAGAGCAGGCTATCTGATTCTCCAAACTGCTGCTACAAGTTGGCAAAAGCAAGGACAGTATCTGAATTCTCAGCATTAAAAATACCCCCCCCCCCCACACACACACACCCAATGTAAAGAGCACTGCAGTGGTCAACAGCTCTCCTCTTGGTCTCTAGCAGTCTTGCAGTTTCTGATGCCTGTTATCAGTTCATCTTGTTCCAAACAACACAGTGATGAAAAGTAGAGATTTTCTTCTCCCCCTCTCATGCTTCCTCTCAATGGGTTTGTCAAAGGGTTTTGTCTATTTTTAATCTGGCCTTTCTTTTTATCTTGAAAGGGTCTTTAGTCTCCTTTTGAACATTTCCTCCAAGGGAAGATATCTCACCAGGTGTTTCCCACCCACCCACCCACCCTTTGGTGTCTATAGCACTGAAACGTCTACTTTGTGTCAGAAGCAGGGAGCAGTTATGTGTGCATTTTACTTCTGTGAATAGCAGCATGAGAACTTAAATGTCAGTCATTGAGGAAAGATTGATTTGGAGGAACTTAAGCCCATAGGATTGTCTGACTGGCCAGGGACAAGGGGCCTGGCTAGCTCCTGTGCCTCTTGTGCTCAAGAGATGGTCTGAAAGCACAGGCTAGAACCACCTTGCTCAAGCTAAGCTGGTCTGAGTTTTGTCGGTACCTGGATGGGTGATTGCCTGGGGACCCCTTGTATGCCCCTCCGAGTTCCATAAGAGGAGGAAGGATAGAAAAGTAATAAATAACCCGGGAGTGATAGGGAGATGTCTGCAGCTGCAGCTTTCTATGGGACAGAGCTACTACGAGGCCGACAAGGACTACAAATATTTACATGCTGCTTTTCAACAAGTGCTCAAGGCGTTTACACAGAAAAATAAATAACAAAAAAAGATGGCTCCCTGTCCTCAAAGGACTCGTCTCGCTGCTAAATATATGAGAATCATAACTTCAAAATATTCTTATTTGCTCACTTAGCAGCGGTAAATTAGCTATTGCTGATTGCTAAAGAAAAATCTGTTATTAAAGGCAGAGGAAGGGTCAGCTCAAACATTGGCAGTCTTGTAAGCCAGCCAGTTTTTGGACTAAAGCTAGAATCCTGTAGGGCTAACATCAGGATCAGAGTTCCAGAAGCTGCCACTGGGGGGAGCTCCCTCCTGCTGCTGCTACCATCACCACTCGTTTGCTTGCCCGCCCACCCATTGCTTGCCCGCCCACCCATTCGGACAGATGAATGATGATTGCAGTGAGGAGAAGGAGCAGCCGCGGCTTACTCACCTGCCTGTATAGCCTGATCTCCACTTCCAGCCAGAGGGAGAGGACAGGAAAACAAGTTGTCCCTGTTCCTCCTTTTTGCTGCTACTCGCCCACAATGGCAGTGAGGAGGAGCCACAGCGGCAACGAGGAGGAGGATTCACTGAGGGCACCGTGCCTAAGCCCCCTCCGTCCCCAACCTGGACTTGGCAGGCACTGCCAGATTCTGTTATACTGAAGTGTTTCCTGGCCTGATGATGCAGTGCTGAGTCAAATTTCACCTGGGTGATTTCCAGATGGCGACTTAAAATAGCTCCACTACGTCTAGGCTTGGTGTGTGTTCGTACAATCTGAGTTTTGACACAGTCTTGCAAACGGGCACAGCAAGGTGCTGTTCGCACAGCCACAACCTGAATTCGGATCTTATCTTGACATTTCAGGTTCAAAGCATTGTATGGGCGTGAGAAAATAGTAGCTGACTCTTTTAGTTTTGAGAATGGTTTGCAGTCTTGCTGGGTCTACTCAGAGGTAAATGATTTAGTTCAACGGGCTTCCTCCCGAGTAAGAGTTTATAGGATTGCAGCTGTAGAAGTGTGGCTTGCACAGAGGCAGACTCCCCCCCCCCCAACTGTACCTTTAAGAGGTGTGTGTTTATATATCTTTGTTTTATTATTATTGTTGAGTCTGGGTGAGTAATTGAAATGACCTGTCGGCTTCTTTGTCTAGGGACACAGCTTGTGCATGTGTTTTGCTTTAGTGCTCCCTTTCATTCTTTTGCACAATGGTATCAGCGGTTCCTCCTTCGTTTAAATCGTCAATTTAATTTAATTTAATTTAATTTTGCAAGAGCCCAGTGCTCTTGCGCAAATTCACCAAGTGTGGGGGGAGGGTAAGGAGGGGAGGTATAGCCATCACATCATCTGCCCTCTCCTCCTCTTCTCTCTCTCTCACAGCACTGGAGGAAGTGGTACAGAATCCAACGGCTAACTCTAACCGGCTTCAAAACATTAGGGCTAGCCATCGGATTTTACACCACTTCCTCCTGCGCATTCTAGAAAGCACCCTGCTGATTTCTGCTCAGCATGCAGCTATTAAAGGCTTGTCTACAGAAATTGTGGCACCCTGCACATATAGAACCTTCTGATGTGCTCTCAAGGCATGCATTTTTCTTCCCTGGACAAAATCCTTCAGATTCATTTACTGCTACTTAAAACACCAATGCAAATTGTTAACACTGGATGCAAAGATGTTGTATTTACATTTATCATCTTGAATAAATAGCCAAATAAAACTGCTGATCTTTTCAAATTAAAACTGCTGTGAACACACACCAAAAATGGATAAATAATTCATTATGCTGCTATCGCTAAATATATTTTCAGAAAGCTAACAAATACCAGTGTGGTTACCTCCTTTTTTCATATACATATTTGTTGCCTGTGTGGGATTATAGGCTGTAGAAAATCAGCAGATTTGCCATCTGCTCTCAGGGTGTAAGTAGATGTGACAGTCTCAGATCCATGTGTTTAAACCTGGATCTGTTGTAGTAACATAACAAGTCGGATTGAGGTGTCTGATTTTAAGAGCAAAAGACGCGTGGGCATTTAGTGCAGAACTCCTCAATCCCCCGCCCCATGTCAGTTTTCCTTCAGCCAGGCCGTACCAACAGTGAGCCCAACTAGGAGAAAAACATTTTGGGAGAAGGGCTGCAAGGAGGGCAGTAGCAGGGAGAGGAATGGACTCCTCATCCACACACATATTTTCCTTCCTAAATTGGGCCTCATCTGCTGTTCTCTGTGTGATTGTGGCAGATCCCGGGTTCAGACATGTGAATCTGCTGCTATCACATCTATGTTGGCCCTAAATCTCTGCCAGGAGGAGGGAAAATAACGATGCCATTGGCTGCACATTTTATAACTTAACATGGGAAACACACCTTGCTATATAAGCCACAGTGGTTCTTGAATGGTGGTCCAGAAACCAGCAGTGGACTTCTGGATCTATGCCGAGTGCTTTTCCCTTATGATAGGAAGCATCTTTTAAAATCTTAAGATAAGGACAGAGAATTCTTTGAGCATGTATACAGATAGCATTTAATTAAAACCTTATAGAAAGCAGAAAAATAAAGCCATTTTCCCCCTGGCTTTGTATTTCCCTGTTTTGACAAAGGGCAGCAAGATGAAATGCTGCCCTGACCAGTAATAGTGGCCAATTGCCACCTTACTAGTAATGGGGGTGTAAAGGCTGGTCAGAACAATGTTACTTGGCCATCTCTACTCCGGAACATCAACAACGGATCTATCTATCTATCTATCTATCTATCTATCTATCTATCTATCTATCTATCATATTTTTACAATGCCCCAAACTTACATTGGCTAAGGCCTCTCTGTTTTAGTAGTGTGGGCAGTAAATCTCCAACATTATTGCTGGTTTTCTTTTTAAGAATGTGGGGTTCTGCAGTTTCATGAGAATTTGGTACATGGAGAAGCAATTGTAGGAATGCTTTACATTGTGTGTGTGTGTACTTCTCAGTGTGGAACTCACAATGGCTGAGTTACTGCATAACTTCCAAAAGTGACCTGAGCTGTGATGTATTCAGTGTTGGCTGAATAGCAATCTAGAAGTGCAGTGAATCAATCATATGATCACTTTATGACATGCCAAGCTTGCTGTGATCCGACACCCCACATTCCCAAATTGCCAGTTTGGGCAGCTCTCCATCCCACTAATTGCAGATGTATGGATAAGGTTGCTCAGTATCATGGGTGAAGTATTCTATACATACTCAAAGACAGCTCTTTATTATTATTTCATATGTTCTGTGTTCATCAATGGAAAACAATCTACTCATCAGTGAATCCTAACTCAGATTAAGCTCTGCTGATATGAACGATTGGCTTCAGCTCATCAAAGAATCAAGTTAAAAATAGTAGCAGCTGTGCATGTTCATCTGTTATTATTGTTTGCTGCTGTGCTTTGCTCCTTAGTCAGCACCTTGCAAAATGATTTTTCTGATCTACAGTCTTCTTTGTGGTAACTTGTACAGCAGTCTTTGAAACTACAGCACTTTGCTGGCTCTATTTGCTGTTCAAGTCACCCGAGGGAGCTAAGTAAACACATACATCAATTACAGTGGAAATTGACCTTAGTAGCAAAAGAAAACATGCAAGACATTCCAAATGACACTGAAAGCAATAAGTGGAGCATGCTTGCAGAAGACACAGAGCAGCGGCCTGAAATATATTAATCTTTGCAAAGACTAAGTGACACTAGCTGACGCCAGGAATTTTTAATCAGCAGCATATAAACCCTTTTTACTACAGAGTACTAGAGCACTCTTAGGAGAGTCGTTTATATTTTTATATATACTGTCCACTTCAGTGAAACTGCTCAGGATTAAGTGGCTTGAGGTTTGCAGGCTTGGGTCCCAATCCAGATACAGCTGGGTGCAGCAGCACACATGCAGGCCCAGACAACAGGTGCAGACATGGATGGAATGAGCATACTGATGCATCCCATCCAGCACAAATGCAAGGCACACCGGATGCCTCTCTTCTGAATGTGCATTGCACAGAGATCTGCATAGACCTGCAGAGATCTTCAGAGATCTGAAGAGGCTGGGTAGGCGACTAGAATCGCAAGTGGAGGAGAACTCGGCTCGAATCTGACATGACATGTCTGACATGGGGTTGCTCTTTGTATTTTGTACGGTTTTTATGCTTGTGTTTTAAATTTTTAATCAGATTTGTTTTATGTTTTTAGCTTAATATTTTAATTGTCTTTTTTACAATCTTGTTTTTAAATTCTGCTGTAAATCGCCTTAGGATTGTTTTAATGAAAGGCGGTATATAAATGTAACAATTAATTAATTAATTAATTAATTAATCAATCAATCAACGCAGCATAGGACCCATTTGAAGGCATATGTGGTAGCGGTGTGTGCAGCAAAAAAAAAAAAAAAAAAGATTTGGGTCTGCGTGCATTGCATCCACAGGTTCTCGTTCAGCAGAGCTATCCCGGGTTGTGAGGAGTTTAATTTCTGCTCCTTCTGCCTTAAATCAGTCCCCAGAAACATTCTGCTGTGACACTTTTAATGGGTTATTTGCAGACAAAATATCTTGTATTCGGGCGGACTTGGACTCCACTACTTTTGCACGGTCTGTGAAGGAGGTGTCCAACAATCCCTCCTGCAGTATTAGGTTGGGTCAGTTTCAATCTGTGACTCCTGAGGATGTGGACAAGCTGCTTGGGGCGGTGCAGCCTACCGCCTGTTCTCTGGATCCTTGCCCGACTTGGCTGCTTCTCTCTAGCACGGAGATGGTTGGAGGTGGCCTAGTTAATATCATAAATGTATTGCTGAGGGAGGGTAAGATGCCTCCTTGTCTGAAGGAGGCAATGGTTAGACTGCTTCTTAAGAAGCTTTCCCTGGACCCCTTAGCGATGGATAGTTATAAGCCTGTCTCCAATCTCCCTTGGTTGGGGAAGGTGATTGAGAGGGTGGTGGCCAACCAGTTCCAGGTGGTTTGGAAGGAAACTGATTATCTAGATGCATTTCAAACTAGTTCTAGAGCTGGCTATGCGGTTGAGACAGCCTTGTTTGGCCTGATGGATGACCTTTACCGGGGAAGCAACAGAAGGAGTGTGACTCTGTTGGTTCTTTGGGATCTCTCGGCGACGTTGGATACCATCAACCATTGTATCCTTCTGGATTGCCTGCGGGAGTTGGAGATAGGAGGCACTGCTTTGCAGTGGTTCTGCTCCTATCTCTCGGGTAGATTCCAGATGGTGGAGCTTGGTGACAGTTGCTTCTCAAAACAGGAGTTGTTATATGGAGTCCTTCAAGGCTCCATTCTGTCACCAATGCTTTTTAATATCTACATGAAACCGCTGTGTGAGGAGATTTGGTGCTAGGTGTTATCAGTATGCCGATTACACCCAAATCTACTTCTTTTTCATCTTCATCATCAGGAAATGGCATTCATTCCCTAAATGCCTGCCTACAGGCAGTAATGGGCTGGATGAAGGATAACAAATTGAAACTGAATCCAAGCAAGACAGAGGTTCTCATTGTAGGGGCTCAGAATTTGAGGGATGCATTAGACCTTCCTGCGCTGGATGGGGTTGCACTCCCCCAGAAGGAGCAAGTATACAGATTGGGAGTACTCCCGGACACAGGCCTCACCCTGGTATGTCAGGTGGAGGCTATTGACAGGGGTGTTTTCTATCAGCTCTGACTGAAACTACAGCTGCACTCATTCCTTGAGGATGATGACCTCAAAACAGTGGTGCATCAGCTGGTAACCTCCAGGCTTGACTATTGCAATGCGCTCTACGTGAGGCTGCTTTTGTACATAGTTCAGAAACTTCAGTTAGTTCAAAATGCAGCAGCCAAATTGGTCTCTGGGGCAACCCGGAGAGATCATATTATGCCTGTTTTGAAACAGCTGCACTGGGTGCCAATATGTTTCCGGGCAAAATACAAAGTGCTGGTTATTACCTTAAAGCCCTGAGCGGCTTAGGTCCGAGTTATCTTAGAAAGCATCTTCTTCTGTACGATCTCCACCACACATTAAGGTCATCTGAGGAGGTCTTCAGTTACCACCAAGACATTTGGTGGCAACTCAGAGGCAGGCCTTCTCTGTAACTGCTCCTGGGCTGTGGAATGCACTCCCGGCAGAAATCCACAATCTGAGTTCATTATTGGCCTTCAGAGAGCCCTTAGAACCTATCTGTTTGGCCCGGCCTTCCAGGGTTTTTAAACTGGTTTTAAACTGTAAAGGTTTGGCCTGGTTTTCCAGGGTTTTAAAAACTGCTTTGTTTTAATAATGGTCTTAGGTTGTTTTTACAGTTTCTGATTTTAACAATTAGTTCGTTAGTTTAGCAGAGTCAGCATGGTGTAGTGGTTAGATTGCTGGACTACGACCGGGGAGAACCAAGTTCACATCCCCATTCAGCCATGAGACTTGCTGGGTGACTCTGGGCCAGTCACTTCTCTCTCAGCCTAACCTACCTCACAGGGTTGTTGTGAAGAGAAAATTAAGTATGACTGGCCTAGAGTCACTGGCCTAGAGTGACTGGTCTAGAGTCACCCAGTGAGTTTCATGGCTGAATGGGTGGGCTCCTTGGAGCAAGAGTGGGGTATAAATGTAATCATAATCATAACAACAACAACAACAGTTAATTGATTTTAGTTTTGTTTTAATGTAAACTGCCCTGAGCCATTTTTGGAAGGGCAGTATAGAAATCAAATGGATAGATAGATAGATAGATAGATTTTATTTAATTTTTTACATTTATATCCCGCTTTTCCTCCAAGGAGCTCAGAGCTGTGTATGTGCTTATTTTTATCCTCACAACAACCCTGTGAGGTAGGTTAGGCTGAGAGATACATGACTGGCCTAGAGTCACCCAGTGAGTTTCATGGCTGAATGGGTGGGGATTCGAACTCAGGTCTTCCTGTTCTTGTCCAACACTCTAACTACTACGCTATGCTGGCTCTGAGCCTCTGATAGACAGACAGACAGACATCCAGTCTTCAATCATGCATGTTTACTGATCCAGCAAGGAAGTCTCTCATAGACTGTCCCTCTTGTTGGATCAGGGTAAAAGTGTCTCATATATTTAGGCTCCTGTCTGCTAATAATTGAGATGTCAGTATGGATTTACACAGGTATATCTGAAGCAGAGAGGCTTCATAGAGGTTAAAATGCCAATAATTCCTTAAATATGGAGACTGATATCAATACCAGCCTACAAGAATCACTGCAGTTTTGTTTAAGGATGTTATGCTATCAAAGGCATACAATATATCTCAGGTAGATTCATGACAGGTTAGATTCTATTTAAAGGATGAAAGTCTCTCTCGTATTAAAATGGAAAGCCAAGAGCTGTGCAGAGGAATATGGCTTTTTATTTTTTTTAATAAGCTGCTTTTTCAATATTGTCTTTAGGGCTGGGAACATTTTCCTGGTCTTGCTCCTGTGCTTTTAACAGCAGCCTCACGTGCAAAATTTAGCAAGTAAAGGTTTCCTATCAGTTTCTCACTTTGCCAAGAAAAGCTTCACCTGTTCAATTTCTGTATGCAAAGCATCAGTTAAAGTCACCAGAGCGTGGTCAGAAAAAGAATGGGCAAATATTACTTCATTCATGGCCAAACTACATGTAATGCCGGGAGATCTGTGATTGCTCTCCCATTTTGTTTTAAAGGGAAATGCAGGTTTGAGAGGCTACAAATTTGATCACAGTGCTTGGGTAGGGGTGCTTAGCCCCCTTTCCTGCAGATAATTTTTGTGATCAAAATCTTTCTCCAGCTGGTTTCTCACCAATGGGATGGAAATATGGGAACTGGCATTGAGCACAAATCTCCTGGAATCACTGGCATTATATTAGTGTGACTTTCAGTTGGAATCATTCATTTTATTAGTAGCAGCTTTAGTAGCATAGCCTACCTTTCAGGATTAGTCATCAAAAGGCAGCGAACAACATAACTTTAAACCATAAAATACAAACACAATAATAGAATGAAAAAAATTTACATGTAATCTGAATCCAAATATGTATGCTTGGAAGTGAGTTCCTCTGAATGTAAAAGGATTTGCTCTCAGAAAAGTATGCATAAGATTGCACCCTTAGGGTCCTAGCACTAGTAATGCAGAATTTTCAAAGGAAGATGAGCTCATCAGTCAGTAGGTGGTGCTCTTCCATCTGGCTTGATATTGACCTAAGGTTATGAGATCGGCCATATTTTAAAGAATAGAATTACACTTCTTTCTAGAGAGTATTCCTTATATACAGGATACAGTGAATGCACCCTCTTTCAGAATATCCCAGTTCCATAGAGTATAACAGATTTTCCTTATTTCAAAAATCCAAATTCCAGTGCTCCTTATTTTTCTAATGTTGATCTGGTGATCTTATAAAAGTTGGAAGGGATTTCAGTGGGAAATACAGAGGGGAGTTTTCAAAAGTATTTTTGCTACAGTATAAATGTAGGCACCATGTAGTCCAATTCTGTGAATATATACTTGGAAGAAAATCTCACTCCCAAGTAATTATAGGATTGCAGCCCTAGTAACATAGTACACATAGTTATCTGTTTTTATTCAGAAGAAATATTAAAAAGCCAAATCAGAGCCAACTA
This sequence comes from Hemicordylus capensis, assembly GCF_027244095.1. NCBI lineage: Eukaryota > Metazoa > Chordata > Lepidosauria > Squamata > Cordylidae > Hemicordylus > Hemicordylus capensis. The sequence goes on along the minus strand of NC_069659.1, from coordinate 225,709,315 downwards.
TGATTTGGTTAAAAATGAATTATTAGAAGTTATACTGTGGTGAATACTGAATCAATTCTTTTAATTACTTTGCTGGGTCAATACGGCATGATTTTACCAACAGTCTTTCAGGCTACAGAGACATTAACAAATGCCTGACAGACAAGTTTATCACATGAAGTTTATGCTGGTATGGAGATAAAATGGTGAGGAAAATTTCACTTGAGAAAGCTAGGTGGTTAAGTTACTAGCATCTAGAAAGATTTTTCTTTGAACATGCTGTGGACAATGAAATTTGTTCTATATTGTATTGGAAAATGTGGTTAAAAAGGAAGCGTTTAGACAAAAATCTACAAAGTGATGTCAACTTCATTATCATCCCCTGTACTTCCTTACTTATTAATATAGCAAAAAAGACAAGTCCAGGTGTTTGTGGGCCTTCTTATAAGACCTGACCGGTAGGCCTGTGCTTCAGTAGTGCCAAAGTGGAATAATCCTTACGGTTGTAAAGATATGCGCTTCCAGTATGGAAAGACTCCTTGAGAAGCCAAGCCCCGAACCACCCTGACAATGTCTGGAAGAGGTAGTCCCTCAAAGTGTTATCCCCATAAAGCTCTATGAGGAAAGCACTATCGTAAAGATGAGTGGTTGCCTTCAACTGGGTCGCAAGAAAAGAAGTTTGAAAACTGCTGTGAGGAAGACAACAGAAGAACGGGGAAAGTGAGGATGGAACAAAATGGGTGGCAAGATTGATGTAAGCCAGGGCTGCATCACTTTGCCCCTCCAACTGTCTTTGGACCAACTTCTATAATCCCCTATTGTCCACTTTGGTTGAGGATGATGGGAGCTGGAGTCCAAGGAAAGCTATAGAGCTGAAGTTGTGCAGCCCTGACATAAGCAAATTCACTCTTTCCATTCCATCTTTTAGTATAAAACAAGGTCATGGTGACCGTTACATACCGAGGCTTGTTTACAATTGATGATGAGGAAACGGATAGGTATACAAATGAACACCTAGATGCACCACTATTACTATTATTATTATGAAAGTAAAATGTTCACAAGTTCGTAAATAATTTATTTAATTTTAGAAGTGAGAAGAGAAAAGCTCTAGGTGAGGTTAGTTTCAGAATGAAATGCTTAAAGTCCAAGGTCACACATTTTTTTAATAGGAAAAGGAAGAAAGAGGTGTACTGCAAGGAGATCGAGTCCATTTAGGAGATAGTCCCATGTCTTTCCATTCATTAAGATATTGGCTAGATGGAGGATGCCCAAAGTCCTCTTCACTAGAATAAGAATTAAAATCAGCCCATGTTTCTTAAAAGGCTTGAGGTTTTGCTTGTCTATGTCTAAATCTGATAGAAAGTGTTGATTTTTTTTAATTTGTTGTTGTTGCTGCTGCTGTTGCTATATACTCTCAGGTTGTTATACCAATCGTCCATTGTTTTGGATTTGCTTTTCAATGACCTTTTCCATCACTAATCTTGCTGCTACTGTCAAATATATAATTATATTTTTTTTTAAGTTAAGGTTCTGTTTATACAGTCCCAGTAATGACATTTAATAAAGCTGAGGACTTGTTTCAATTTTTTGCTTTATTATTTCATTCATCTCTGAGAAGACAGAATCCCAAAATAAAGAAACTTGTGATATACCACATTTTTAGTGGTGTACTTTGTTTTATACAATCAGAAAGTGTTCTCTGACTTTTTTATCACTATTATTAGAAATCCTATCCAAAAATTAATCCTTCACCTTCCATGACCTATTTATACACTACTGATTCCTATTGCTTCCAAAGCCAGCAATTAATTTGTACACATTTACTCTACAGATTAATGTCTATGAATGGCAGAAGAAAAACAATGTTGCTCTATAATCTTTCTAATCCTGATATTAGTCTCAAACTAGGTAGAGGGGAGGGGGCAGGAAATCACATCATTTGGAGTAAAATGCAAACAATGACAGGATTTTCTCAAACGATACTAGCTCAAGATCAGCAGCGCCTAATCTGAAGAAAAATCACTCGCTTCAGGCAAGCTACGTGTCCTGAAACATGTTCCCTTCCACACTGGTAAATATCAAAGCTAAAGCCATGCTTCCCCACTATCCTTTAAGTTTGAAAGCAGCTTTGCCATTTATAACACCACATGGCATTCCCCTGTGGTGCCTGATTGGGTGATATTTTAGACTCTGAAGAAAAGATTTCTAGGTTAATAACGGCAGTGCTGCTGTATTATGCTAGCTAGCAGAAAGCCACTGACAATGTAAACTGTACTGCACTCTGCTTGACTTATCTGGTGCTTTATCATCCTTTCTTTGGGAACTATTGCCTGAGTTCATTAACACCAAAAGCCTCCATGCATCAGACTGATATGATATATATATATATTGAATAGTGCAAAAGGTGATGGCTATCAGACAATTATTCACACAACATGATTAATGAGGATCAGCAATAATGCCTACGTGTACATAATGGCTCTTGCATATGCACATCTTCCAGTTGTTTTGCAACTTGTTTTGCATTGAGAATGTTGCAGACACCAAATATGACCTGTGCAGATGAAACTATATTGCAAATTCAACAGGTTGGTCTTCTGATAGCTGATTTCAAATCAGAGGAACACTTCTCAAGGTTTATTTCATAGCTAAAGCAAGTCTTTGAACTTGGATCGCTGTAGTCCTAATCCAATATTCTAACCACTAAACCTCACTGCCTTGTTTTGAAGTGTGTGTGTGTGTGTTTGTTTATCATATTTCTATACCACCTGGTATGTACATCTCTAAGTGGCGTGCAAATTTTAAAACAACATTAAAAAGTAAACATATTAAAAATCCACAAAACACAATAAAAACAATCTCATAAAACAAATTGTTAAGTGCATCTTGAAGGACTTCCTGAAAACAAACAGAGAAGGAGATGCTTCTGTTTCGATAGGGAGCATATTCCCAAGCTCCTGGGCAGCCACAGAAAAAGCCCGGTCCCGAGTCTCTACCAAATGAGCTAGCGGCAACCATGACTGAACCTTTCCAGAAGATCATAATAGGCAACAAGGTTCATGACAAAGAAGGCGCTCTCTTAAATACCCTGGGCCCAAGATGTTAAGGGCTTTATAGGCTGTTACGACTGCTATCTAAGATGAAGCAGGAGACGGGGCGGTGGGGCAGGGGACGTAGTTTTTTGCTCTGTGCCGATTTCAGTGGATAATTTTTGACTTACGCCACCTCTGGTGGAGCTTCAGGCCATTGTCAAGAGTGTGGGTATGGTCTGGAGAAGGTATGGGATTTGCTGTAAGTTTGCTACTCATCCATGACACATCCCCAACTCTATCCATTTTAACCCTTTTTTCCCACTGGTTATGGAGTTATACCAGTATAACTTCACTTCAGTGTAACTCTGGGCATTTTCCAGATTACACGCTCCACAGCAGTTGGGGAGGTGTAAAATGCTTTGGCTTGGCAGGATTGCACTGGAAATGTAAAGAAAGCAGTGGAAGCCGTTTGTTTCATAGCCTGTGAAATGACGTGTTTTCCTAGCAGGAACTGCCCACACTGTGTGTGCCCCATTTTGGGCCAATGAGGTCACAGAGGAGGTGGGGGGAATTAAGCAGGGAGCAATGAAAGCTGAGGATTGCGCAAACCCCAGGGAACAATTCTTTTAAAAACCCGATCCTGAGGAAGCTCTCCCTGAAGCAGCCGGAGGGACTGAGTGTGTGTGGAGGGGGAGTAGCCCACCTTCCGCCTCGCCCCGCTGCCAGGTCCCGGACTTGTGCAGCTTTGAGGCGCCCTGGTAGTGACGCTTGGGCAGCCGGCAGGAGCCCCACAGAAACTTGCCGGGCAGGTGGCCGCCCCCCTGCCACACTGAGTGGCTCCTGGAGTCCACGTGCTACCGCCTTTCTCCAGACATCGCTCCTCCTCGTGAGGAAGTGGGGAGCGGTGAGGACAAGCCCCCCCCCCACACACACACACCCTGTTTCAGGTGTGCATCTTAACTGTTCAGCAGGAGGCATCCCTGCAACAGGCGGGAAAGTTTCCTAGTGGCTGCCGGTGTCCTCCTCCCATGCCTCTCGCAGCCGTCTGGACACAGCTGGCCCCTCGTTCTCTTTTACACGCCCCATCAAACTGGGGGGGAATGACCTCCTCTTCCTCCTCCCTCCTGCAAGTCAGTCTTTCTCCCATCTCAGACCCAAAAGACCTGCGGACAGGACTCGCCCTCCAGCCCTCCAGCTACCCATGTGCCCTTGTGGACTCAAAGGAGGAGGGGGCTGTCGGCTCCAGAAGTCTGGTGGAGCCAGGCTGTGCCAGGCTCTGGGAGCTCAGCAACCCCGCATCACCCTCCCCCCACCAAGTTTCTGCAGGGCTTCTCTGGCGAACTGGCAGGCAGAGAAGGTCACTCAGGACCTTCGTCACCACAGGCAGAGCGGTCTCCCCACTGCAGCCGTGCGGCCACTTTTTCTTGAGGGGAGGGGGGCAAAAGTAGTTGCATGGGCAGAAGCAAGGGTAGGTGCAGTGGCAACCATTACATCCATGCAGATTACTCCGTCCACACCACTTACAATGCCAAAACAGCATTGTAACCACCCTAAAATGGAAAAATACAACTACTTTTTTGCAACAGACATACAATGTTATAATACACGATCGCAGCGATAAAATCCGAAAGCAGGCATCAGAAATGTGTATGGCACCCTGCTGACTGCGGTGTCACAACACAGGAAGTACAGAAGCACACTTAGCAGCTCTGCAGCGACCCTATTGTAGGTTCTAATCTGGAAACTGCCCTGGAGTATCTCAAGGAATGCTGATGCAGGGGAGGGGACTTATGCCAAATCAAGTGGACTTGATAAGTGAACTTATAAGCACACTCAATGCTAGTATAACAGCATATAGTTGGAGCTTCTTTGGACTGTGGTGACTTGGCAGTTCTCCAGACTGGAGATCAGAATAGGGATTGAACTGGATATACCTTCTTAAGTCTTCCACTGTTAAATCTTGCAGTCTTGGATCAAGTTAATACTCACTGAGAGTTTTACCTGAATTAAGAAATCAGGCTTTAACCCATTGACCTCAAACACTTGTTCATATAGTTTCTTACCACATTTCATGCATGAAAATAGAGGCACTCTTGGGTTTTGGTAACACTCTTATTTTTGTCACTACCTGAGTGACAACTTAATGGGCCCTTAATAGCAGCCCTCTACACAAACTACTGCCCTACTGGAGTTGTGTGTCTCTTCTCCACCATCTATACACTGTATTTATTTATTCTACAATAACTTATCCTGCAAGGATTTCTCTAAGCTGTTTGTTTGTTTGTTTGTTTAGCATATTTTTATACCACCCAAAACTTACGTCTCTGGGTGATATACAACAAAAAGTATTGTTTAAAGTATTGTTCTCAGTGGCCAACGAATCCCTGAACCTTTTGGCCTCTTTGAAACGCACATGCAATGTCACAACCTTAGCACTGGCCTCAAAGGGCAGAAACCTTCTCAAGTCCTTGGCCAAGGGCTGCAGGTTTTTCTGATGTGTATCGTCTATCGAATCTTTAAAGAAAAAAGAAAAAAGAACTAAATCTCCACAAAGGAGCTGGTTCAACTAAACTATCATAATCCAGACAACTGTGCTTCACAGGGCATATCAACACCACAAACTTATTTCAGTTACAGCCCAGTGTAACTGCCATGGCTTCTCTCTATGATTCCCGAGAGTTGTAATTTGGTGAAAAACAGTCTGCATTTCCCCCCCTGAAAGTTCTCTTTGGGATAAATCTGAAATTTGGAGATAATTTCCACATTGGAGAGATGTTTCCACATCTGTAACTGAGAATTTTGTAAGACACCAGCAACTCTCCTCGTAGAACTACAGTTCCTCAGATTTCTCTGGGAAGGGGGAATGACTGTAAAAGCAATTTTTTGAGATGATGCAGCTCTAGCTAACTAATGTACTCTTGAAAGTGGTGACTCTGGGGTTCTAAGGGACTAGAGAAGAATACATTAGTCAGCTAGAGCAGGAACACACAGTGAATAAATGTATGGCTGACTTCTTAATGGAGAAGGCCTACACCGTGCATGATTCGGCAAATCATTGTGAGTGCCAGGCTAAAATAGCAGCCCTCACACAGCAGCTAGAGGAACAGGCACAGCCACCTCCACCTCAAAAGCCATCTAAAACAGCCCCTCAGTCCTTTCTCCCCTGCACTGGAATTGTTTCTGCGTGTTGTAGTAGCCATAATGGTGTCCCGGAACCTAGTTCCAACCTGGGCCAGGAACTGAAGCCTGCAAAAGAGGATGCCTCCAAGCACATTGTGGTGCCCAGAGGCATAGCACACCCAGTTGTAGCAGATAAGTGGGCTGGCCCGGAAGGAGAATCCTTCTGGGCACTTCTAGCCCCCAAGCTTTCACCCGCACTGAAGCCAGTGTTGGTGAAGCAGCCCACTCCATAAAATATGTTGCCCCCCTTCAGCCCGGGATGCCTGCCAAGGCTGCTGCAGTTGCAGCTACCCTTGGTTCCCTAAATCAGGACACAGCAGTGGCCTGGATGGCTCAATTTTTTACCCACCTCAACACCAGAGGTGTAGATATAAATCAGGTAGCCAACATAGAAGCCAATTCCACTCTCTCATTTGCCCTAGGCATGGGTATAGTTCCTAACGCCAAGTCAAATCTGCAAGACATAGCGTGGATGCAATACGCACTTAAGGCCTTATGCCCAGACGAGTTGATTCAGAAGATGTATCTCACAGAGAAACAGAGCCCCACAGAACTTCCAGATTATTACATCACCCGCAAACAGCTGTTAGGTATCCCTCATGGCTCTCTATGACCCATATTGCAAACAGATGCATGATCCATGCAGTGAACCCCAAGGTATTTCTGGTTTCCTTTATTTATTTTATTTTATTTATTTAACATATTTCTATACCACCTGAAACTTGCATCTCTGGTGGTTTACAAATAAAATAATTTAAACATTAAAATCAATTAAACAATTAAAATCATTTAAACATTAAAAAAATTAAAAACTAAACATTAAAAGTATTAAAACTATAAATCTAATTAAAAGCCTGGGTGAATAAATATGTCTTCAGTGCCTATTTAAAAGTTGCCAGAGATGAGGAGGCTCTTATTTCAACAGGGAGCACATTCCAAAGTACAGGGGCAGCAATGGAGAAGGCCCATTCTTGAGTAGCTGCCAGACAAGTTGGTGGCAACCACAGGCCAACCTTTCCAGATGATCGTAACAGGCAATGGGGCTCATGGTGAAGAACATGTTCTCTTAAATACTGAAGGCCCAGGCTGTTTAGACTAGACCTTTATAGGTAATTACCAGCACCTTGTCTTTTGCCCGGAAACTGATGGGTAGACAGTGTAGTTCTTTTAATATAGGAGTAATATGGTCTCTCCGAGATGATCCAGAGACCAACCTGGCCAGCACATTCTGTACCAACTGCAGTTTCTGGACTATGTACAAAGTCAGCCCCATGTAGAGTGCATTGCAGTAATCTAGCCTGGAGATTACCAGCCTATGTACCAACATCAGGGCCGGCTTTTTCTATGAAGCAAGAGATGCGTAGCATCGGAGCACCACCCACTGGAGTCTGGGAAGGTGCCAATGGAACTTGAAGAAAAGCAACAGGCTTTTCTGTCTCTTTCAGGACAGGGAATCCTCTGCAGGCAGCTAAATGGATTCCGAAGTGGATTGCAACGCAAAGCCAGACAGACTCACAGAGGTGGGGTTGGGTGGGGTGGCTTCCCTTTGTTCCCCCAGCTGCCCCCTCTGGGCTCTGGCTCAGTCTGAGTCAACAAGTCATCAAGTCAAAACAAAGGGACTCTCTTTGTTTTGCAAAGGGACTCTCAAACTTGACCAGAGGCTCTCCTCCTCCCCTTGCTTGCTCTGCGCTAGGAGAAAGGAGACATGGGGAGCGAGCAAGACCACGGGCACAGTCTCATTTCAAAGAAGAAACATCCGTTATCATTCCTATTTCAAAAACAGTAAGCAGAAATTAAGGGGGTGCTTATGGGGGATGTATGTTTTATGAAATGGGGAGATACCAGGCATGGAATCACTCTGTGTCTGTGATTCTGAGGATGGCAGAGTACTGAATGCAAAACATGCAGTGCCTGTAAAATCCAGGGCAAAAATGCAAAAAATGCAGTATGTTTTAGTTGCTTAATGCAGTATAATGTTCAATTTAATTTTCAGTATGATTATTTTGAGTTAATTGAGTAGAATTTACAGGCATAGGTAGGGACTATTTGAGCCAGCATGGTGTAGTGGTTAGAGTGCTGGACTAGGACTGGGGAGACCCGAGTTCAAATCCTCATTCAGCCATTATACTAGATGGGTGACTCTGGGCTAGTCACTTCTCTCTCAGCCTAACCTACTTCACAGGGTTGTTGTGAAAGAGAAACTTAAGTATGTAGTACAGCGCTCTGGGCTCCTTGGAGGAAGAGCAGGATATAAATGTCATAATAATCTGTAAGGGACAGAGGAGCCATGAGATTTCATAACCCCATGAGAAATGAACCTGTTCTTCTATATGCCATAAATAATATAGCTTGAGAGGCAGATACTTATCTCTTCTCAGCTATCCTGGAGACCTTACTTCTTGTAAAGTCAGAGCCAGAGGTGAGGGGCTGGAGGTGAGATATAATGTTTTTGTGTGCCACACTGTGCATGGCACATTATTTGCGTGTAGGAACATAGGAAGATAGGAAGCTGCCATATATTGAGTCAGACCATTGGTCTATCTAGCTCAGAATTGTCTTCACAGACTGGCAGCAGCTTCTCCAAGGTTTCAGGCAGGAATCTCTCTCAACCCTATCTTTGGAGAAGCCAGGGAGGAAACTTGAAACCTTCTGCTTTTCCCATAGCAGCTTCATGCCCTGAGGGGAATCTCTTCCAGTGCTCACACATCAAGTGTCCCATTCATATGCAACCAGAGCGGAGCTAGCTAAGGGGACAAGTCATGCTTGCCAGCACAAGACCAGCTCTCCTCCTATAATATCAGTTTGAATCTGTAACTGACATTTCCACCAGTTCCCCCTAATTGTCCTTTCAAGTGGCAATCACCGAAGCTGATGACAAAGGTGTGCTATCCCTTTAAATGCCACAGGTCTTGGACGGTTCTGAGCCAGGCCTGCCTTCTGACAGCTGGAATGGATTCTTCAGCCTTGAATTTTTCAAACAGGCTTGGCTGCTGTTCCCTGATGGCTTGCTTGAATTCTTGCAGTCCTCAATCTGGTCTCTCTTTATTTTATTTTATTTTATTTATTAGCTTTATATACTGCCCTTCCAAAATGGCTCAGGGCGGTTCACAACATGATAAACAATTAAACAAATTAACTATTAAAACTGGGTAGCCATTCCCCAGGTCATCAGTATCTAGCCAGCAATGACTCTCTTCCCTGGTAAACTGACTTCCTGAAAGGGAACAGGCACCTTAGCTCTTTGCCTGCCCTTCCTCCTTCAGCTCTGACTTCATCTTCAGCCTTCTTCCTAAGACTTCCGTCCCATACAGTATCTTCCACCCAATCTGCCTGAAACCCACTAGGACCGGGGAGACCCAAGTTCAAATCCCCATTCAGCCATGAGACTTGTTGGGTGACTCTGGGCCAGTCACTTCTCTCTCAGCCTAACCTACTTCACAGGGTTGTTGTGAGGAGAAACCTAAGTATGTAGTACACCACTCTGGGCTCCTTGGAGGAAGAGCAGGATATAAATGCAAAATAATAATAAAATAAAAATAATAATACATAATTATATTATATACAATATTATGTACATAATTACATAAAATCTTTGTGTATTGAATTTTGAATACACACTAATTGTATTCCAAATTTTTATTTTTCATGATAACGAAGGGCACTCAACAGAGTGTTGCATCTGGGCGCCAGATCCCCTAGAGCTGGCCCTGACCACCGTTTTGAGGTTGTTCATCTCAAGAAACGGACACAGCTGGTTTACCAGCCAAAGCTGATAAAAAGCACCTCTGGCCATCACCTGGGACATAAGGGAGAGGTTCAGATCCAGAAGCACCCCCAGAGTGTGTACCTGTTCCTTCCAAGGGAGCGTGACCCCATCCAGAACCGGCAGATCAAAATTGTCTCCCGGGTTCTGACACAGCACAATAAGTACCTCCATCTTATCTGGATTCAGCCTCAGTTTGTTATCCCAGTTTGTTATCTCAGTTTGTTCAGGAGTTAAGTAATTCCTGAAATTTCAGAATCTAAGTGTTAGTGATCTATTCCCATCTGTGGGACAAACGAGTCAGCGGAACTGGCTTTTATAGTGATCAAAATCCTGGGGAAGCTGGCAAAGCCCTGGCAAAGCCACCAAAGCCTTGGCAGAGCTGCCGAACCCCAGGAATTCCTGAAATTCCAGAGATACCTTGAATGCCTGGGGTTCCTGAAGTACCTGAGATTCCTGAAATTCATTGAATCTCTGGAAATCCTATTATTCCCATAACTGAAGAAGAAAGTTTCAAAGCCACAGTCTGGTCATGGTGAATCTGAAGCTATGATCTTGCTTCAGGAATTTCAGGAATTCGTGGAATCCCAGGAATTCCAGCAACTTGAGGAATACTTGGAATTTCAGGGATCTGTTTCAGGGATCCCAGAAATTTAGGGAATCCAAGGAATTTCAGTAATCAGGAATTTAAGGAACTCAAGGAATCTCATGAATTCCTGAAATTCCAGGAGCTGCTTAAATTCCTGAAATTCACACACACCCAGTTTCCCCTCTTTTCTCCAGTCTCCCTGACTGCAGTTCAGGTCCTGGAGGTACTGCATGGGTGGCGGGGGGGAGGGGTGGAACCACAGGTTCATTGGACCCTCAGTTCCACATTATATGTGAATGCAGGCATAGTCTGGCACTGAATGTCTTCTTTCCAGTGCAGTTGTAGCATTTCTGATTTCCTAACCATAGGTGGAGAAGCATGCTGCAGGCATATGAACAACATTCCCCTCTCTCCTCTTCCCTCCTACACTCTCCTGTATAGCCACCGCCACCACCACCCCTGCTTTTATGATTTGCTTTAATCATGGTGTAACATTATATGTGTAATAAAGCCAGTGCTAACCAATGGGCCCATTCATATGATATTGCTTGACCAGCCCTGTTTCAACATGATTAAGGACGTGAGCATGTAGGTCTTGCCTTCTTCTCATTGCACTGCTGTGATATTTATTGGTTTATGATATCATATTTATGATATGATATTTATTTATTTTTCATATTTTTATATTACCCAAAACTTATGTCTCTGGGCAGTTTACAGTAAAATTACATTAATATTTACAGTAATTTACAGTGGTTCATGCAAACCGCTGCTCCATATGCAATTTAAATTCTAGTTTAATTTTTAAATGAAGTATAGAGGTTGTTTTGGACAGCACTACTCTCACATGATCAGTTGATGACACCCTGGCACATCAAGAGGAGAAAAGATGTGCTCATGGTGCACTCACATCCCTAAACGCATGAGAACAGGACCAATCTGTTAGCATTGTCTGATGCCCTGGTGAGGCTACCAAAGCCGCCGAAGTCCTGGCAAGGCCATCGAAGCTGAAGGCACTGAAGTCCTGGTGAAACCACTGAAATCCTGCCCAAGCTGCCAAAGTAGCTGAAGTCCTGTTGAAGCCGCCGAAGTCCTGTCGAAGCTGCCAAGTTGCTAAAGTACTGCCAAAGCCGCCAAAGCCACCAAAGTCCTAACAAAGCTTCCAAATCAGCCAAAGCTACCAAATTCCTGGCAAAGCTGCTGAAGCCACCAAAGTCCTGGCAAAGCCAGCAAAGCTGCCAAAGTTCTGACAAAGCTACCGAAGACACTGGAGTCCTACCAAAGCTGCCAAAGTCCTGGTGAAGCCGCCAAAGCCACCATAGTCCTGACAAAGCTACAGAAGGCTCCAAAGTCCTGGTGAAGGCGCCGAAGCCACCAAAGTAGCCAAAGTCTTGGCGAAGCCACCAAAAGTCTGCCAAAGCCACCGTAGTCCAGGCAAAGCTACAGAAGGCTCCAAAATCCTGGTGAAGCCACCAAAATCGGTGATTCCTGGTCAAGGCGCCAAAGCCACCAAAGTAGCCAAAGTCCTGGCGAAGCCACCAAAGTCCTGCCAAAGCCTCAAAAGCCGCCAAAGTCCTGGCAAAGCTGCTGAAGCTGCCAATTCCTGGCAGAGTTGCCAAAGTCCTGGTGAAGCCGCTGAAGATTTTCCTGGGATTTCCTGAAATTCCCGGACTCCTGAACTTACAGGGATTCCTGAAGTTCCAGGAATTATTTGACACTTTCGCCTGGACTTCGGCAGCTTCACCAGGACTTCAACAGCATCGGTGCCTTCGCCAGGATTTTGGTGGCTTCGGCGGCTTCACCTGGGCTTTGGCGGCTTTGGCAGGACTTTGGCAATGCATGCACCTGATCTCATGGCCATTCATTCCATTTTGCTGCATTGCATATTGTGTACACACAGAGAGCATTTCATAATCCAGTGTGATATGGTGGGTGGAGTGCTCACAAGTCACTTATTCTGTAGCAGCCCCACTAAAATTCATGGGGCTGCTCCCCAAGGAAGCTCTTTGAGAGCTCCTGTTTAATTCCCTTTAGGGTTGCAGTGATAGACACTTGAAATTTGTGTCCATACTTTTAGAACATTTGGATTGAAATAATACATGTTTTCATAAAGGAGATCTTTTTGTGCAGTCCATACCATGCAGATTAAATTAAGCACATAAACCTGCTATAAAGTACACTGTAGAATTTAGCGACAAAGGCTGCTTAAAGGCTCTTCTGGGTGTGTGTTTTTCCTCAGAGTGGACTTTCTCTTACCTTCACCCCCCACCCCCGGGCTGGACAGTGTTTCAGAGGCAAACGGTCTTCTGAAGTTTTATTTTCACTTTACAAAGCTAAATTGGGACTTGTTCCCAGTTTAGTGGTTTCTAGTGGGGGGGGACGGGACATGAAAGCAGCCCTTCTACTTCTGAAGGAGTGGAGGAGGAAGTTAACTGGGCTGGAGCGACATCATGGTTCTTTTTCCTTTGAAGTTTATTCTTCAGCTAAATTATGCTCTTTGTGGGTGGCTCAGGCCAAGAGGAAAATGCCACCGTGTGCCTCTCCTAGCTGAATATTTCACAGTGCAGGACGATAGAGGCTCCAGGGCCCAAAACACTCTAGTGCTATCAGTTCTGTTCCTGGGATAAAATCAGAAGCTGATTTATTTATATGCCATTGCCAAAAGAGCTAGAAACGCTGTGTTCCTTATGGATGGATAACCGGAGCACCTGTGGAAGAGTGGGAGATATCGGCAGATTCGAAAGGACCCACAGATACATCAGTGTTTGAGAAAATCTGTAGGAAAATCTGTAGAAATCGAGGGGAGGGACAAAACTGGCCCCATGTAAGTCAATTGTATCAAATGTTTGTGGGATCAGAGTACAGTTAACAGACAAGCAGGTGGCAGAGCTTATGGAGCTCAGTAGCCAGAGGGGAAGGAGGTCTTGGACAAAAAGGGCAGGAAATTTTTCAGCTTGAAGAAAAGTCCTTCGAGGTAGTCACAATCCCTTCTTGAGAAGGAAAGGTTATCTAAAACTCCTTCGTTTTCTCACTAGTCATTTCTTACCTTTGTGTTTCTGATGGAGGAAGGAGTTTAACACATTTAAACTCTTGGGAAGTGTGGGGTTAGCCTCCTCTAAAATAAGTTCACACTCATGCAGTTGTTTCTTCTGTCCTGAGGAATGGAGGGGAAGTTGCACACTGAATCTGTTAATCTGCTGATCAGTGGATGTATACACGCATGCATGGAGTCACATAACAAACAAGCCACATTCAGTATAACCTTTTTCACAATCCTTATACTGCAACATTTCATTGTAAGTACTTACTTGTTCATCATATTTTGAATCCTGCTTTTCCTCAAACGAGTTTAGGGCAGTATACATGATGCTGTCCCATCTCATGATGGATGGCTCTTGCTGAAGGTCAGTCCCTTCCCTATGGGCTCACAACCTGACTGGAACAGGAGAAAGGCTCTACGCTCAACAGCATATTAAGTATAATTAATAACCCAACCCTGCATCTCACCCATGCTTCCTATGGTCAATGAAACTTCCAAGGAACTAGATCATGTCACTAATGTGACGTTATCTTTGAAATGGTAACTCTGAGTTTCTAAAGCTGGCCAAGAAAACAAAAAACTGTGTGTTTCTAATGTTCATGTTCTTACAACATCAGTCTGTTCTGAACTATGTATTTTCAGACAAATAACATAAACTAGGACCTGTGTCAAACTCTGTGTTGATCCAGTATTGCCTGTAAGTAAAAGGACTGGGCTTCGGGTTTGTCCACATTTAAAACCGAGTTACTTTTGAATCCAGGCCATGTAACATTTAAAGCATTGTTAGCTCTGATGAGCTTAGCATGGCTTTATTCAATAGCAGCTAGATCACGGCACCAGTGGATTGGGACTGTAGCGGGGAGCATGGGGCTTTAACTCTGTCCCCTGCATGGTCCTAATCCACAGTGCCATAATCTAGTTACTATGGGTCCCATTAAGAAGTTCCAAAAGCTCAGTTTGGTCAACTCTATTAGTTCTGTACCCTGAGTGGCTATTGTTGGATACAGTTAAATGGGCTTCTCTCCTGTGTGTATGCCAACAGTGCAAATTCTTTTTCTTTAGGGAAAAAAGGATGCCTTTTCTTCCAGTGTTGATAATATCATTGTAAATATAAAGAGTAGTGACAATGTATTAAAATACAATGGGATCATTCACATGACTGTACGGTGGGGGGAGGGGAGGGGGAGAAGGTTGGTACAACTCACCTTCCTACCAGACAATAGCTGAAAAGGTGCCGAGAGCGCGATTCACGCTCCCAGACAATCCACACTGCGTGGCACAACATGGAGCTCCAGAGGCCAGGACGATGTGCCCTGGCCTCCAAATATCCCACAGTGCACCATGTGACATATGCAGTGAACTGGGGGATTCCCCCAGGAGACAGGCACTCTAGGCACACACTCCCAGAGTTTGGGTGAAGGGCTCGCTTAAGCTTAGGCTTAAGCTTCCCTAGCCTGGGTTAAGGTGTGTGTAAAGACAGCTTCAGTGTCTCACATGCTGCACAATGTTCCATCTGCAGCTTAATGAAACGTGCTCACAATTGTGAAAAGTGCATCCTAATGACTTACTAGGAAATAAGACTCATTGAATAAATAGAACTCACTTCCAAGTAAACGTGCATAGAATTGCACTGCACAACGGCCACCACCTTCTCCCAAGAATCCTAGGAACTATAGTTTTGAGACATGCTAAGAATTCTAAAGCCCAATTCCGACACCACGCCAAACCTCAGGTAAACATAGCTGAGGTAGGTGTTTCTGATTGTCTGAATGCATGAAGCTGCAGTTCCATCACCCAACCGCGGCTCAGTTTTTGGCTCCAAACCTGAATTTGAACCCTCGGTTTGTAGTGAGTTTTGCTGCTGAAACCAGAGGTTCCGGGGCACCATTATGTCCTTCTTCCCTGCATTTAAAGGCACAAAGCCCGCTTGGAATAAGCCTGCTTTCCCCTGCTTGCTTTGGACCTGATGTGTTCCTGAACAAGAAAAGGCTGGGAGGAAAAGATGGAGATAGCAGGAGAGAGTTCTCAAACAATATCATCTCAGTGTTTATGTTAAGGAGACATTAAATCCTACATACAAATATACATAAACAGATTTCTGTACACATGGTGGCTGCCCCTGTGCCAGAACAGAGGAAGCAGCAGCGAAGCACAAGCAGTAAGATGGATTTTCTGTAGATCTACCTGGGAGCATTTCCCCCACCCCAACAGCAGGAAAGACAGCTGTGGGGCACTTCACTTTTGAAGTGCAAAGGACTCAGATACTGCACCTGGGCACAGTGTGAGTTCCATTGAAGCTAATGAAGGAACACTACCACATTAACCCCACCTGTGGTCCCTTTGTTCTTGCTCAGTTAATTAAAGAAAGACAATCTTCCTTTACGTGTGTGATGTATGTTTCTGTTAATGTGACTGATAAATTTACAGTGGGGCATGTGTGCTGGCATGCCGGGGGGGGTGCATTATAGAAACTCAGGGGTTCTGTGATTGTGCTCCCGGGTGGCCACAGGAAAGCCAAGGGTTCAGAGAGGTTAAGGGCAAAGCCTGTCTTGCTTCTGAAGGGAAGGGGGTTGGTTTGGGGGGATTGTTAGTGCTACAAGCTACAGATGCTTGGTCTGCTTAGGCACCCTTCAATGCACCCTTAGGGAGTGCATGGAGGACATCTATTTAGGATTCCTATCAAAATGGATGTGGAAGCTTTCAAGGAAAGAAGTGGAAGAGCCAGGCATGCAAGGAATCCTCCTAGAACCTGATTTGGGGCAGCTGATTCCGGGCCCATTCTGTTGAAGGGGTTGCATGTGTGGTCTGACTGGTCACCAGTACATGAGGTGTCTAGCATGGTTGAATATGACATGTATGTTTAAAGTGCATGTGCACAAGTAACAAATTACTTCTTTGTCTGGCACCCATCGTAAATGGCAATATTGGTCATACATTTCTCAAGGTATTGCCTGCCCCTATTTTCATGTGGTCACCCAGAATGGTGCAGTACAATCACTGCCTTTTCCTAAATAAGATGACCCCACTTTTGAATTGGGTGAGCAATCTTCTGGAGTCATCTTCAAGATTCCCAAGATCTTCTTGCAACCCCATCACCCTGGAAAGTTAATTTAGCAGGTGCTCCATTCCCATTTCCCCCTTCCCTTT
This sequence comes from Hemicordylus capensis, assembly GCF_027244095.1. NCBI lineage: Eukaryota > Metazoa > Chordata > Lepidosauria > Squamata > Cordylidae > Hemicordylus > Hemicordylus capensis. The sequence continues at coordinate 225,692,582 of NC_069659.1, read as the reverse complement.
CAGGGACTGAGGAACCCTTCCCTCCCCCCTTGTTATTCCAACAATGAATGGGTCCGTGTGCAAAAAGGAATCCACAACAGACAGGGACAGGCTCCCCAGGTTAAGTCTACCTTTCACCAGGACAGGTAGGAAGAGAGGGGCCCAATCCTTTCTTCCCAGTCAGGGAGGAAGGGGGCTCCAAATCCATCCCTCCCCAACGGGGTATTTGAGGGACCGCCTGCTCCCAAGGGTTGCTGCCCACTTGACGAGGACATCTGAGGGGGCCCTGCTCCGGGTGCCGACAACGAGAGAGGCCCGGCTGTCGTGCACTCGGGACAGGGCCTTCTCTGTTGCTGCCCCCAGACTCTGGAATGCTCTCCCAGTGGCCATTCGTTCCTCAGACTCCATCACGGCTTTTAGAAAGCTTGTAAAGACTTGGCTTTTTACCCAGGCTTTTACATAATCGTTTTTACTGCTGCTTCTGGGTGTTTTTATTTGTTGTATTGTTTTATGCCTGTTTTTATATGTTTTTATACTTTTAGCATGATGTTTTTATTGTGTTTTTATTGTATGTTTTTAACTTTTGTAAACCGCCTTGGGGCTATCTTTTAACGAAAGGCGGTATTAAAAAATGCAAAAATAAATAAATAAATAAACTGGGGAAGACAGTTTGACTTTCTCGAGAGTACAAGAGGAGCCCCCAAAGGGATGCAGCGACCTTCGTGACAAACCATTTTTCTGGATATTTAACTTAAGTCTGTCAAACCATCCAGACTGGAACCTATGTGTAACAACACTGCAAGTTTTCACCTAGGGGGATTCCACTTGTTGGTTGTAGGCTCCTTTCCAGTGTTTGAGTATGCGTTTGCACCACAATCCCTGCTGAGGAGAGTCTTGATGACTACCCTTTCAAATCCAGGGAGCCTGCACTAATTCCATCAAGCCACCCTGCTCTTTAAACTAGGGTGCACTGAATCCAGATTAATCCTCCTGACCGAAAGTAGAGCTCACCTGGCTTTGCCAGGTGCTGCCTTCCTGGCCAGGTAACAGGTCCCAGAACCACCTGTGCATAAGCTCTGCCTTAGACACTGGTAGCATCTACCAGTGTCTTAGACACTGTGCATCTACGTTGTGGCATAAACTCTAGTGAACCATCCCTTCTCTCATCCACCCCCCCACCCCCACCTCCTTCCCTTTTCTCAGCAAGTCTTCTGTGTTTCTCCTCCAATATCTCCTTCTCATCTAGAAGAGCCCCTTGACATCCTGGAGTATCACTAATTGTACATATGCATGGCTGTGTAACTTGGGAATTCTGGGAAAGTCATTGCTATAAGCAGTGGCAGGAAAGCGTGAACATGTCTTTTCCCTGCCAAGGGTGGGTGATTGATGCCAAGAAAACATGATCACACAGAGCATGCCGCCTCTCACATTGTGGCCAATAGTTGCTGGGTGACTGACAGGCTGAAACAATGCCCACAGTCTGGCAATGCAAGCAGAATGTAGATTGTTGGGATGGAGCCTTGGCAGACTAGGAAGAGGAAGAGGTTATTCTGGACAGCAGCCAGAGGTAATGATACTGGAGTTGCTCAGTCATCTGCAGCATGATTCTTGGATTCAGAAATTAACCACAGGTTTGTTTAACTGAGCTTTGGTACAATGTCTGAATGGGACCATTGTCAATCTTATGCTGCTCTTCACAGAACTTCAATTCCCAGGGAAGAGGGAATGGATGTTAAAGCTGTTTAAATGTGATATGTGAATCTGTACTAAAGAGGAAGGTATAAAATGAAGAGTGGTTTTTGACTGTTTTGAACTGGATAGAAGCAAAATTCCTTAGAAGAACAATTAGAACTATATGGCTCCACTCCTACTGAAGTAAAACTTCCTTTTCTCCTGTACTGAAGGACTGCAAAGAGATAGTACTTCGATAGTCTTCTGCTTAAAAGACAGTCCTTTATCTGCTCTCCAAAGCTGATAAGATTTCTCCCCACAACTGAGTGCCATGTAAGAGTTCTACTTAAGAAGAGCTTCTAAGCAGTGTGACAGATTTGTCAACCCTATATACAGTGATGGCAACGAGAGTCTCTTTTATGAAAGAGGCAAACCTTGGGCGGGAATAATCTGCTGTTTGGTAACTGATTAATATATCTAAATATAGCAGGATAAATCAATTACAAAAACAGGTCCCCTGCCTTTAGCATGTGAAATTTCCATGATGACACATAGACCACTGATGCTCATTTGCCTGTACCTTAGGTCTTATGATACATAGGTCTTATGTATCAGATCATAAATCATTTTAATGAAAGAAAATAAATACCTTTAGTAATTAAATATATATATGAATTACCTCATCTTTAGTCAGAACTAAAGATGAGGTAAGATGCACTGCCAAAAAACTGAAATGGGACCCAGACATGATTACAAGGTGAATGCCAAATAATAGATCTCATACCAGCTATTCTGGAGTACTGTGGAAAACTGCTTTGGTTTCTGATCTATCTGTAGCTCCTTATATATTCATCCCTAGGTAAGGTTAGCTCAGTTCAGTACCTGCCTGACCCTGAAAACTGCAGTAAGTCAGTTGTCTAACACTGTCCTCATTCCTTAAGACAAAAATGGAGACCTCCTGGCTTGCCATCCAGGTAATATAAGTGAACTAGGAATCTTCTTGACTTATTTTTGGCTATCCCTAATTGAGCCAGTGTGGTGTAGCGGTTGGACTCGTACCATGGAAACCCAATTTCAAATCCCCACTCAGCCATGAAACTCATTGGGTGACTCTGGCCCAGTCCCATATCTCTCAGCCTAAACTACCTCACAGGGTTGTTATGAGGATAACCATAATCATGTACACTGCTCTGTCTGGGTTCCTTGGAGGAAGAGCGGCATATAAATGTGATAGATAGATAGATAGATAGATAGATAGATAGATAGATAGATAGATAGATATTAAAATTAACACTATGAGCAACATCCAGACTAGTCATGGATAAGCTCCACTGAAATAAATGAGACAAGTTGCTCTGGATACATATAATATAAAGAATATACATATCATTTGTATTCATAACATTCAAAAAGAACATGATTTCCTGAGGTTCTTGACAGTCTTGCGAATGATTGTAGTGGTCACACCAGTGTTTGGCAATATATAAGCCTCATGTGCTACTAACATGTGAGGTAGGTAAATCAGAGTGCACCGGCTGGCTGTGTTTCTGGGCCTTCAGCACTTCTTTGTAGAGGGCAGTGACAAAGTTTGAAGGACAGCCCTGCACTGCCCTGTACAGATGTGTGGGATCCCAGATACCCAGGGATGTAGCCAATTAGCACGCACCCACATTCTTCCCCACATGGTCGCTGTATGCAGATAGGATAATGTCTGAAGAGAGCTCAGGTTTTACCCTCCAGAAAGAATCTTCTTCTATGCACATAAATGGGATAAGTTGGTTGTACCTCAGCAGCCAGGTATGCAAGAACCATACACTACTGTCGCTTGCAGCCACTGGCTTTTATCAGATAATAAAGGAGACAAGATAAAGGAGATGTCCATATATGACATGTAAGACAAACAGTTCTGTTTGGACAGAAGACACTGGGCTTTAAAAATGCAGGAAAAATGCAGCCTTGAAGAGATTTGCTGTTAAGATACGTGAAGGCTTGCGCGTCCTCATGTGATTGTTGAGGGCAACAAGTTCACCATGCCCCATGCGCAAAAACATAACGTGACCTTTTCCTCATGATTTTTGTGCAAAAGGCTTGTGTTTGTGTCTGAGTTGGTTGGTTTCGTTGCAGCTGTGTGAAGATCTACTCTAAGTTCCCTTGTTGCATCATGTGGTGGTCAGCAGCCCAGGGCATTTTGAAAGGAATTTTAACTGGGGAGGGGGAGGGGAATGAACACTTCTAACCTACATTTTAGAACACACATTTATTTCAGCAAAGAAATATCATGACATGTATTTTAATATGAAATGACTGTGATTTAAGGGAACTTAGCCCGTATGCTGCTTCTGGCCCCACACCTTGCACTCCATTCATCCGCCTAACTTCTCTACTCAGGGCTTACAACAACTACTACTACCACCACCACTACTACTACCACCACCACTACTACGGATACTACAACAATGACGTACATGTATATACCGCTTTCCAACCAAAGTTTTCAAAGTGGTTTATACAGAACAATAAACGTAAATAAAATGGTTCCCTCTCCCCAAAGTGCTCACAATCTTAAAAACAAAAACATATGGTTGACAGCAGCAAATGGAGGAATGCTGTGCTGGGGTTGGATGGGGCCAGATGCCCATTTCTTCCCTTTCCCTGCATTAGCAAGAAAAAGTCCCCACAAAACAGTCTTTTCCAGAAATGCAAGCACTTTAGCAGCTCATTCTTCTGGTGGGATAAAACAGCTTCTGGCTCTTATGCAGTCAAAATGGCTGAGAGCCTTCGACTCACTACCAGTCGCCTAGCTTGTTCCAAATTTGCCTATGACTTGAAATTTACTTTTTAAAATGAAGAACCTGGGAAAAGTTGGAAACTGAGGCTAACACATTTACTCACATTAGTCCTGGGTCCTGTAAACTTAATAGCAGCATCGGCACCCATTCTTATTGCTATCAGTGTCCCTGATCGGCGGCAGGAGAGAGAAAGGAGCATGACTGGCTGTCACTGGGCCAGGATTAATGAACTGCTGAAGGAACTTGAACAGGCTTGAGAGGAAGCGAGAGCCTATATCCATAAACCACCTAGAGCCATTCAGGTTGCACAGTACAGAGAGGAAGCAAGAGCCCATATCCATAAACCACCTAGAGCCATTCAGGTTGCACAGTACAGAGAGGAAGCAAGAGCCCATAACCATAAACCACCTAGAGCCATTCAGGTTGCACAGTACAGAGAGGAAGCAAGAGCCCCTATCCATAAACCACCTAGAGCCATTCAGGTTGGGCAGTACAGAGAGGAAGCAAGGGCCCCTATCCATAAACCACCTAGAGCCATTGAGGTTGCACAGTACAGAGAGGAAGCAAGAGCCCATATCCATAAACCACCTAGAGCCATTCAGGTTGCACAGTACAGAGAGGAAGCAAGAGCCCATATCCATAAACCACCTAGAGCCATTCAGGTTGCACAGTACAGAGAGGAAGCAAGAGCCCATAACCATAAACCACCTAGAGCCATTCAGGTTGCACAGTACAGAGAGGAAGCAAGAGCCCCTATCCATAAACCACCTAGAGCCATTCAGGTTGGGCAGTACAGAGAGGAAGCAAGGGCCCCTATCCATAAACCACCTAGAGCCATTGAGGTTGCACAGTACAGAGAGGAAGCAAGGGCCCCTATCCATAAACCACCTAGAGCCATTCAGGTTGCACAGTACAGAGAGGAAGCAAGGGCCCCTATCCATAAACCACCTAGAGCCATTCAGGTTGCACAGTACAGAGAGGAAGCAAGGGCCCATATCCATAAACCACCTAGAGCCATTCAGGTTGCGCAGTACAGAGAGGAAGCAAGGGCCCCTATCCATAAACCACCTAGAGCCATTCAGGTTGCGCAGTACAGAGAGGAAGCAAGAGCCCATATCCATAAACCACCTAGAGCCATTCAGGTTGCGCAGTACAGAGAGGAAGCAAGAGCCCATATCCATAAACCACCTAGAGCCATTCAGGTTGCGCAGTACAGAGAGGAAGCAAGAGTCCATATCCATAAACCACCTAGAGCCATTCAGGTTGCACAGTACAGAGAGGAAGCAAGAGCCCCTATCCATAAACCACCTAGAGCCATTCAGGTTGCACAGTACAGAGAGGAAGCAAGAGCCCCTATCCATAAACCACCTAGAGCCATTCAGGTTGCGCAGTACAGAGAGGAAGCAAGGGCCCCTATCCATAAACCACCTAGAGCCATTCAGGTTGCGCAGTACAGAGAGGAAGCAAGGGCCCCTATCCATAAACCACCTAGAGCCATTCAGGTTGCGCAGTACAGAGAGGAAGCAAGGGCCCATATCCATAAACCACCTAGAGCCATTCAGGTTGCGCAGTACAGAGAGGAAGCAAGGGCCCCTATCCATAAACCACCTAGAGCCATTCAGGTTGCGCAGTACAGAGAGGAAGCAAGGGCCCATATCCATAAACCACCTAGAGCCATTCAGGTTGCACAGTACAGAGAGGAAGCAAGAGCCCATATCCATAAACCACCTAGAGCCATTCAGGCTGCACAGTACAGAGAGGAAGCAAGGGCCCATATCCATAAACCACCTAGAGCCATTCAGGTTGCACAGTACAGAGAGGAAGCAAGAACCCATATCCATAAACCACCTAGAGCCATTCAGGCTGCACAGTACAGAGAGGAAGCAAGGGCCCATATCCATAAACCACCTAGAGCCATTCAGGTTGCACAGTACAGAGAGGAAGCAAGAACCCATATCCATAAACCACCTAGAGCCATTCAGGTTGCACAGTACAGAGAGGAAGCAAGGGCCCCTATCCATAAACCACCTAGAGCCATTCAGGTTGCGCAGTACAGAGAGGAAGCAAGGGCCCCTATCCATAAACCACCTAGAGCCATTCAGGTTGCGCAGTATAGAAATATAACAAACAATAACCCTGACAGCATTTTATCCTCTGTGTATTATCAAGGGAGTGTTAAACCTATTGGATGTCCATTGGTATGGATGTATTCCTTGTGTACACAAGTTAATATCAATAGTTTTATAGCCCAGTGATAATGATCTATCACACTTTTGATAATGGAAACACTCTCTTGTGTAAGCCATGGTAGCTATGACAACCAAGAGGGCTGTAACCAGCAGGGAGAAAGAGCTTGGTATGTGTTGCAGAGGAGATCTGAGATACAGATTCTGCTGCAAAGAATTTGCAGCTCTGTTTCTAAAACTGAGGATGTGGGACAGGACATGTTATGGGACTGCTGAGAAGGACAGTGCCAGCAAACCTTGAACTTTTGTGGGGAAAGACGGACGTGAGAAACCAGGCCCTGCTCTCCTGAGGCTTGACCAGGTCTGGACAACATCGCTGAAAATGCTGCAGGCTCAGTCAGCCCAATGAGACTGCTTGAGAAGGGATTAATAATGGAAGATTTGCAATAAGTAATTATTGAACAGTCTAGAACAGGTCCGGTGGTGGATTAACAGAGAGGCAGAGTAGGCATTTGTCTATGGTGGCAAAATTTGAGGAGCAGCAAATTTTGCCCCTCAAATTTTGCTGCCCCTCTGTAGGCAGCCACAGGTGCAGCAAGGGTGGAGTAGGTGAGGAGACAGTCCCCCCTTTTATCTTTTTTTAAAATATAAGGCAAACCTTCCCCCCCCTTTTTTTTTTAGGTAAAAGGGCGGCAAAAAGCTTAATCCGCTTCTGAACAGGACAATGTCATAACTTTTTCAGCCCAGGAGGGTGGCTGGAATTCTTTGCACTCAGAACTCCAGCTGGCCATCTCTGCATAGCATTCAGCTGCAGCTTAAAGCATTTTCATTTTCATTCATTTACTGATTATTGCAGATGTAACTCTGCTTTTAAATTTTTCTCAGTGAAAAGTTGGCATGCACTGTTTTGTCACTATTTAAAATTGTGTGGTTTTAATAGGTGTGACTGAGTGCTTCTATCAGTGGGAAGCAAAACTTACATTTTATGAATTAAAAATTCTACTATCTCTAAATGCAAGGACATAGATGTACACATGCCACATCTGATGAGTATTTTCTAGTAAAATATTGAAGATCAAAGGCCAACACGCTTAGGGGTTTTCCCCATAATGCAACACTAGCTACTAAAATAGCCTATATTTTTCCTGTTTTGCTGTTTCCTGGGTTTGGTGACTTTTTCTCCTCTGTCTGTGAGGTGCAATTCTGAAGCAAGGGAGCAAGGAATAAGCAATGTGTTTCACATCCATAGTAAAGAGCTAAGCAATTAAGCTCTTTATTTATGGCAGATGAAATGCTGGAAATGTTTTTATTGAAGTCAATGTTTCCTTTAGCATTTCAAATACTGTTAGAGTTATATTGTAATGCTCCTTTTGCCATACAAAACACAATGAAGATTTCAGGACCACAGACATTTATTTAATATTATTGCTGCAATGAAGTCCATGTTTTAAAGGAATTAACTGTGGATTTACAAAGTTTGATATTGCAACATTGAATACCGCAGTTTTTAAGCCATGTCTGGCAACCCATTACTACACAGTAATGGATGGAATATATTAAAAGACTGGCATGATTAGGAACGTAGGAAGCTGCCTTACACCCAGTCAGACCATTGGTGCATCTAACTCAGTATTGTCAACACAGACTGGCAGCAGCTTCTCCAAAGCTACAGGCAGGAGTCTCTCTCAGCCCTATCTTGGAGATGCTGCCAGGGAGGGAACTTGGGAACTTCTGCATGCAAGTATGCAGATGCTATTCCCAGAGCTGCCCCATTCCCTAAGGGGAATCTCTTACAGTGCTCATATGTTTCTTTGCTAATATTATGAAAAGACATTTATGAAAGCACTAACAGGGAGGGGAAATCCTGGTATTTCCAGCCATTCACTCTAAGAATAATGAAGCAGGGCAAAATTAATGTTACAATTCCTGAAAGTCAATTTCAAACTGTGGGTTAATATAAGGCTGAGTCCCACAGAGAGTAACTCTCTCAAGTATGCTTGACAATATTCTTAACAAATTCTACATTTCCATAAACCAATAAAACTAAGCTACCTTGCTCAGCTACCATTCAGAGTGGGAACTTGAGGAAATATTATTAATGCAAAAGGAGATTTGCCTCAGGGGCTCCAAGATTAATGCTCCCCCTTGATAGCCTAGCACGGGGTTTGGAATAAACTCAGTCACTTACAGGTAACTTGGCTGTAATTTAAGGAAAACCTTATCCTCTTCTGTGTTCTCCAATTACCACTTTAGTAATTAAGCCAATAATTCCCCAAACTGCTTGCCCGAGATCTGCTAGTGTGTCACAAGAGAACTGCTAGTGTGCCACCAGAAACAAACAAATTGTATTATTCAAGGCTCCTGTGAGCCCAAGTACCTACTGGGGAGGCTGCCGACTACATCTCTGCCTAATTCACAGTTCCAGTCTTGCCTCCTTTCAGCCAGTCTCTGCTGGGGCAAATAATTCTGCCCCATCTCTGCATTGCATGTCATTGGAGCATCCCCCCTATCTACCACCACTAAGCAATGATGTGGCCAAATCTCATGATTACCCCAACAGAATACAAAAGTGAAGGGGTTGTAATATACCACATAGAGATGAATCATGTACATCTTCCCCTTCCACACAAATTCTTCTGCACCTCAGATTGGTTATTGTGCTTGCACAACGGCTTCAGCAGGATAAGGACCCAAAGAAGGCTACTTTGCTAGGTGCGTGTATCTAAAGTGTTTTGGGAAGATGCATAGTCTTCTTAGAGCTGGTTGAAATGAACAATTAATTTACAAAGCAAAATTGTCTGTTTTACTTGCCTCATCAATGAATTTATCATTGCTTATTTTAAAATGACACATTTGAAAATGAACTTGACAGTATGTAGACTAAGTCATTACCGCCCAGAGACATGAGTTTTGGGCGGTATAAAAATATGTTAAATAAATAAATAAATAAATTACCAATACTCTGTCATTATTAATGCTAATGTTTTATCTGCTGCTTATATCTAGAAGGTTCTTTAATTTTATAGTTCTCAGTTTTTAGCTTTTTATTAATAACTTTTAATTTGAAACTTCTTTTAAAGTTGTAATTTTAAATGTGGTTTTATAACTTGTTTAGCTTTATTAATATTTTATTTTACATTGTATCTATTTTATTAATGTTGTCAGCCGCTATGAGAGGTAGTGTACTTGAGGGGCAGGGGCAAACAAAGGGGCAAACAAACAAGGGGCAAACAGACCCTTGAGGGGCAAACAAACAAATAAATAAATGCTAAATCCTGTTGAAAGTTATGGGACTTGGTTAGTCATAAGTAATTTGTCTCATTGATTTCAATAGTGTTTAGTCCTGACATACTAATCTGAATGCTGCCCATGATTTACAAAAGTCATAGTTGTATGTGTCTTGGAAGGTTAAAAAATCCATAACTTATAGAGTCTGTTCCATTTGTGCCACATTCATTCAGGAGCAGGTGTAATAAGGACCTTCTGAGCAGATAATTTCTGGTGATTTTTTTCCTGTTGTTTTTTATTGTGTGTGTGTGTGTTGTTGTTTTTTTGCTGTGTCTTCCATTGTACCCAGTCCTAAAATTTCTCTCCTTCCTGGGATGGGACTCTCCCAAGGAGCTTCCATCAAGACACTGCAATGTAGCAGGAAACAGCCCTACTGACCGCTAACTTCTTTGCACAATGGAAAGGTGATGGGCATTGCTGCAGTGTTCTCCAGGTTTTGTGGCTCAGAGTTAAGTCCTTCCTGGTTACAGCAGCAGAATGTACCATCTGCTGGCAGCCTAAAGACAAATGGGGGCCTAGTGCACCATTTTCCAAGGAATTGTGGTAGTTAGGTTTACAACTCAGCAGTTGGCTAAAGGATCTGTCTGCTGCTATGAACATTAAATGGGGTGTAATCTTTTTCATTATTTTCTATTGCATCTAACATATGAATCAGCAAAACACTGCAATATGGCCATCCTGCGGTGGGCTGTGAGAAAAGTATTTAATGCAAAAGCCAACAGCTAACCTGCCCACACTAACACGGTTGTTGTTTTAGTATACCTCTCTTCCTCAAAGGAGCACAGGATGGCATACAAAGCTCTTCCCCACATTTTCCATGACCACCTTTAGCCACTTTCAAAAAGAATATGGCAGCATGGGTGGGAGGAGCAAAATTGTGCAAGCTCAACCTCCATGTGTTCATTATGGAGTCTAACAACTGTACGGGCATAAGGTTTCTCCACACAATCAAGAACCCTGCTTTTTCAAAGTTCATGATAGATAATACAGAAAGCACCACACATACAACTGTACATGGGTTGGGGGGCTCACCTGCGATCCTGCCTCCCCCTTCATGTAGCCATATAATATCTGAAGAGATGTATACCCGATCCAGGTTCAATATTTTCTCTGTGTATAGGGTTTGAACACGTTGGTTGGGTTAAGCAGTTACATGTGCTGCTTTGGGCACACTTCCTGACCATTTCTGAGGAGTACATGGCTTATCTCAAAAAAGATAGCAGACGGGTGGGTATGATGACTCACAGGCTCTGCTAGTCATTTTGTGATTTTATTTGTCGTGACTGTGAGGGAATAGTTTTCTGCTGTGATGATGGGCCTTTGTTTTTCTTCCTCGTCTCATTTATATTGTATGCAGCACCAGCAGTAGCATCTGCAGCAACAGAATGGAACACCCACAACTTTAGTGAATGAGGACAGTCTGCTCTTTCAGAGTGTCAGTGATGTCTGCATTTCTATTCTGGGTGCTGCTCTCAAAAGCCCTCTGTAAATGTTGATGTATTCCTCCCCACTCCTTCTTGGAACGGATCTCAAACTATGAGCATAGTGTTGGTGTTTCTATAAACCAGAAAAGAGAGGCTATGTGATGTCATAATGCCAGTGCATTACATCTCTGAAGTTACAATGTCATAACTAATGGATTAAATCTGATTGGGCGAGGCACTGATATTGTCACTATGTCTCAGTAACAAGATGAGAAGCAAAGATGGAGGTATATGGAGTGGCAATGGCAGTCAGCAACCCAGGGGCCGTGGGGCCTGGAAGTAAGATTAATTTATGCTGCCTGCAGGTGCAGAGGGCAGAATTACACAGGGCTGCGGTCAGCAGGGCAAGTGATCGTCCTACAGTATTATGGGGGAGGTTTTGGGGGGAGAGGAAGTCCTGTGCCCCACACAGCATGCAGGTTTGTCCTGACATATTGAAATAGGGAGTGGGACACTACAGTTATTTTAATGCCTGCTAGATTTTTAGAAAAGAATGTGGACAATTTGGGGTTTTGCTCTGAAGCTCCCAGTTTCAGTCAGATCTCAGAACATGAACTGTGTAATGTACATGGCTCCTAGAATCTGGGCCAAACTTTAAATCTGAGGGCAGCAGCTTGATATTAAATGTCGTTTATGATATGAGCAGTGCTATATTTCAGCTTCCTGAGTAGCTAACTCAGTAATACTGGTTTGCCCTGAAAGCCACTACAGTGGAATCTTGAGGGAGGAAAGCAGGCACCAGAAATGCATCTGTCTGCAAAAAGAACTAGGGGTGTGCACAAAACGGGATGGCCCAGTTCAGTCTGAGTCCAAACTGGACCCGAACCAGACCAGGCCAGTTTGGTTTTGCACTCCCTCAAACCCTCCAGTTTGGTTCAGGGAGTTGCAAATTTTTAAAAGTTTAAATTAACTTACCCTCTCCAAGGGGCACTGCGGCAGCCATGGGGGTATGTGTCTACAGAGGTTCCCCCTCCCACCGCCGGCCTTCATTACAGCCCCAAATCACCCAGTTTGGGCAGTTTTCAGCCTGTTCCAGGCCTGTACTCTGTTGCAGTGGCCACGCAGAGGCCCATTGGGCATGCACGGTAGCCTCCAATTTAAAAAAAAAAAAAACTTAGAACCTCCCTAACACATCAGGGGGTTCAGCTCAATATCAGCAGCTATTATACCAGTCTTCGTCATCTCGGACCCTGTTGTAGATGTAGCAATTAACACACCTCATACTGAATAAATGGGGGAGGGGGGAATCTGCCACATTTAACAGGCCTGAAAGAAAAGATTTCCCACCCACCAATTAATTCAGTATGAGGTGTGTTAATTGCTAGATCTACAACAGGGTCCGAGATGACGAAGCCTGGTATAATAGCGGCTGATGTCACAAAGGCACTGATGGGTTCTTAAAGCAAAGAAACGTCATGAGACTTTCCTTTGCAATTCCTAGGGAGAAGGGACATTTGGGCTGCTCTTGCCCAGGGGAAAGGTTGCAGGCTTCCCAAACCTTCCTCCTCAGATTTCTGCTACTTCCTTTCCTGTCTGCTCAGTACACAGTGAAAGCAGTTTTGTAGAGAAGGTAAGCAGCTAGGTTTTTTTGTTTTATTTAACATATTTATACACTGCCCCAAACTCAAGTCTCTGGGCGATTTACCACAATACAATAAAAAGCAACAAATAAAAAGGTTAAAACATAACAATTTACATTTTAAAATAATATTAAAACTATTTTAAAAAACCATCAAACTATTAAAACAGAGTCAAATTAAAAGATATTAACAAAGGTGTGTGGGGGAGAGGGGGATATCATGTCATACAATATTTTAGCATTTACAAGTTGTCAGACTGCCTTCTCCCATTTAAGTCCACCCACCTTTTAAGAACTTGCCAGGAGAGCCTTCTGTGTGGGTCACCAATCAGGGATGCAGGCGCTGGCCGTGAACGCGCCTCCGGGGGCGGGGGGGGGGCGGGCGGGCGGCTTCTTTAAGTGTAAATGGAGCCGGTGCTCCATGCTGCCCAGCAGCCCCTGTGGCGGGGAATCACCTCCACCACTCAGCTGGCTCCTACAGAGCCAGAGGCCAGCTGAGTGGTGGAGGCGATTCCCCGCTGCGGGGGCTGCTGGGCGTCACGGAGCACCAGCTCCGTTTACACTTAAAGAAGCCACCCGCTCCCCCCCCCCGGAGGCACGTTCATGGCCTGCACCTGCAGGGATGTAGCTGGTAGCCACAGGGAATAGGGCCTTCTTTGTGTTGGCTCCATCTTTGTGGAATTCACTTCCTCTGAAGAGCTGTGTTGCCCCTCCTTGATTACTTTTCAGTGTTTGTTAAAGTTGTATCTTTCCCAGCAGGCATTTCCTTCTATCATTGTCTGAGAAATTATCTCTAAGTGGATGTAACTTAGATATTTTTGTTCCATTTAGTAATTTGTAATTGTTTTATTGTTTTATTTTGAGCTATATTTTTGTATTTGTGTGTTTACGCTTTGGAATATGTACACTATCTTGGAATATTTTTTGTTAAAGGGAGGATAATTTTTTTGTTGATAAATACATAAAATTCAAATTAATTTGAATCCAGCTGCATTTATAATTTCTTTCAAAATCTGAGCCATGGGTTGAATCCTGTCCCCACTAAAATCTGCAGAAGCTTTTACCATAGACTTATTTTGATATATAAAATAAACATTGAGCATTTTAGTTGTATGCACTCAGTGTACATTAGTAGAAAAGTAAGGATTATCTTCTAGTAGTAAAGTAAGAATTCATAAGAAATTGCTAAGAAGAGGTGAGAAGCCAAAGTCAAGAAAGATAAAGATCTCATGAAGGAACTTAATAGGGAATTTCAGAAAGCTGTTAGAAGAGACAAGGAGCAGTACTACAATGACATCTCTAAAGACCTTGAGGATGGAAATAGAAATGGAAAAACAAGAAAAGTTTTCCAAAAGATCTCTGAACTCAGAAGGAAGTTTCAACTTGGAATTCGTATGTTAAGTGATGTCAAAAGACAGAGAGTAACTGATTCAGAGAAGATCAAACAGAGATGGAAGGAGTATACTGAAAATCTGTACAGCAGGGACGTCAACATCCAAGATAACTTCATTACAATTGGAGCTGATGAACATGTACCTATCTATCTTTATATATAATACTCTTAAATGTACCCGTCGCTAATCCCAAGTGTGGTAGCTTTTGCAAGAGTTCGCGAGCAGCTGCTGGATAGGATAGCGACAGGGATGGGGAGAAAATAGCTATGCTGGCTGGAGGAGGCGGAGGCGGGCTGGGCCGGCTGCCGGGAGCAGGAGGCGGTGGTGGGCCAGGCCGGCCACCAGGAGCAGGAGGCAGCATCAGGCTGGCCCGACCACAGGGAGGAGGAGGTGATGTCAGGCTGAGACGGCCGCAGGGAGGAGGTGGGCGCTGCTGAGACTTGGCAGGCGGGCAGGAGGAGGTGGCGGGCCGGCTTTCCGGCCAGCCCACCAGCCAAAAAGAGCGGGGGCGGGGGGAGAAGAAGCCGGCCGGCCGGAAAGCCCAGTTGGCCGGGCGGGCGGGGGGGGAGAAGTGGTCCGGCCAGCCCGCCAGCCAGAAAGCACGGGGGGGGGGAGCGGGCAGGGGGGAGAAACGGGCCGGCCTGCTGGAAAGCTGGGCCGGCCAGTGGGAGGCGGGAGAAAAAGGCGGTGGAGGGGGGTGGCCAGAGGCGCAGATTCTCTGAGCCTGGCCCAGCTAGTTTTAAATATTCTTCAGTTGAGCTGACATACATTACACATCTTTAGAAATCAAACAGAGCTAAGACCCCTTTCACATATGCAAATCTTGCTGAGAATTTCAAGTAATCTTAGATTACTAATCTAAGGGGGAAAGGAAGATTACATCCTTGAATAACATATATGGGACCTAGCTCTGTTTGGTTTTTAAAAATTGCCTCATTCACACGTAACATGGAACTGGGGGTCCAATGGACCTGCATTTCCCATCCCTCTCCCCCGCCCCGTGCACCTACCTGACCGCATACAGATGAAATGGACAGGAGCCAAACTGCAGTCAGGGAGGCTACAGAGAGGAGGGGGATCTGGCTGTGTGGTCTTCCTTCTGGCATGAAGGACAGCCCCAAGCCAATCACAGCCAGACAGAGGGAGGAGCTTCCTCCCTCAACTCAGCGATCTCAGCCTGCAGTTCTGCATTTGCATATAATGCTGGTGGCTGGAAACCTTGGGTCCGAGCAGCAAAACTCACTACAACCTGAGGTCACTTTTCTGACGGGACCGGGGTTTCATGCATCTGCCTGTACAAATTTGTAAACTTCACACTCCTTCAGCTCCGGTTTCCCATTACATGTGAATGTGGCTGGTGTCTAATCATAATGTATGCCAACTCAGCTCAACAATATTTAAAATAGTGCATTTGGTGATGTGGAGCTATGAAAAGCCAAGAAACATCTGCCTGAATTTTCCTTTAATGCAACTCTACCTTCCTATTGCTTTCCCACAGAGCCTGTAACAGCCGGTTTCACACTTAGCTAGATGTGTGCCTCCTTGCTCTGAACTGGAGCTTTTTAAAAATAGGACATAGAACTAGAGACTAGAGGCCAAAAGAATTAGAAGAAGAAGAAGATGGGGTGGGGGACATTCTCCAGAATCTACTATCTAAAAACAACTATTTTGTATTGGTTAATGGTAAAACCACCTCTGCTACTCCAGTGTTTGGACTGGGCTAGGTAACTTTATTGTACTATTTTCTTGTACAAAGAAACAAGAAGTGGGGGAGGCAGTTATTCTGGCTTTGGCAACACTTGTAAAGATGGTTCAGCAAACTGAGCATTGATCCATATCTAATACATCTTAGCGTTTCTGTGTTCCCCATTGCCCAGCTGCTGGTGCTGGCAAAAGAAGTCTGTTCTGTTTCTTGGAGGAGATCAAAGTGAAGCAGCATACGCCATGTCCCTATCACTGAAGAAAACAGAACAATGTGTTATGCCATCCCACTACTTCATTGATGTGGAGGGCAGAAATAGCAACACCAAGGTATTTGACTGCATCCCATTATTTTAAAACACAGGATCTCCTACATTTCAGAGACTTTGTCCAAAGACGCTGCACTGGAAGGTCAGCTGCAGCCCACAAAAAACATTTGTGAATTTTCTACCATTTCCTAATGAAAAGGACATTCATTACACAGTAGAAATGATGGCCCAATTCCTTGTCCTTGGTGAAAAAGCAGGTCTGCATGCCCGCTTTTACCATAGACACAACAAAACAAATGACATGGGCACTCTATGTGAAAATCTATGAAGCTCTTCTCACGATCAGCGAGAAGAGCTTATAGCCCGCTCTCTCCACAGATGAGCAGCCTCCAAGCCCTGGGTGTCCAGATCGGCCACCCACATGACTGCCAGCTCTGTCACGGAGCTGGTGGAGGCTGTGGGGATCGGGAGCCACCTGACCCCCGGAAGTTTCAGGATGCCCCATGCAAGTACGCGGGGCATTCTGGAGAGACCCCCGAGGCTGGGAGGCTGGCTTCAGCCTCCGGGTTGAGGGTCTACTTGTGTGTTGCCGCGCGCTGTGGTGGCACACAAGCAAACAAATGAGGTTAATGGAGGGGAGGGGGAATTAGGCAGGCTAGCCGCCTTGGAACCACCGGGCTCACCCAAGAGCCCAGTGGTTCCAGTAATCAGTAGAAAGCGGGCTAGGTTCCCTTAGCCCACTTTCTACTGGTTGTGGGAACAGCTTCTATGTGTGGAGGCCAGATTTGCACGTATTTCCCCCTTCAAAAAGGGGGGTTGGCCATTCTCTCAAGTTGGTCATTCTCTCATGTTTGCCACCTTGCATTGGTTATGAATCTCTACTATAGCTGGAAGTCTAGGGTGCAATGGAGGCCAAGGAGGATGACCAGAAACTCCACTTGATAAGGAAGCTGATTTGCCCTCTGTCTGAAGAGAATATCATGATTTTGTTGAGACTAGACTACTGCAGTGAACTCTACATAGTGCTGCCCTTAATGGCTGATGTGAAGCTGTGAGGCAGAATGCAGGGCGTGCTTCCAGACAGGGAGGGACTGCCAGGAGTGCACATTACACCATTATTCTGCATCTGCACTGCTTGGGGAGGGGTAGTAGCTGAATGGTAGAAGACTCCTACTAATTGAGCAAAGAGACACCTTTTAAAGTGGTGTTCCACTTATATTTAGCAGCGGGCGAGCAACTGGCCCTATCCAACCCCAGCACAGCATCCCTCCAGTGGCTGTTACTGGTGTTTACCTTATGTTTATTTTTAGATTGTGAGCCCTTTAGGGAAAGGGGACCATCTTAGTCAAGTATTATTTATTTTTCTATGTAAACTGCTTTGATAACTTTGGCTGAATAGTGGTATATACATATTTGTAGTAGTTCATAATAGGGGTGTGCATGCACAAAACCGGTTGCCCAGTTTGATTCGAGTCTGGACTGGACTCAAACTGGACTGGGCATGTTTGGTTTTGGCACCCCTGAACATCCACCCCCCCATTTAGGTTCAGTTGATGGGGCCTCATGGTTGTGGTTGTTTACCTACTTCACAAGGTTGTTGTGAAAGACAAACTCAAGTATGTAGTACACCGCTCTGGGCTCCATGGAGGAAGAGCAAGATATAAATGTAATAATATTAATTAATTAATTAATTAATTAATTAATTAAACTTGTATAAATTAAATTTTACTTACTGCCACCTGGTCCAGAGGCTTAGATTCAGCCGTAGGAGGGTCTCCAGAAGTTCCTCCTCCCCCCACTGGCCTCCACTGATGTCCAAATTGCCTGGTTCAGGCAGTCTTTGGCCTGTTCCAACCTGCCTTCCATTGCAGAGGTCATTTTGGATGCTGCCACGCATGCCCAATGGGCCTGTGCATGGCCTGGGTCATGACCTGCCCACAGAGAGGCCCACTGAGCATGCACAGCAGGCTCCAAAATGGTTACCACCACAAAGGGCAGGCAGGAACAGGCCAAAGACTGCCTGAACCAGGAAATTTGGACATAAATGGAGGCCAGCGTGGGGGGGAGGGGGAACTTCTGGAGATCACCCCCACCACACACACACACACACACACACACACACACACACGGCTGAATCTAAGCCCCCAGACCGGGTGGCAGTAAGTAAAATTTAATTTTAAAACTTTTTTTTACAAAAAATAAATCGTGACACACACACACACCCCAATGGCCGGGTGTGTGTGTTTTGGTCTGATAACGAACCAAACTGGGGTGTGTGTGTGTTCGGTTCATTATCGAACCATCGAACTGTTTTCACATCCCAGTTCATAGTAGTTGAGTACATGTTTTGCACGCCAGAGACACAGGTTTGATCCTTGGTATCTGAAAAAAACAACTGAAATCCTAAGGATCCAGTA
Organism: Hemicordylus capensis; assembly: GCF_027244095.1. Taxonomy (NCBI): domain Eukaryota; kingdom Metazoa; phylum Chordata; class Lepidosauria; order Squamata; family Cordylidae; genus Hemicordylus; species Hemicordylus capensis. The sequence goes on along the minus strand of NC_069659.1, from coordinate 225,673,825 downwards.
CCTAGAGATCTACTCCTGGGCACCACGCACCCACACAACTGGGCACCACACACCCACACAACTGGTGTGCCAGTGCTCCTTGAGCAGCAAGGGTGAGGAGGAGGAAAAGCAGGCTGGATCCTCCTGCATCCCACAATGTACCATGCAAGGAGCATAGTGCATTGGGGAATTTCTCTGCTGCGCGGAGCTCCTTCCGCCCAGCTCTACAGATGCTTGGGCTGCCAGCAGCCCGAGCATTCATACAACCAGGTGGTGAGGGAGGACACACCCTCCTCCCTCATTTTTAGCCCAGGTTTCAAACCCGGGCTAATCAGCTGAGGAGCACCGGTGCTTCTTACGACCCCAAGCCCAGTACTTCTTACGACCCCGAACCTGGTGCTTCTTACGACCCCGAAACCAGTGCTTCTTACGACCCCGAACCCGGTGCTTTTTACGACCCCAAACCCGGTGCTTCTTACGACCCCGAACCCGGTGCTTCTTACGACCCTGAACCCGGTGCTTCTTACGACCCCCAACCCGGTGCTTCTTACGACCCCGAAGCCGGTGCTTCTTACGACCCCAAAACCGGTGCTTCTTACGACCCCAAAACCGGTGCTTCTTGCGACCCCGAAACCGGTGCTTCTTACGACCCCGAACCTGGTGCTTCTTACGACCCCGAACCCGGTGCTTCTTACGACCCCGAACCCGGTGCTTCTTACGACCCCAAACCCAGTGCTTCTTACGACCCCAAACCCAGTGCTTCTTATAACCCTGAACCCGGTGCTTCTTACGACCAGCTCTACCAAGGTAGGGCTGCACTAGCCTGGGTAGAGCTGGTCATGAGAATGACCTCAGTGTAAGGTACTTCACATGTTGTTGTTGTTGTTGTTATTGTTATTATTATTATTACATTTATATCCCGCTCTTCCTCCAAGGAGCCCAGAGCGGTGTACTACATACTTGAGTTTCTCTTTCACAACAACCCTGTGATGTAGGTTAGGCTGAGAGAGAAGGGACTGGCCCAGAGTCACCCAGCTAGTTTTCATGGCTGAATGGGGATTTGAACTCGGGTCTCCCCGGTCCTAGTCCAGCACTCTAACCACTACACCTGTTCAATTTCCATACATTTGTCAAGGACCAAACCTGAGCGTATTTATGCTCAGTGTTGTAAGACCTACAGTTATGGATTGACCATTGTGGCTGAAGTTTGTGTGTGAAGACATTTGATGAAGTGTTATTCTGTTTTGCTGGGAAGGGAAGGGTTTTGACATTGGCTTCCCATCCCAAGCCTTTGGGATGGGACTATAAATCTAAATTTAAAAGCTGAAAAAAAAGCTGGAGCCAGCAGAGCAAAGGAAACTGATAACATGAAGGCACAAAAGAAATCCAACTTATAAATGTATCATATTAAATTTAGGTTTGGAGCTGCCTCATGAATCAAACCTAGCAAACTCTTTGCACATTACAAGGGAAAAAACATGGCATATTCAGCCTGCTTGTGATGCTTTTTATGAATGCAGCCTGTGCCCCAAATGCAGTAGAACAAGAAATCCACATGATGGAAACAAAGCAGATAAAGAATGGCATACTAAAGAGGCCTCTCGAAAGGAAACAGGCAAACTTGTTCAGCAGCCTTAAATAATTAAGAAGAGAAAGTAAAAGCAGTGCAGCAGTGCTGGGAAACATCTGCTGTGCAATGAACCGGAGGACTGGCTACGTGGTTCTAAAACTCAATGATCCCTGGATAGAGATGGGGGCCAGGCACCACTCTGTATAAAGTCGATGCTCACCGACTGATTCAAAGGGCAGGGCAGAGCTGGAGTGCCAACCAGTCTTAATGCAAAATAAAACAACGGAATAAAAAAGGGAACGAGGGATCCGGTTATCTGGGAACAACAAGCAAAATATTGGCCACCTCTTGGCAATCCCTTTGCAAAGACCCTCCTTGAAACCCACACCTTGTTGTTATACCAGCTCTTCTCCTTTGCTTTGCTTTTTACTAGCACCAAAACCTCCAGTGTAGAGCGGCCCACTGGCACTGACTGACAAAGGTGGAGCTGCTTATTCATCTGCCTTTAACCAACTAAGGCTGCAGCCCTATGCAGTCCTGTTTACCTGGCAGTCTCGCCTAAGACGGTGGCAATGACTTTTGAATAAATATTGTTAGGGCAGAATCCTGCACTCCATTTGCAAATAACAGGGTGCAGAGACTGAGCACACAAAAGAAGTGGAGGGGAAGACGTTTGCTGGGCCACCAGCCTTCTCCTCCCAGCCCCATCTACAGGTGAAACTCGGAAAATTAGAATATCGTGCAAAAGTCCATTAATTTCAGTAATGCAAAATAAAAGGTGAAACTGATCTATGAGACAGACGCATTACATGCAAAGCGAGATAAGTCAAGCCTTAATTTGTTATAATTGTGATGATCATGGCGTACAGCTCATGAAAACCCCAAATCCACAATCCCAGAAAATTAGAATATTACATGGAACCAAGAAGACAAGGATTGTAGAATAGTACAATATCGGACCTCCGAAAAGTATACAGTGTACTGTGCTTGATTGGCCAGCAAACTTGCCTGACCTGACCCCATAGAGAATCTATGGGGCATTGCCAAGAGAAGGATGAGAGACATGAGACCAAACAATGCAGAAGAGCTGAAGGCCGCTAAAGAAGCATCCTGGTCTTCCATAACACCTCAGCAGTGCCACAGGCTGATAGCATCCATGCCACGCCGCATTGAGGCAGTAATTGCTGCAAAAGGGGCCCAAACCAAGTACTGAATACATATGCATGCTTATACTTTTCAGAGGTCCGATACTGTTCTATTTACAATCCTTGTTTTATTGGTTTCATGTAATATTCTAATTTTCTGGGATTGTGGATTTAGGGTTCTCATGAGCTGTACGCCATGATCATCACAATTATAACAAATTAAGGCTTGACTTATCTCGCTTTGCATGTAATGCGTCTGTCTCATATATCAGTTTCACCTTTTAATTTGCATTACTGAAATTAATGGACTTTTGCACGATATTCTAATTTTCCGAGTTTCACCTGTACTCACTTGCCGCAAGTGCTGGGCCATTACATGCTACTGTCTGGAGTGCAGCACTGAATAGCACCATTGCCCTTCCCTCCCTTTTATATTTTTCCTAGTAAAATCACACCTACTTTACTTTCAGATCTTCCCCTATCCGTTTGTTCTTCTCTATTAGAAAGGGAGGTGGAAAAGTAGCCTTGAGCCATTTCGCCTTCCTTCTTCTGCAGGCAATCTGTGCTCAGTGGGCTGCCATATCACGAGATTTCCCTTGCTAACAGGGCAAAGGGGCACCTTTCCAACCCAAATGATGAGTCTCTTATTTAGCAAGAGGAAAGCAACTGGTCCTATTCAACCCTCCAGTGGCTGTTGCTGGTGTCTATCTTGTGTTTCTTTATGAGCCCTTTGGGGACAAGGAACCCCCTTCTCTTTCTCCTCCTTTCTCTGATGCTTTGATAACTTTTTTTTTGTTTTGGTTTTTTTTAAAGCAGTGTATAAATAAATAACACCATCCCTGTACTGATCCACAGTTCAATGCCTGAACTAGCCCACTTTATCTTGCTTTATGGTATAGCAAGCTTTGTTTGCCACCCAGCAACAGCAGCTTCCAGTTTCACGGATCTGAGTGAAAAAAATTCAACTTGAAATTCAGATTCACAGTCTGAATGTGAAATTGAACTGGGTTCAGACGTAACAGCTAACCGCAGTTAAAGGTGGCCAGAGTTCCAGTTCTTAACTCCACACCATACTGCAAGTGTTCACCAAACCGCAGCCCGCAAAACTCCAGTTGTTGGAGAGGGGAGCCCCTCCCTGCTGCTCAGCCTCCGAGGCCGATCCCAGCCAGCTCCATGGCCAGACTGAAGGCAAAGCATCACCGCTTCAGTGGCTCCACCACGATTGGCCATAATCTCGGGGGGGGGGGTCTGAGCACAATCGTGCATTTTTAGAGCACTTCGCTCATCTGCCTGCAGCAGGGAAAGGGCATTTCAAGCCCTTTAAATGCCCTGAAATGCCAGAATTTCTGCCAGTGATGGCACTGCTGCCACAAACACCCCCAGTAGCCCCACACCCTGAAAGCACAACACAAGCACGAAGTCTCAGGTGGTGTTGGGGCCTAGGAGGGGTGTAATTCCACTTTCATTATGGGAGGGGAGAAGAAAATCCACATTTGCTAGTATGGGATATGCAGATGGGAAAGCGCAAAGGATGCTGGGATTCTGTCCCACCATAATCAGGGGAAATTTATTTATTTGTTTGTTTGTTTATTGTTACATGTATATCCCACTCTTCCTCCAAGGAGCCCAGAGCGGTGTACTACATACTTGAGTTGCTCCTCACAACAATGCTGTGAAGTAGGTTAAGCTGAGAGAGAAGTGATTGGCCCAGAGTCACCCAGCTAGTATCACGCCTGAATGGGGATTTGAACTCGGGTCTCCCCGGTCCTAGTCCAGCACTCTACACCACACTGGTTTTTTTGTTGCTAGGGGTGCCCCTGGCAAAGCAGTCCATCTGAAATCTGCTGTCCAACAGCTTGTTGCTGAGCAGGCTAGCTGTCTCATGAGAGGGCCAGTCTACTGGGAATATGACTGTGCTGTGCCGTGCCCATTGAAGGGCAATTCCCATCCCATGGACTGCGGGTTCACAATTTGAGCCAGCCCACTTAACCACCAATGAGCCCAAGGGGACCTCGCTTTAGTGGGGCCCTGACTCCCTATGGTAAAAATAGAACTGAGTCGCCACTATCTCCCTCTCCCAAAATCCCCCTGAAACATTGCACACACCCCAGAGGAGACCCTGACACCCCGTGTGCCATTGCTGGCTGTGTGTACGGCCATGGAGTGAGCCAACGGGATGTACATTTATAAAATTTAAAAATCCCGGATCTGCTCAATCTGTGTGTCTTAGGCAGATAAGTGGGTGCGGGGAATTGTGGGAGAGGGCACTTTCCTCTTCTCCCCCAACCCCAGGGCAGTGGGGTCAACTGCAAGGGCCACAGGTGAGAGTGCAGCTGTGCATAGGCAAGGGGCATGTTTCAGAGGGCCAGGCAAGAGCCAGGCAATGGGGCACATTTCTAAGTTCCTGGGCTTGGTCTGGCATTGCACAGTATGCAGATCTCCCAGCACAGGGATTTCTGGGAGTGGAGCGCCCCGGTTTCCAGCTGGCCCAGGACACTGGCCTTGCCTTTCAGGGCCACAGGCAGGGGTGCACATCCCCACATGTGTGTGTGGGCTGGCAGGGCAAAGGGTTTGACAGCAGCTTGGCAGCCCGAGACCAGGACAGCATTGCCAAGGTACCCGTCCCAATGGCAGTATTCCTGCATAGAGCATCCTGCCTTACTCTCTGTAGTCTGCCACGCTCGTGAGAGAGCAGACCATGGGCTAATGGGCTACGTCTCCAATGTGATGATGGCTATTCCCATACAAGAAGAATTCCACCTAGCACATTTTACATTAGTCTTCACAGGCAGTTCTTCACATGAGCAACACTTAGGAGCAAATATAAACCTTTATGTGGAAAAACATGAATGTTGCTGCTTCAGGTTCCCAGATGGGTTGTGTCTTTTATACCCTAACCGCCCCACACCCCCCCAAAGAAACACACACGCAAATGTTCCCTTCCCAGTGCTGTCACTCTCTTCTCAGGAAGCAAAGCGCTTAGTGCCCATCCTGTCATCCCGTGCCCTCGCCACTGCTTGCCAACTGCTTGCCAGGTGCGGGGAGTAAGGGACAGAGTGGGAACCAGGGATGCCCCCCCACAACTGTGCAGCTTGACCAGTTTGGGTTGGGGTGTGGCGGCATCCCTGTAGCCTGGCAACTCCATAGCAGCACAGCTGACAGCAGGGGCGGTGATAGTTTTCTGAGAGGCTGCTGGCGAGAAGTGCCGAGAGCATGGAGCAGCCACGGCCTTGGGTGGGTCTGCGCCCCAGCCTCTATGATCACGGTTTGAAAATAGGCACGATACGGCAGTCATAGCTGTGTCAGCAATCGGACATCACACCTCAGTGGCAAAACCACAACTGTCAGCTGTGAACCTTAGAGATAATCAAAGGTTCAACCTGGAGTATGGTGAGGCAAACCAGAGGTTGCTTTTGGCCAGTAACCATGGTTTCACACCTGCGGAAGTAACAGAGTTAGAACCTTGGTCACATTGAACTTCGGTTAGCTGTTATGTCTGAATGTGGCCCAAGTCACTTTAGACATTCATTTGGCATATCTTCAATGATTTGGAAGCACCAAAAAGAAATCTTATAAGCTGTCAGATGCCAAGGACCATGGCATGTTGCTATTAAGGATATGCATTAATGGCTCAGGCAGCCATGAATGGGGCGGGGGGTAGTTCCTTTTAAAAGCAGGCAAGCAGGACCTTACCTGCTTTTTAAAGGAAGTGCCCCCACCCCACAGAACTGGTTTAAATGCCAGTGCCCCAACCAGCTTGGTGCTTCCCTAGGGAGGTGCTGAACCAGTCCAGGCATATCCCTAATTGCTATAATATACAATCAAATATGAAATACCACTATCTGCCATTTACTGCTGAATATCATGGTATGTCAACTGTCAAGTACTGTCAGATATCAAATGCTGAAATCAAATATTTCAGGCTATCAAACAGAGATATCAGATATTCAGTGAATATTTGGCAAATATCTGAGAACTGAGAAAATATTAGACATAAACATTGGCAAAGAAGTTGGGTGTTTGTTTTTTTTAGAGCAAACTCATTTCAGCTATAGTTTGCAGAAGATTTTATTTCTAAAACCTTGGGTGTTTTTGTTTTTTAAAACTCCAAGTGACTTCTGAAGCTTTGCAGGAGGTTTCTTTTTAATGCTTCTCTCTCAGCTCAGTATTTAGTTACACACTGAGAAGGTCTATGTTCATGATTAACAATTTAATGTAAACTATATAACGAGAGAGGTACATTGTGCATCTTCATACATAATTTACTGCACATGGCAATTGTGCCTCTCTGAGTCACCAGCCACTTATGAATTGGCAAGGCAATGAATGAGAATCGGCCAGACCAGAAGCAGCAGAAACATGTGCATAACTCCGACATACATATATTAATCTTTAATCTCTGGATTTCTGCTTGTCAAGTTCAAGCACCTGCAGATTAGCGAACAACATTTTGTATACATATATGACACAGTGTTCGTCTTCTGAAAACATGCCTTTCATTCTTAGAAAACAGCAGGTTCTGGTTAGTAGAAGTGTGTTTGTGCCAAGCTGGGAGTTTGTGCCAAGCTGGGGGTGAAGATTAAGAAGCTGACCACCTAACCCAGGGCTGCACAGCTTTGGCCTTCCAGCTGTTGTTGGATTACAACTCCCATCATCCCCAGCAAAAGTGGCCAATAGTCAAGGATGATGGGAGTTGTAGTCCAACAACAGCTGGAAGGCCAAAGTTGTGCAGCCCTGATCTAGTTATGTTCAGGAGCAATACTTGGTGCCAGGGATGTCATGCTACTTAAGAAATACAAGGGTGCGTGGGTGGGTAGCAGCAGAGCAGCTGAGAAAGGAGTTACATAATTCACTTTTCCCAGGGAGTCATCTACTGTTACTCCATCATCATGTGAGCACAGCTTCAAACAACAAAACTATCAACATTTTATTCACAAGATCAGCCACTGAGATGAGCAAACATGATGATGATTGGCAATCCCTACTGACCAATTCATATTGCAAATACATCAGGCACCACAGCAAGAGAGAGAGAAACTCCACAATAAGGCTTGATTGGATGGTGCAAGTACTTGCCAATACTCAGTCGGTGCACTGGGGAGGAAGGCACTGCAAACGTGATTACTGTTTTCGGGGACTGTTGTCAAGGGTACCCAAGGCAGGGTCAGGAAGAGTAACCTCAGGTCAAGGATTTAGAAAATTCTTCCCCTCCCAATGCTGCTTAAATCAGCCTTCTCCAAGGAAGGCATGCAGAGGGAGGAGGTTCATCCCATGACTCTAGGCAGAAAAGAGTCTCATCCTTGTAGTGGCATTGGAAGAGAAGAAAAAGGTGCAGTAGAGACTTCTTGTGACAGTGGAACAGCTAGCACTGATGCTGATGCTTCACTGCACCTGGTGTCCTGCCAGTGCCTATAGTTGTGTTCACCTGCAGCCTGCCACTTTGTTTCTCAAACTGTGCTCAGCAGCGTTGGCAGGTTCTGCAAGCTGTCCTGTTATGTCTGGGGTACTTCCAACATGCCTGTGCCCACATCCACCATATCTGCCTCTTTTGGTGCCAGGTCTCCTAGGGTACTCATTGCAAACAGAAGTACTGCCATAGCTGGAATACCTGTTTGTCAGCTACCCTCTTCTTGCCTGCTGCTTCTCTAGTCACCTATTTGCTGCCTATTTCAGTGAGAGAGGAGACACTGGTGGCCAGTGTGCCCAGTGCTCACACGCTATGGCCTAATGGTAGCACCGGCCCTGGATGTTACTTGCTTGAAGGAGAGAGACTGGCCACTGTGACCTCAAGCTGATGCTGCCTTCCTGAAGGAGAGCAACTAGCCATTATGAATGCATGCTGGTGTAACTTGCTTGAAGGGGAAAGAGGAGATAATGCACTTACATGCTCCTGAACAAAGGAAGCTGCTTTATACAGAGTCTGATCACTGGTCCATCTAGCTCAGTATCATCTACATTTTTCCAGCCCAACCTGTAGATGCCATCAGGGATCTAAACTGGTGGTTTTTCAGGGGGAAAGGAGGGAAAGTTGTTTCTTTCTCATTTTCCCCAAGGGCTTCACATCTCTACCTGGGACCTTCTGCATGCAAACAGATGCCCTGCCACTCAGCTACAACAATATCCCCTAAGGGGGATATATCTTACAGCAGACAGTGCTCACATGTAGTCACCCACCTAAATGCAAACCAAGGTGAACCATGCTTAGCAAAGGGGACAATTCATGCTTGCTATCACAAAACCAGGTTTTTGCCCCAATATAACTACCACACACACCTGTCTCACTGAGAGTGGATATTGGCTTGTGCACTGCTGCCGCCTACTGAAACGAGAAAGAGACTGACCAATTTGGTGAAGCTGCCTGTCCAGTGAAGAGAGACTAGCCATTGTGACTTTATGATGCTGCTGCTTGTGTGAAGGAGAGGCTGGGCCACTGTGAGTTCAGGCTAATGTTACCAGGGTCAGTACCAGACTATTTTGTGCCCTAGGCAAGGCTAGGTACTTACATCCCCCTCAAAAAATTTCAACTTCGATTTTCAAAAACTGATGCTTTGTAGAAAAAATGAAAAGCACAAAACTTGAAACTGCTAAATTTATTTTAAATTGCAAGGAATAGGTAATACATCAATTTTTGATTATCTTTCTCAAAAACAAAAGCAAATATTTTGGCACACAAATCACTAGAAGGGCACTCTTAACACATTGACACTCTACACTCTGCGCCCCTCTGAGGTCTGCGCCCGAGGCAGTTGCCTAGATGGCCTAATGGTAGCACTGGCCCTGGATGTTACTTGCTTGAAGGAGAGAGACCGGACACTGTGACCTCAAGCTGATGCTGCCTTCCTGAAGGAGAGCAACTAGCCATTATGAGTGCATGCTGGTATTACTTGCTTGCAGGGGAAAGACTGGCCTTTGTGAGCTCATGCTGAGGTGGCCTGTCTGAAGGAGAGAGACTGGCCATGGTAAATTCATGCTGATGCTGGCAGCTGAAGGTGAGAGACTAGTTATTTTGAGCTGAGGCTGCCTACCTAGAGACTGGCCATTGTAACCTCAGGCTGATGCTGCCACCTGCAGGAATGAGACTAGCCATTGTATGACCTCAGACTGATGCTGCTACTTGAAGGAGAGAGACTGGCCCCTGTGAGCTCAGGCTGATGTTGCCTACCTGAAGGAGAGAGACTGGCAATTGTGACCTCAGACTGATGTGGCCTGCCTGAAGGAGAGACATCAGCTATTATGAGCTCATGTTGATGCTGCCACCTGAAGGAGAGAGACTGGCCATTGTGAGCTCATGCTGATGTTACTTGCCTGAAGGGAGAGATGGCCATCACAAATGCTCAGAAACTAAAGAAATGAAATAACCAGCACAGTATATAAGACTAGTATTTTTAAGCCCGTTATATTAACGGGCGCTAGCCTTCTCTTCCTTGGTTTGTTTTTTTGTTTGTTTGTTTTTGTGTTTCTTTTTCTGGTTTTTGCTCATTGTCTCTTGGTCTGTCTTTTCTGCATTCTCCCCCCCCCCCTCTTTCCGCTCTCTTGTCCTTGTTTATTTTACTTTTTGCCCCTGTTTGCTTTCCTCTCCCTTGGCTCTTTTCTCTCCCTTGCCCCCCCCCCCTTTTTTAAAGATTCTTTTCTGGCTTCTGGTTTCTGTAGTAATTTACTGTAGGGCAGTCTTCCCTTCAGAGTTTTATTTTTATTATTGGTTTGGTGTACTCAGCACAGCAGCATCAATTTATTTCTGCTTGGTGATGGGCTGTTTTTGTTTATTATTATTTTGATTATTTTGACAGTTTTTTTGGGGGGGGTTGGTTGGCAGAGTCAGTTGGGATGTAGGGGAGGTCCGTCTATGCTCTCTTTTGGCTCACCTGAGCGTGTTAAGACTGCCTTTTTCTCTGCCTTGCCTGCTCTATGCTGTTCTGTAGAGTAGGGCTATTAGAGTATCTGTCTTTCCTTTTTTTATCGGTTATCTTGCTCAGCTGCTTTAGTGCTAATGGCACTGCAGGAGTCCACTGCTGACGACCGTTAGGCTGTCAGTCTGTGGGTGCGAGCGCAAATAACGGTCCCCCCCCCCGCCCTTGGCTGTGGGTGGGGGACTCTCTTGGTTTTTTTTGGGGGGGGGAATATGGGGCACGCCACTGGCCGCTGCTCTAGTCTGTGTTTTTTGTGTGTGTAGTTTTGTCTTCTGGGTGTGTGTGGTGCTTCGTGTTACTTTTTGTGTTTGGGGATTTAGTGTAGTGCTTAGTGTAATTTTTTTGGTGTGTGTCTCGTCGGCGTCTCTAATCTCCCCATGGCTGGGAAGTGTGCTGAATCTGCTGACGGAGGAAAAGCAAGTGGATGTGTGGAGCACTCAAAAAGAGCTCCTCCCTGAGCTATGCTGCTGCCCATACTGTTTCAATGAACGTTAAGTACGCATTAGGCGTCCGTTTCGTTCATAGCGGCAGTTTGGGCAGTGGTTTAGCACAGGGAGGAGCTCTTTTTGTGTGCTCCTCTCTTCTTTAATGGTTTTTTTTCTTGTGACTACCATGGGCTGGTGTGAGTAAGGTGGGTTTGGGCAGTTGGTTGGGCGGGAGTCCGACACGCGGGGGCGACGTGCAAATGTTTAATGGTGGGGGGTGGGGAAGGTGATCCTGGACAGCTGGGAGGGCGGGTGAGTGTTTTTGGCTTCGCTGCCAACTCGGCCAGCGTTCCTGTCTTCCGTTTAGTGTTTTGGTCCTCCTGTTTTCAAAGCATTCCCCGCTCCTTTTTTTTCTCTTTTTACTTTTGTTGTTGTTTTCTCCGCCGCCATTGGCCCCGGTTTTTTTGGTTCTGCTGGGGCCGAGTTTCTCCCCTTCATTGCTGCTCATGGCAGAGGCGGCGGCTCTGCCGCCGCCTCGCTCAGTTTCCCCCTCCTCTGCTTCTCCGGCTTCTCATGGCTGCCGGGTGCTGGGTGTTCTTGTCTCCCTCTGGCTCTGCGCATGCCCAGAAGGTCCGAGCGAGGCACGGACACACGCTTGGTGTCCGTCCACGGACGGACACCAAGCCTTTTATTAGATAGGATTAAGCAGCATGCTATCAAACTACGGTTTATCAGCTCAGACCTAGGCTAGTCTCTCATATAATCCAGTCTCAATAGAATGATGCTTATTGAATGGTTTGATGGGGAGTATAGAGCTGCCTGGAAAAAACTGAACTTTCCCCAGCAAGTGTATGTTAATAGGAAATGCTCTGATCATCTAGTATTTCTATACTTGTCATATAAGCACTTTTGAGGGGAAAGATGGAGTTTGCAGTGGCAGCAATTAAGAATGGCTGTTTTGGAAAAGGAGGACACTGTACTGGAATCTTGTTTCTTCTGTTTGTACTGGAATCTTGTTTCTTCTGTTAGGGGCAATGTTAGATTTTTAACAATTGCACCAATTCCAGCTTGGGAGTGGTATGTCCATTTTAGCAAAATCTTTGGGGCTTCCTCTGCTGAGGGCAGACCTAATTTTCCTTTTGACACTTTGGACCTGCCTCAGTTGCCCCTTGTTACAGCTAAAGAAACTTCTCAATTCTCTCTCACCTAGTAAGACCCCAGAAGAAGATATGATGCCTTCGGAGTTATTTAAAATGCTTCCGATTGGTAGACCCCGATTCTGGCTAAATTGTTCACTCAAATCAAAAGGATAGAAGTGTTCCCACCTGAATGGAAACACATTCAGTATTCAAAAATATGACCCTGGTAACTACTGGCCAATACATTTTCTAGATATTGAGTCATTTCAGAGACATGCAGAATCTTGGTTTATTTCTTGTAATCTAGGCTGTGTTTATCATCTGAAACCAGGTCATGGTACTAACCACAGTTCATGTATAGCTGTATAGACAAGATCTGAATCCTAGGTTTGAAGGTGGCTTTTGCGTATAAATTAAGCCGAACCTTAGGTCCACAATATGGTTCGAACCTATCCTCAGAATAATTGTAATTTGTTTATTTGACTCCTCCTTCCAAAGGCTGCCACTCATAGAGATGCTAGCCTAGAGCAGCTACACAGCACATCCACTCTAGCATGCAAATGTCTTATCACTGGTCCTCTCCTAGTCTGCTTAGCAACTTCTTATATAATCTCTCTAATCTTTGCTTAGAAACCAAGTTGCTGAAAATATTCACTATCCTTTTTGATCCAGAGGCTTTTAGCAGAGACAATTAAAAACCACTCTGCCCTCCTGCTGCTTTCATTCCCACCAGAGCTGAAGTGCAGCAGCAACAGCTTGCTGTCACAGCTACAAACTGGACATTACAGACTGTGCTGAAATCTGTTTCCCACTCTTTCTCTCCATTTCGTCTTGTTTTCTATTCTTTACTAGCAAAAGTGCAGCTGAAAAGCTCCTCTCTCTTTTATGGTTGGTTGGTTGGTTAGCCTTGCTGCTCCCACTTACAAGGCGAGCTTTGTGTGAGGTGTTTATTGGAGGGAATGCTTGAGAGACCCTTTGGGCAGCTCTGCGCCATCACTGCTGATACAGTCCAAAGAACATGCAGATTGAGCATCATGAATGAGCGTCCTTCATATTCACAGGCCATCATGAAGCTCCACTCTTTAAACTGTGTCTTATCTTTCCCTCCCATGGCTTTAATCCTTCAGGGTAGTTCTTCCCTAAAATTTTCCCCTCCCCCCTCCCTGGTAACTCTGCACCCACAGGAAACATTCCTTGGTTTCCCCCTTCCATTCCCTCAATTCTCCCTTTTCTGTGTGTCCTGTCAGTCCATCTTTGCTTAGGTGAGTAGTTACTGAGGCTGTGCACATGGTCAGCCAAACCCAGGCTGGGGCAGCCCAGCTCATGTGCCGTGCCAGGATCACAGGTGATCACAACGCTGCCTCCACTGCAAGCCCAGGAATTTACCCCAGGCTTTCCCCCGAAGATGACTTTGGGGTTGTGAGTACACAGAGTACATGGACCTCGAGCGCCAGACTCCCCAGTCTCTGACTCCCCAGTGCAATGCATTGTGGGATTCCTGAAGCGGCGCATTGTGGGATTCCTCTGCACTGGATTCCTGGAGCAGTGCTTTATGTATACTCATCACACCGTACATTCTGGGATTCCTGGTACATTGTGGGATCTCTGTGCCTTGTGGGATTCCTGAAAGTTGGGGAAATGAGTCCCGGCCTTCAGAGATCAGCGCTGCATGGAGCAGCACAGATTGTGTGGGTGCATGCTGGCATGCTGAAGAGGAGACTACAGGTCATCTTGGGGGAAAGTTAGGACCAACTCTGCCAACCCACCCACCCTCCCCGCTAGCTGCCACGGTCATGTGAATGACCTTACTATCAGGTTGTCTTTCTTCTGCCTCCTAACAGCTTATCCTCTTCCACCATTTTTAAACACAGATCACTGATTTGTAGTTAATCCTGTCCTTCCATTACTTCACCCCGCCTCTGGCTCCTTTCAGTGTATCTCAGCTTCCCCAATAGGCATTAGTGTTGCTGTCAGTTAGTGTAGAAGTGGGTAGGAAATGGTTAATGATACTTGGTGCTTGGTGCAAGCTGAAGCTGTAGGGTGGAGGGCAGCTCCTTTGCCTTCTGAAGAGAGCCAAGAGCATCCAGAGAACTCAAAAGGCGGGCAGAAAAGGCTGAGGGAGCTCATTCCAGGAAACCCCACTCCCTTTGTAGTCAGGACCAATGGCTGGAAACTGTGTGATAGGGTCAGGGATTGTCAGGAGCAGGGCACAGCACAGCAGCTTGAGATGTCATACGGGCCTTCATGGGAGGCAAAGGGAGAGGGTAGGACACTTACAAACCATCCTTATGAGAAATGAGCCAAGATTGTTGATATTCTGCAGCACCTTTCTTGGTTTATTTTGGAAACCTTTGTTAAATGTTACCAAAGTTCTGCATGATGTCTCTACTGACTCATTGATTCTAAATTATATAGCAACTAGCTGGGCTGGACGCAGAGCATCTGCACCTCCGGCTGGCCCACCCACCACCACTGCTCCCCCCCCCCCGCCAGCATGCCCAGTTTTCTGGCCAACTGGCTGTTCCCCCCCGCCCACTTCTTGTCCCTCCCCCCCATGCTTTCTGGCAGGCTGGCTGGCTGACTTCCTCTCCCCCCACCCCACCTGCTTCTCGCCCCCACCCTGTGGTTTCTGGCTGGTGGGCCGGCCAGAAAGCTGGCCCGCCCACGTCCTGCTGCCCACTCCCGGTAGCGGCCACCCACCTCCCCAGCTGATCATCTGCCACTGCCATTGTCTCCCCGTCGCTATCCCCCAGGCAGCTGCTCACAAACTCTTGTGAGGGCTGCCACACATGGGATTAGCAACAGGTACGTTTAGGAGAATTATATATATAGATTGTTTACTAAACAAATTTGAACATTGGGAGATAAATTATATTATCAATCAACCCCTGCTAACTGAGCAAAGAGACTCCTTTTAAAGTGGTGATTCTCTTGTATTTAGCAGGGGGAGAGTAACTAGCCCTATCCAACCCCAGCAAAGCATTCCTCCAGTGGCTGTTGCTGGTATCTGCCTTATGTTTCTTTTTAGATTGTGAGCCCTTTGAGGACAGGGGACCATTTTATTTATATATTATTTGTTTTTCTATGTAAACCACTTAGGGAACTTTGGTTGAAGAGTGGTATATAAATATTTGTTGTAGTATTAGTAATCAATATCTTTGTTTCGGTCTTTGACCAGCAGAAGATAGAAAGAACATAAGAAAGCTATACAGTTAACAACTATGACATTAAAAACAGTCTATGCCTAAAGCTGTGGAAATAATAACTATAGAGTTAAAAGGTGGTAGCATAAGAACTATAACATTGCCCTACAGCTAGAATCTGTGAAAGTCTACAAAAAGCTATGAAATCAGAACAATAACTATATGCTATAATAAAAGTAATATAAACTATAATAAAAGTAATAAAATATAGTAATAGTAATACTAAAATATAGTAATATGTACTATCTAAAAAAACTTGAAAAGTTAAGACGGTGACAGTAAAAGCTATAAAACTAAGTAACTAGAAATAAGAGGCAACAGTACAGTTATGAACTGTGTCAGGCCAAGTTAGGTTAACTCTTGCTAGTGGTTAAACCTCAATGAATTTTGCACGCTGCCGCACAGAACATGGCAACATTATATGTTATGAAGGGGTTACAATCAGAGAGTAATAGGGAGATGAATGGCCTGGCAGCCTGATAAGTAATGGAAGAATAAAGGTACTACGGATGTTTCTGAAGAATGAGCAATGAAGGAGGACGTGCTTAGTAGTCTCAATTTGGCTGACATCGCAGGGGCACAGATGTTCCAAAAAAGGGATCTTCCTATATCTTCTATCTAACACAGCCAAAGGGAGGGCACTACAATCAAGCTAAGGTGAAGACTCTTCTGTGGTTAGGGACTTCTAGCTGTGTGAGATATGCAGCAGATGTTGCTATCTATTCTATTATATTAATTCTCCTGGGTGTGCCTTGGAATGTGTGTCCCAGTGCCCAGCTGACTGGCTGGGCGGCGGACGTGCCTGATTGGCTGAGGCGCACCCAGGAAGATTGGTTGCTGTGGCGACGGCGGGCCTGGTTGCAGAGTCCTGAGACGGTGGCGGGCCCGGCCCGTATGCAGAGGCAAGGCCCAGGAGGGGGAAAAGAAAGTTGGGGGGGGGGCAGAAGTGGTGGTGGAGAGGAGAGGTTGCTGGGCCTGGAAGTGGAGGCTGGGGCAGAAGGTGGGGGGGAAGAGGTAACTGCTGGCCCCAAAGAGCATGCAGATGCTCTGTGTGGGGTTGGCTAGTATACATTAAACTTTTAGTGACAGGGAGGTTTGGATAGGGAAGCCTAAATCAGTTTCGCACTCTGCATCAATTATGAGCTGTTTAAGAAGTGTTCTGGCCTGCTCGTAACCCGGGGGAAATTATAGTATCTGTTCTGAACAAGTTGGTTTTAGGAAGGGACAAAATACCATAAATCATTGTTTGACCCTCTTTGTTTCCTTGCACAGCAGAGCACTGAGTGCCCTACTAAGCTTCTGTATGCTACTTTTATGGACTTAGCTGCCATTTTGGATTCTATTGACAGAAATCTGTTGTGGCATAAATTGCCTAACACTGAGAAGTGTTTGCTATTTTTGATTCAGGAACTATAAAATTTCAGATTGGGTGAGAGTGTGGATTTCAAGCTCCTTAAATGAACCTATTTCTATTATTCAAGTGCTTAAGCAGAAGTGCCTTCTATTTCTACTTTCATTTCCTAATGACAGTTTTAAGGTTGTCAGGTTCCGAATTTCCCACCCATCAACTGAGTCTAGGAAAATTTCTATCATCTTATCTGTTGATGACATGATCTTATTACCTCTCAACCCATGTCGGCCTCAAAAGTCTGCTGCGTGAACTTGGTAAATACTATATTGGTGGAAAACTTAAAATTAATTATACCAGAACTAAAGTGGTGGTCTTTGTCATGATTCTGCTCTTCTACACTCCTGCAACCAAACCTGTCTTTTTAATTCCTTGATCCACTGCCACCATTTATTCACTACAAACATTCACTCTAATAACATTTATTTTTTCAGTAGTCAGTATTCAGTGCCCATGGTAGGTGGGAAATGCTATAGGCATGGGAGTTACACCAGTAAAGAGCCCATGCAATTAGATAGTATATAGAGAATATATTGTTCATCCAAAAGATTTTCCTTTTAAATTAATATAGACATTAAAAGATAAATATTTACAGGATTGCTTCAGCCTGATAATACTGGGCTTGAGCTTTGGATATGGCAGAGAGCTTTAAAAGAAGGCATGTGGATCTTACCTGCACCTTCACCACCCACTGCCACCCCACTGCAGCGCTGTAGGTTCTAAAAAGCTGTACTGCGGTGCTGCTCCCAGCAGCCCATGCGTGGTGTTGGCATGCACAGTGGCCATTTGTGTGGTCAGCATGACCACACAAATGGCCACCGCACATGCGCAGCGGCAACATGTGTGCCACTGCCATGTGCGGGCTACTGGGAGCAGCACCGTGGTGCAGCTTTTTAGAACTGACAGCACTGCGGGGCGGGGGTGGAGGGGCGGTGAAGCAGGTAAGACCTCCGTGTCTCCTTTCGCAGCTATTACTCACCCCTGCCAAAATGATTCAGGCACATCACAAGATGATATTTCATCTTTTGTCTGATTCAGATATTTTTTACTCATAAATTTGCACTCTTCACTGGCAGATTAACAAATTAATCCGTGCAAATCCATGTAGCTGACTGCTACAGCAGTGTTTCAACTTGATTTGTAACATTGCATCATATGATTTTGGGGTTTTTATTACTGTAACTGTGCTTTCTTTTTCACATGTATTTGTTTTGTATTCATGGCATATTTTTATGCTATGGTCTTTGGCTAAAGCAATAAAAGAAGAAGAGGAGGAGGAGGAGGAGGAGGAGGAGTCACTGTGGGAAAATGAGGCTGACAATAGCCTTAAAAAGGACCCAGGTGGTGACCAGCACCCAAAGAAAGCGATAGCCAGTCCTAGCTATATAAATATTTCAATAATTGATTCAGCAATGGTACAGCAATGGTACAGCAATGCAGTATTTTTTGAAGCAATCATCTGAATTAGAAATAGTCATTACAGCCCACTTCTGTCACAGTTCCATAGTAAAGGGAACAAAAGATGATACACATTTGTTTTAATTAAACGAGGGTCCTGTTTTTGATGCTGGCATATCTTGTGCTTATCATGTGACCTGTCCTGTGAGCAATTCACATCTACATTGTCCCATATGAATGATATTACTTGCTACCTGTATGCATGATCACCTGTGAGGCATCAGCTGAACTCCATGGTGCAGCGGGGAAATGACTTTATTAGCAAGCCAGAGGTTGCCGGTTCAAATCCCCACTGGTATGCTTCCCAGACTAGGGGAAACACCTACTGTATATTGTACCACAGCGATATAGGAAGATGCTGAAAGGCATCATCTCATACTGCAGCATATACCGCAGATGCATACTACTGCATATACTGCAGCAGCGATATATTTCTCAGACCTCCTCTGTAAATAGTCACTTTAAGTGGCGCAGCGGAGAAATGCTTGACTAGCAAGCCAGAGGTTGTCAGTTCAAATCCTCACTGGTATGTTTCCCAGACTATGGGAAACACCTATATTGGGCAGCAGCAATATAGGAAGATGCTGAAAGGCATCATCTCATACTGCATGGGAGATGGCAATGGTAAACCCCTCCTGTATTCTACCAAAGAAAACCACAGGGCTCTGTGGTCGCCAGGAGTCGACACCGACTCAATGGCACACTTACCATGGCAAGTCTGTTTCCCCCCAAACAGCTGACTTCCCTATTGCTAACATGGCATTTAAAGGCCACAAGCTGTATTTCCACATCAGGGTTGTGCAGCTGTGGTTGGTTGACAAGGAATGAAGGCCAGTGACAAGGAGGGTGACAGCTGGGTGTGAGGCACTGCTAATGTGTTTTTAAGATAAGCTTTGTTTACATGGCTCAGGTCTCTTAAATGTTATCTCCTTAGCACTGGGCTGTTCTGCCAGTAAGGCTTTGGTGGCTTAAGTTTGCAAACGTCAGAGACAGAGGAATGGCTCCATGTTTCACTGCAGTCATTTATCACATCAAACAATAAGGCTACCCTATTTGTCAGAGTGAGATTGTCCTTTCTTTCCAAAATGATGTCACCAAAAGTCTATCCTTGGCTGTAAGAATATGAGTGCGGAGACCAGGTTGCCACTTTTCCCCCCTGGCCCTGCTGGTGTGCCTTTAACAGCAGCTTGACATGTAGAAAATAAATTGCTAAAGCTTTCCCCCTAACATTAGGCCAGAAATCTCACCAGGTTAATGGGGGGGGGGGCATTGTTAGGCCATAAAAGAAATAAGAACTGTGCCATTTAAAACAAGAAGATCTGGTAAGAAATAATCTGCTTACTTTCCTTTCACTATAATCTTAATTGATCATTACCATCTCCACATTAGCCCACTTCTGCCTCAAATATGCATCCACCATCTTGAACTGGGGTGGATGACATAATCACAAACTATACCACTGAGGTGTTCCTATGTGTCATTAGAACTGTACTAAATTGGGTTGAATCAGTTCCCAATTGCACCTCAAACATACATGAGTCTGCCATCTTTAATTGGGGTGGATGAATAATCAAAAACTATGCTGAGGTGTCACTACATGTCACTACAATTGTATCAAATTTGGTCCAAATCAGTTAGGTAGTTCACACTTCAGCCCACTTCAGCCTCAAACATTGATACATCTGCAATCTTGAATGGGGTGGATGACATCATCACAAATTGCACCATTGAAGTGTCCCTGTGTGTCCCCACAACTGTACTAAACGTGGTCCAAATCAGTTCCCACTTGCGCCTCAAATGTTCACATGTCCACCATCTTGAAGTGAGGTGGATGACATCACAAAGTATGCTGTTGAGGTGTCCCTACATGTCTCTACAGCAATTCCAAATTTGGTTCAAATTGGTTTGGTGGTTCACAAGTTAGCCCACTTACACCTCAAATGTTCATGCATTCACCAACATGAATCAGGGTGGATGACATCATCACAAACTACACCTTCGAGGTGTCCCTACAAATGTATCAAATTTTGTTCAAATTGGTCTAGGCATTGACAAGTCAATAGAGAGGGGGACACACACACCACAGAGAGAGAGAGAGAAAGCTGGGTAATCTCATAAGCTTACATTTCTGAAGGAAATACTTCCATTATTATTTCTATTTCAGGTACTGCCAATTAAACTTACAAAATCTACTATAGGCAGATGGCAAAAGATTTTAAACCTTTTTATTTTTGCCGGGAAAAGATCTAGATTTCATAGCAATGCATTATATAGGAAAGTACAACAGGGTGGTAACGAAGTTCCAAATTTAAAGGCCTACTATGAAGCATCGCATCTTAGGGATATTCTGTGGTTAATAGTATACTCGGAAGCTAAATACTGGGTGAAGATGGAGGTTCCTGAAGAACATCTCGGTAATATTAACAACTTAGTACTGATATTTGAATTTATTAAGAGTTCTAAATCTGTTATAAATCCGTTTTTAAGAACCACTTTTAAGATCTGGGGGAAACGGCATAAAATCCCACCCCCCATATTTCCCCTTGTTATCCATTTGTAGTCATCCTAAATTTCCAGCTTTAGACTCACCCTCTCGTGAGTCCCTCTTGATTACTTGGTGTCTTTGGAGGTGCTGCAAATAGATTAAAGGATTTTTATTATTTGGATAAGCCAATTGATTTAGAACCAATTCGGGAGAAGTTTATGAATAAGCATTACTCTTGGTTAAATTTTCTTCAGTTTCAGTCCTTTATTTTACATCCCGATAGAGTTAAACAGGCTAATAGGAATTTGACTATGTTTGAGGAATTAATATTAAAGGCTTCAGAAGTTTCTAAGGGATTTATTTCTAGATTATACGAGATTCTAATAATGCAAACATCTGATCCATTAATTGATCTTAAGCTGGCCTGGGAAAATGGCCTACAACAAATTATTAGTGACTCACAATGGAATGGTATACTGAAATGGAATAATTCTACCTCTTCCAGAATTAGAGAGAACTTTGTTAAGCTCTTTCACAGGTGGTATTTGACCCCTTCTAGATTATCCCACATTAAAAAGAGTTTGTCCCTGCTATGCTGGAAGAGCTGTGGGAATAGAGGAACGTACTTCCATCTATGGTGGTCTTGTCCCAGTATTTTCTTCTTTGGGGCAGAGGTATTTTTAGAAATGGATAAAATTACACAACAGAGTTTAGATATGAGACCAGAGTTGGCTCTATTAAATGTATTTTTCGGAACTAATTTGGCATTATTGTCTAAGGATCTTATAGTTTTTATGTTAACTGTGGATAGATTATCCATTGCACAATACTGGAAGCATAAAACCATGTCTCTGACATCTTGATATCAGTCTATGTGGCATATTGCCATATCTGAAAAATTGACCCATATTATTCGTCTTCGAGCAGGTCAAGCTAATTCTAATGATTTTTTCATGATATGGTCAGATTTTATTCTGTTCACAAATCAAGATAATTTTAGTCATTCTCCTCCATCTAATTATTTACATATCTGGAAGGATGGTTAATGAATGTCATTATGTATCAGTTTTGCTATTCATCTATATTATTATTTCTCCAAGACAGGCCATGCGTGGCGACGTGGTAGGAAGGAGGCGATTGGCTGTTCTCCAAGATGGGCCATGCGTGGTGACGTGGTGGGAAGGAGGTGACTGGCTGAGTTTGCAAGCTGAAGCACCTGATTGGGCAGTGGGGATTCCATATGCAGATAGGGAGAAGGATCCTGTGAGAGCAGAAGCACCATGGTGATTGGGCAGTGGGGATTCCCTATGTAGATAAGGAGGAGGGGCCTGTGATGGTTAAGGTCAGTTGGAATGCAGCTGTTACTGGTTGGAAGATGTTCTGGATATAAAAGGATAGCAGGCAGGTGTTATGAACGGTCTATAACATATCAGATCCAGAGGTACCAACTCAGAAGTACGGTGAAATATAGGCCTGTGTCTGATTTCATTTTATAATGAAGTAATATCTGAATTCAGAAGTGAATCTCATGACTGCCTGGTAAATGATTTGTAGAGGCAGGGGTAATCTAGCATTGGTTATCAGCGTCTGTGGAAACTCACTGAGACAATGGGTCAGGCTTAATTACCAGTCTCACACTGCTGAAATTAACCTGTTGTCCAGTAACAGGATGCTTCTGCCTTAAGTCAAATGTGTTGATTAACTTGCCTCACTCATGCTTACCCTTTTGATGATACTTTGAATATTCTTTCGTTGCAAATACACACTAGATAGAGGTATACAAGAAATAATGTCTCACACAAATAGAACTAACTCCCTCTCACTAATTGCTAACTTTTAACACCTTCTGGGACCAGGCTAGCACATCTGGGATGCAGATTTGCTTTTGGACTTTGTCCCCTCCTCAAGATAACAGTTTACAGATGATAAGATTGAGATCTCTCTGAACTGACCAAATATCCTGAGCTAATTTTGGTAATTAAAAAAGACAATATTCAGAGGATAGCAGAAAAACGCCTTTTGTGATCCAGAAGACATCAAAGGATGGAACCACTATAAGGAGGAGTCTCTGGACATGGCAGCTTAGCAGTTCTGTGCCTACGGACATTCTGCTCACACGCTAGCTATCTTGTGCCTACAGCAAGATCTGCTCAGGAACTCTGCCCATGAACAGGAACTGTCTGTGACTTCTACTGCGCAGTGAGAAGTCAAGACTTTTCCCCAGCCATGGCACATTCACTCTCTGCCTCGCTCTGAGCAAACTGTCTGCTTGACCACCAGAAGCCAGAACATCGCTCTGTTGCTGTTCCCCGCTACAGTCTCTCCTCTTCAGCTGAAAGATACACCATTCTCAAGCCTGGTAAATATGCTGCTCATACAAACCTGGGATTCCCTCATCCCTTCCCCTTCTCCTACACCCTTCACCTCTCCCCCTACTAATTTCTGATCCCCCCAAAACCATACCAGCCCTGACCCTTCCTTCCTCCCCCACCCTTTTCCGCCTGTATCTAAACTGTACTAGGCTCTAGGAAGATTTAATTGCACACACATATGTCAGTTAGGCACACTGGGTGGAATATATTGGTACTGGCTAAGATGTTCTGTTTAAATACTGTCGCTAATATTAATAGTGTTCTGCTTTCTGCTTTGCTAGATTATGTTGCTAGTCTTATACACTCAATAAAGCCCATTGAATCCTTTAGGAATGGTTTGATCTCCTTCCTTGCACCCAGATCATACACGGTCACCATATAAAAGAACTTGAAGACAGACCTAATTTTGTATACTAGCTAATGAGCATATTTGGTATACCAATCGGGCCTGGTCTGTAACACAGGGGTCTGCAAAAAGACAGGTCCTGAGGGAGGAAAGAGCCCCTTCAGGAGAAGGAGGATGCCGTTGTGTGAATGAACAAAATCTGTTAACTCAGGGAGGGAGGGAGAAAAAACATGAAGGAAGGGGGAAGAAAGAGTGGAGAAGAGTGAGTGGAGGAGAGAGAAAAAGAAAAAGAAGGGAGGGGGGAGAGAGACAGAAGGAAGGGCAAGGGACGGGCCTGAGCCTGTCAGCAGCTTGAGGGGAATGAGTGGCCATGGTGGCACTGGCAGCAAGGAAGGGTCCAGGCAACCACTGCTGCTGTTTGGGGCTAATGAGGCCATTGTCAGAGGGAGGCAGTCAGGCAAGGGATGGGCCTGGGCCTGTCAGCAGCCTGAGGGGAACAAGCGGCCATGGTGGTGGCAGCAGCGAGGAACGGCCCAGTCAACCACTGCTGCTGCTCCTGAAGGAGCAGCAGGAGCAGGGCTCGAGTGAGGGTGGGGAGGTCTCTGGGGATAGGGAGCTGCAGTTTGGCCAATAGGCAGCAGCAATGCTGCAGCCATGACCAAGAAGGGTGAGGAGGATGGAGGCAACGGGATGGAGAAGGAGCAGGAGTGCAGACCAGGTGAGGGTGGGGAGATCTCTGAGGTGAGGGGAGCAATCAAGTACTAACGCGCAGATGCTCTAGAGCGTGCAAGAGTTCCAGCATTGAAGTGGAGAGAAATAATGGCAGCGGTCAGGATGCAGAGGTGGAGGGTCGGCAGGCGAAGCCCCTCTGGCCAGAAGAGGTGGGTGGACGGCGGGCGAAGCCCCGCCAGATAGGAAGAGGAAGTGGTGGTGGGGAGAAATAATGGCAGCGGTGAGGAGGTGGGCAGACAGCAGGCAAAGCCCTACCAGCCGGGAGGAGAAGGTGGGAGGCGGTGGTGGGATGGCCCGGCCCTGGCGAGCCCAATGGGGAGAGCTGCGGGGGGGAGAGCAAGCAAGCGAGCGAGCGGCGGGGGGGGAGAGCGAGTGGGGGGGAGCGAGTGAGCGAGCAGCGGGGGAGAGCGAGCGAGCGGCGGGGGGAGCGAGCGGCAGGGGAGAGCGAGCGAGAGAGTGAGCAGCGGGGGGAGAGCGAGCGAGAGAACGAGCGGCGGGGAGAGAGCAAGCAAGAGAGCTGCTGGGGGAGAGCGAGCTACGGGGGATGTCACAGGCTCAGTACACAACTGCACAGATACTCTGTGTGGGGTCAGCTAGTGTTTATGTATTGTCTTATTAAATAATTTTTTTAAAAAAATCTGAAGGAAATTAGGCTTAAAAACTAGCAACCTTAGCCAGGGAGTACATGGTTAGCAAGAAAAGTATGATTGTTGATATTTACGTCTCATCTTTTTGTTTGAGGTGTAGACAAAATAATGTCACTTTCTGAAGAGGCAGGGCAATGTGGTGGGAGTAGCAGGGCTGCCAGATGAGGACTGCTCCTAAACCTTTAAGAGCTGCTTGATCAGCACAAAGGATCAAATGACCTTTTTCACAGCATGGAAAGTGTTATCCCATGTGAATGTCTGCAGATTTTATTGCTGTTATAGGTGTAGGAGCTGGGGTTGATTAAAAGCTAGGAACTAATGAGTAGCTCCACCCCCTCTTCCAACTGGGGGGCGGGGGAAGGAGCACAGGAACAGCATTTCAGTGTTACGTTTGCAGCAGAAAAAGAGACGCCACAGCTCCCATGTATATTTCTTAAAAACTGAATTTACAAAACTGCACAGAAATGGGGAAAGGGGAATTATGTCACTACCTATAGATGCCTGTGCCACTGGCACAATGACAATAGCAAATGAAATACTACATGTGAGAACTGCACTTTTTCAAGAACAAGTACATAGTATAATCATAAGTGTTTCAAACTTACCTTTTAAAATGGATCTCTGTGGTTGTAAGAAATTCTCAAGCACAAATAAACTTTCAGGGACTGTTTGCACTCAATAGGTTGTATATTGTGTATTATACATTGCATGTATTGGGTCTGCAAGTTCACATCCAGTGGGGTAGTTCAGAGTTGGGAAGGAATTGACTCAGGTCTCCTCCTCTCTTAACTTGAATCTGGAGTTATCACATCATCCTGCTACGATACTTTTAATAACCTTTTTGCAGATAAAATCTCTCACATAGACTTGGACTCTGTGGCTACTGCAGGGCCAATTGCAGGGGTGTCCAATAACTCCTCTGGTTTGATTAGAATGCATCAGTTTCAGTTTGTGACTCCTGAGGATGTGCACAAGTTGATTGGAGGTGTTCAGCCTACCACCTGTTCTCGGGATCTGTGCCCACTGAGGCTTATATCATCTAGTAGGGAAGCTGTTGGAGATGGCCTAGTTGATATCATAAATGTGTCACTGATGGGCAGGATGCCTCCATGATTGATGAAGCAACTGGAGACCTTTAGTTAAGAAGTCTGCCCTAGAACCCTCAGTGATGGATAACTCCAACCTCCCTTTGTTGAGCAAGGTGATTGAAAGGGTGGTAGCTAACCAACTCTAGGTAGTTTGGGAGGATACTGATTATCTAGACCAGGGATTCTCAACGTTGGATCCCCAGATGTTATTGGACTTCAACTCCCATAATCCCTAGCTCCAGTGGCTTTTGGTTGGGGATTATGGGAGTTGAAGTCCAATAACATCTGGGGACCCAACGTTGAGAATCCCTGATCTAGACCCATTTCAAACTGGCTTTAGAGCATGCTATGGAGTTGAGACAGCCTTGGTCAGCTTCTTTACCAAGAAATCGATTGAGGGCATGTGACTCTGTTGGTTCTTCTGGATCTCTCTGTGGCTTTAAATACTATTAAGCATGATATCCTTCTGGATTGTTTGAGGGGTCAAGGAATAGGTGGTACTGCCTTGCAGTGGTTCCATTCCTATCTCTCAGGTAGATTCTGGATGGTGTCATGAGACAGTTGCTCTGTGAAACAAGAGCTATTCTATGGTGTCCCTCAAGGCTCCATCCTATATCCAATGCTTTTTAATATCTACATGAAACCACTGAGTGAAATCAACAAAAGATTTGGAGCAGGGTATTATCAATATGCTCATGACACTCAGATCTATTTCTCCATGACACTATCATCAGGAAATGGCATCGTCCCCCTCAATGCCTGCCTACAGGCAGTAATGGGCTGGATGAGGGTCAATAAATTAAAGCTGAATCCAAACAAGACAGAGGTACTCATGCTTAGGGGTCATAATTCAAGGGATGTGATAGAACCTCCTGTCCTGGAGGGGTTTGCACTCACCAAATAGGAACAGGTACATAATTTGGGAGTACTTCTGGACTCAAGCCTCACCTTGATTTCTCAGGAGTGCTTTCTGCAACTTTGGTTTATTTATTTATTTTATCATTTTTATATGCTCTCCCATATAAAATCTCTGAGTGGTTTGCAATTAAATACAACAGCTGCGTCTGTCCTTTGAAGATAATGAACTCAAAACTGTAGTGCACTCACTGGTAACCTCCAAGCTTAACTATTGCAATACACTCTATGTGGGGCTGCCTTTGTATGCAGTTTGGAAACTTCAGTTCAAAATGCAGCAGCCAGACTGGTCTCTTAGAAAGTACGTGTTATGCCTGTTTTAAAACCGTTGCACTGGCTGCTGATAAGTTTTCAGGCAAAACACAAAGTGCTGATAATTAGTTCTAAAACCCTAAATGGCTTAGGACTGATTACCTGGGAGAATGCCTTCTTCAGAATGATCCCCACTGCACATTAAGGTCACCAATAGTGGTCTATCCCTGGCTACCTGCCAGCTCGGGATCAGGCTTTCTCTGATGGCCTGACTCGAGATAAGGCCTTCTCTCAGGGGTGTAGCTATTAATTGAGTGGAAGGTTCAAAGAACCCAGGGCCCCCAGCTCCTGAGGGCCCCCAGCTCCACACCTCCCTATTTTCTTCATTATCTCCCTCACTCCGAGGGGCCACCAGGGAGAGGGGCAAACATGGGCCTCCTCTTCCCTAGCTATGCCCCTGCCTTCTCTGTAGTTGTTCCTGGGCTGTGGATTTCGCTCTCTATAGATATCCAAGGCTTAAGATCTTTAGCAGCCATTAAGAGACCTGGCCTTCAGTGATTTTTGAATGCTTTTAAATTGTTTTAATTTTTAATCGCTCTAATGGGTTAATTATTTTGTTTTTATTCGTTTTTATTCATGTGAACCACCTATAACCATCTGGGTTAGGCAGTATAAATATCAAACAAACAAACAAGTATTGCCTAACTCTGCAGTATGGTTTCCAAAATGTGCTCCAGTGAACCTCAAGATTCTTGGAAGTTCTCCAGACGTTCCTCAATGAAAACAAAACATGGTAATGGCAAACAAGCTTCCCTGAAAGATAACTTCTCAGTGCAACATACAGCTGCAGATAGGATTGTCAATCCTCCAGGATTGGCCTGAAGTCTCAAGGAATCACCATCAATCCCCAGGTGGCTATTAAAAGCAATCCTAGAAATTTTAATGGTTTTATGTTATGAAAAATATTGAGCGTGGAGGTGGATCTCTGGAAATAATTCCAGTCAGATGTGGCAGGCCTAGCTGCAAAGAGTGCTGGGCATGTTCTGAGGTGTGCTCCTAGTTTACTTGGGGTGATGATAGTGCCCAAGAGGTATGGCTAAAACTCTGCATGAACAGTTTGGTTACTCAAAACATGCTGCAGAATCCTCTTCAAATCACAAGGGTTTTATGGGAGCAAAGAGCATGAGCATAAGAGGGCTCCTCAGCAGATAAGTCAATGTGGAAATCTGAAGGCAGAAGGTTTAAAAGCTTCTGGGTTATAGCTTCCTTCCTTGTCTAAATGGAGAAGGAGGGATACTCAAGGCCTTCCACATTCCAAAGATCTCCAGTCTCAGAGTCAAGCAATTGTTTGTGCTTTAATTGTTAAAGGCCCTTATTGCCTGAGGTGGTTTCAGCTGAGCACATATCAGGATGCTAAATCCTAGAAGAAATAAGATGAACCAAGAGTGCAGTCGCGTCCTTCATAAAAAGCCATAAAATGTGCCAAATAATTGTAGAGCCCATCCACAAACTGCACTAGTCTGGGAACCTGGAGACAACAAAAGAGTCAAATGGAGGTCCCAGATAATTAGCTGTAATATAACAGATGAGACATTTATCTTGCCGAACAATATCCATAATGATGGTGGGACAAAACTGTTGAATTACATGCACTGTCTAGTAAAGATTATCCCCGTTGCCCTCCCAAAGCCTTCTCGGTGTTCTAGTGCTAACTCAACGCAGCTCATTATTTTTGTTTCATTGAGTCATATGCCACTCTTCTCATAGTGCTTAGAGCAGCTTACAAAAATACAAAGTAAAAAACAAAATTTAACCATAACACATTAAAAACGATGAAAGATACAGAGAAGCAGATATAATTTCAGCAAAAAACCATTCTAAAAGACCTGGGGAAATAAAAATGTCTTTACCTGGTATATAAAAGAATATAAGAATGGCACCAGAAGAACGTCCTTGTGGAGGGAGTTCCACAGATAGAATGCCACAACAACAAAAAAACCCTATTTTCAATCACCACCTCACCTCAGAGGTACTTAGAACAGGTCCCCTGACCATAATCTTAAGGTCTAGCAGGTTCATGTGGGAGAAGGTTGTCCTTTAAGTACCTTGTTCCCAATCATTTAGAATTTTGACCATCTTGAATCGTTTTGTGGGTACTTCAGCTGCTCCCTTGTTTCAAAGTCAGTCAGTCAGTCAGGCTTTATTACGGTCTTTGACCAATATTATATCTAAAACAATATAACATTTTAAACATAGCCATATTAATAACATAACTGTACACGGGATCTAACCATTAGTGAACAGAGTGCGATGAACTCGTATTGCAGAACAGCAGAATTTTGTAACTGTGTGTGTGATAGACGAATTCATATCTATTAGCAAATATCTGACGTAGAATTTTTCCGATCGACCTGGCAGATTATGTAAAAGAGGGTCAATTAACCTTCGCCTAAGATCTATATAAAAGACACACCTCAGGAGCACATGTGCAACTGACGCCATCTCATCAGAGTTATAGGGGCAATATCTTTGCTCAGGGGCGTAGCTAGGGGAGAGGGGGCCCGTGTTCACTTCTCTCCCTGGCAGCCCCTTGGAGTGAGGGAGATAATGGAGAAAATAGGGAGGGGTGGAGCTGGGAGGCTCTCAGCATCTGGTGGGGGCTGCGTTCTTTGAACCCATCCACTCAATTATTTATTTATTCGATTCGATTATAGCTACACCCCTTTCTCTGCTCAATTGGAATTCTACTATATCTACCAGCCAAAAGTTCCGAAGAGAGGGCATTAATACAGGCCCTCGAGAAGGCCCATCTATGTCTGAGGAAAGTAAGGAGGAATAGATAATCTGCTGAGTGAGTTCTCATCCCCTCATCCCACCACTGAGCAGGTGGAATGACCTAGATGTCCTCGACAGCTCTTTTTGAAACTCAATATCCCAGATCCTTTGTTTAATAAGTTCTTTGGCCTCGACCAAACCCACAGAAAGGATTGTCTCAGGTGAAAGACCATAGGTATGCAGTCTCCTGACACAGTTTTCCCACCAGCTTGAGCAGTGCCTATCCAATAATGAGGGACCAAGCTCTGGCTTCTATCGAGATAACACTCAATTCCAATCTCAGAGTGGCATTAGAAAAACCTTTGGGTGTCATAAATAATGTTCTTAAGGACCTGGCTTGGACCCACTCCAGGAGGGATCAAAGTAAGTCTTTTTGCAAAGGATGCATATCATAATCTTACAGCTGAGCTGCATCTTACAACTCTTGGGTAACCCAAGAGTACCTGTACCTAGGTCCAGAAGGCATCATAAGAAGTGGTTCAGCCTCAGTTCCGCATCCGCAATATGGGGATAACAACAGTAATTGTCTATCTTGTTGTAAGGATTTTTGAGATGATGTATATGAAGTACTTTGAACCCTCTTAAAGTGCTATATAAATGTTATTATTGCCAATTACTACTACCATTTGCCGCATGGAGGTCAGTTTATATGTCATCTTCAGAATAATTTCTGCTTGTTCTTTTTCCTCTTTGTTCTCTAAGGAATTCAGCTTCCCTGAATATTCACTATATAATTGTGGACACCTAAACCAGCATGGTGTAGTGGTTAGAGTGCTGGACTAGGACTGGGGAGACCTGAGTTCAAATCCCCATTCAGCCATGATACTAGCTGGGTGACTCTGGGCCAGTCACTTCTTTCTCAGCCTAACCTACTTCACAGGGTTGTTGTGAAAGAGAAACTCAAGTATGTAGTACACCGCTCTGGGCTCCTTGGAGGAAGAGCAGGATATAAATGTAATAATAATAAAAACATATTTCACCCCACATTTCCAGCTATCCATTTACAATCCTCACATTTATCTTCTTTTCAAGAGTGACCTTTTGATAACAGGTATCCAAGAACAAAAAACTGACAGGACAGAGCAAAAGACTGACCAGTAAAGCAAACACAGAGCTTGAGATGGTATGAGGTGAAGTGGTCAACAAACAGACTTGTCATTTGTTCAACAGCAAAGACCTTGTTTATTATAATTACACTATCTGGTACTATCAGCCTCCAAGGACCTGATTTAGAACCTTCACACCAAATAAGGGCTTTTTTAAGGGACATTTTTTTAAGGGACATTTTATTCCAGTTGAGGAGGGATTCCAGGGCAGTTCAGTGGGCCTTACCGAAACCACAGAGAAAATATGCTTCCTGCACTACCAAACCTTAGCAACTGCATCCTCACCACAGGTGTATGGTGGGGTTTGCTTGCTTGCTTATTTCCTTCGGTCTTTGTTGACACCACCACCATTTACCCCAGAATACCTTATTCATTATTGTAAAAATGTGGATATAGGCTGCAGTTGTGTAGCCTATATGTGCACTCTGAACATGTTTAGAAGCACTTTTGTGGATTACGACAGATTACAGGGCACTGTACTGATCTGGGGCTGAGCCCCTTTTGATATTAGCCATTAGTTAGGGCACCATTTTCTCTGTGGTTTGAATTGCATGGCAACCAGTAGTGAGAACCATTTCTCTGTGGTTCAGGAAAAGGCCTATATCATTTATGTCTGGTTCTTGTGGGTTTGTAATGATAAACACAATATAATCATATTGTAGTGGATTAAAGCCTTTGTCTCAGAGCAAGTCAAGTGAGGGGAAGAAAAATGCTGAATCATCCCTGCTGAGCTTTCTGGCAAAGCTTCTCCTAAAACTTTCCTGAACTTTTTAATAGGTTCTAAAGGCTACCACCACTGCCCACTTATCGTCAGAGTTTAACCCACCCCCACCCCCCCACCCAGGCCTTGCCATGGAATCCTAGGGAAATTCTTTTTCTTTTGCTATTGGAAAAGTACAAAAAACTTCCACATGTATGCCTGCACATGGTGAGAAAACTGAAAGCCATGGACTGCCTGAAGCATGTTTGCACCAGAGTAAAAACCCCTTTCAGCCCCACCTTTCTCCCGAGTTATAAACCCACCCAGAGGGGCTTGTAAAAGAAAAGAAAAAAAATGAAAAAAACTGTTTTATGCAAATGCTACAGACTGCTTCCATCTGAGGCTTTCTTAGCTTTTCATTACAGGTAAAAATATTCAGTAGGTTACAAGAATACTTCAAAAAACACCCTGAATGATGTTGGGGCAGCCCACTTTAAAAATCATGGTTACCCAGTTGCAAAGAACAGATATGCAGGAAAGTGCAAAGGCACACTTAAAAGCTCACAGTACAGGTAAGCCATCATAGAACAGTATCAGGGATATACAAAGCGCACACACAAAGAAACCAACAGTATAATGCAAAGTCTGACTCAATAAACTTTCCCCTAGACTTACTTCCTGAAGCCAAAGCCTTGGCTTCCTTTTCTTGAACTCACCAAACTCTGGTTGAGGATTCAAGCTTCCTGCCCTCCTGGCTTCCCAGGTTCTGCAAGAGCATTTTCCTGCAGCCAGTCTTCACAGCCACATGTCCTTCTCTGCACCCCCA